>NC_133401.1:55566777-55876673 GCF_047511655.1 Castor canadensis | reverse complement strand
TCTCTCTCTTCTTTCTTTCTCTCTCCTCCCCCTCCCTCCCTCCTTCCTTCCTCTCTCTCCCTCTGACCTCTCTCTCTCTTTGAGAAAGGGTTTCATTATGTAGTTCAGGCTGACCTCAAACTTATATCCTCAGCTTCTTAAATGCTGGGATTAAGAACATGTACCACCCTGCATGGCAAAAGGACAGAATATGGACAGAGGAATATGAAAAGAGCAGCTTGAGATGCAAGTGCAGTGTAAATTTGAGGACCATAGTCGTCCAGTATGACTAGAGACTGAGGCTCAGTGTAGTGTATGACTTTCCTGTTGATGAACTAAGTGGGGGATCTAGATGATTTCCTGCAGCACACAGGCTCCCATATTTCTAGACCCTGCACTGCATCAGCCCCCAGTTTCCACAAATCACATATGACAATAGCACACTGGTACACCATCCTCAGCTTCCCCATCCCCTAGCCTCTGTCTTCACCCTATGCTTGCCTGCAAGTCTCCATCTTAAATTGGCAATAAGAGTAAGGGAACAAAGGCCATTGCTACATAAGCCAAAGTTCTCCAGACAATGTGAATGTGGCAGAGTGCTCGGAAGCATCTGAAACAAAAGTCTAAACAAGGCATGTTTCTGCTTAAAACTCTTCAGTAGGTTTCCCACAGCTCAAAATACACGAGTTGGCCTTTGCCATCCTTTCCAGTCTCACGCTTTCCCCCTGATCCCCCCCCTGCCAGGCCTCTGCCCAGGCAGCTCCTAGAATTCCTGACCTATTCCCAGCACTGCCTCCCCAACAGCTCCAGTTCTCAGTTCAAACACCCATTCCTGGTCCTGCCCAGAGCTGTTTTTTTTTTTTTTTCAAAATCTTTCCACAGAACCCTGACCCTCTCTTTCAGATCATTTATCACAACTTATAGTGATGCAGTCATTTGTATGATTATTTGGCTCATTTGCATCCCTTACTAGTTAGTCAGCTAGACAAGCACAGGGCCGCCTTCTGTTTTTGTTCACAATGTAAGCACTCCATAAATTTTGTAAAATACTGAATGAATGCACCAGAGACCTAGAGTAGGCTCATACAAAACATGGCCTGGCTGTTCAACTTGGTGGAGAAGGTACAGTTTTTCTTAGATTCCCAATTGGTTTAGGGTCCTCCTTCCAAACAAAGGCTAGAGAGCGTCTTTTATCCCCAGAGCTTTCCATAAGCTCTCAGCATAGAAATACAGCCTTAGAAGGGCTCTCAGAGATTGTGAGCTTGATTTTATAAATAAGCATGGAGGTTGTACATCTCCAAGGCTACACCTGAACAAGAAGATTGTCTGGCATTTGAATCCATGTCTTCAAATCCCAATTCAGTGTACTTTTCACTGCACCATACATGGTGAATGTATACATCTGCAGCCTTTCTGATTTCAACTCAAATGTCCTGTTTGATGAAACCTAAATTCTTCCTCCTATAAGTTTTCTTTTCTTTGTCTGAATGTGTGTGCGTATGTGTATGACAGACAGACAGAAAGAGCTATGTAGAAAGAGATATATATAGAGAGAGACAGAGACTCCCTATGTCATGTCTGTTTCTTCTGTAAGAACCTGAGCCTCTTAAGGAAAGAATCAATGCTTCAATTCCAAGTGCAATGCCTTGTAACAGCAGATAGATTTCCTCTCGCATCAGCACTGACCAATTTGTAGTAGCCGCTTAGAATACTGTGGTGAGAGTGAGTTTGAGGTCATATGCACATTCAGTGGGAAAGATTCAGTGATCAATGTATACTGTCTGCAGGGGTGTGCAAGGGGCAGTGATGGACACATGGAGGACAGTAATAAAAGTGTTTTGAATGAATTAATTAATTAATCTTATCAGTTTTCCAAATGGCTTATAGAGCTACTTTGTCCCTAGCCTTGGAGAGGTGAGCAGCAATCTCTCATCTCAGTGGAGGTCATTAGCCAGAGAAAGAAACATTTACAAATACTTTTCTATACAGAAAAGCTGATGATTATCAACCACAAATAGATGTTGACACTATGTGTCTTGAAATGACAGCACAGACGAGAATGGAGGAGCCCAAATAAGATTGTCCCAGCCACCAGGGAAATGTAGATATCTGCCACAGCATGGGGAGCATGGTATGGGTGCAGAAGGCAAATGCTGAGCTCTCTAGCTCAGAAAACCAGCATGTGCAGCAGTGGTTAGGGAGAGGAAGAAGAATATTGTGATTTCACCAACTCAAAAGCCCACTTTGCAAGCCAGCACAGTAGCTCCCATCTGGAGACAGAGACTGGAAGGACATGGTTCAAGACCAACCTGGGCAAAAGTTAATGAGACTTTTTCTCAGAAAACCAGCCTGACAAAAAGGGTGGGAGGTAGCTCAAATGGTAGAGCACCTGCTTAGCAAGCAAGAGGCCCTGCATTCAGACTCCAGTACCACACCCACCACTATCATTTGTGTCACCTTTCAATACTTGCTGGAGCACCACCACCCCAGAGAGATCCCATTGTCCACAGCCACAGCTTCCTCCCTGGCAGTCTTATTTAATCCTGAATCAGACTCATGGCAGCACTTCTACTGTGGGCTTTTCCACTGCTTTGTCACTTTTGTGTTTGTTGTAGTCATGCATTTTCAAAGGGAGAAGGCTTGTGAACTTTTGAACCCCCTAAAGCTGGTTTTAAATATTTACTTAGGTTTTTGTTTATTGCATAATGTGAAGAAGACAATAACACTTAGTCTCAATAGCACTGTCTATAAAATGGGGATAAGAACATTTGAGGATTGTTATAAAACTTAAATAAGACATTTATGAAGTTTCTGGCATGAATAGGCCTTCAAAATAGTCTTCCTTTACCCCACTACCAGCCATCATTCTGTATTATTACTGTATTCAGTAATACATAAAATTCAGACAATTTTTTTCAATAGCAGAAGTTATACATACTTTAATATTTGTTGCAGGATGAATAAAAGACATTACAATGAGCTAATAAAATACTGGATGCTAAAGGATGTAAGTCAGGTGTGAGCAGATTGGCTTTCTTACCCACATGACCAAGCAAAATAATTTGGCTACAATGACCACATGTGCAATGGAACTTTGGAAAAGTTGAAAGTTTATGCTTTGTATTAAGAGAGTAGCACTTCTCAGCTCTAAACAATAGAACCTGAGCAGAAATTTGGGCCCAGAATTGCTTAATGCCCTAAGGGTTTTTCAAAGAAGCTATAAGTTTGGGTATTGTGGTAAATTTTTGAAGAGCATTATGCAGGCCAAGCAAAACAAATATGTGAACTATTCTAACTCTGAAAATGATGAGTGATATTTAGACAGTGCCTACAGACTTCTTAGGATACCCTTAAGCTTCCCAAGTACATTCACAACAGAGGGAGATCCACTGTAATTAGGAATGCCGCCCTCCACCTGACTGTCTTGTAGACTCTTGGCATCGTTATGCTGTGTGACTCCCTTGATCCTGGAGACATGTTTGTGTTTAGGGTTGTTGCCAGGTGTACACAGCCACAACAAACTACTGATAAACATGGTCTTACTGCAGTTTATATTCTGGTGGTGGACAGAGTTAACCTACAAAGACCCCCACACAGGCAACATCACAGGACAAGTCAACTGGAGCTTGCAAACTCAATGCTTTCAGTATGAGATGCTTACTGTTTGGGAAGGAGGGCCACCCAGATCAGCACTCCTTATTCAACCCCAGCAAGTTGAGGTTTCGTAGACTTGGGGCCCAGAGTTGTATCATCTTTTAAAATTTTAAGAAATATAATATATCTAAGTTTTGGTGTGAAATTCCATCATATTTAATAGTGTGTGGAACCCAAAAGCCCCTCTCTATGCTGAAGTTGGCTTGTAGTTGGCCATTTGCTGACCCTTTTCTACCTCATTTGATAAGTGTCAAATGAGGAGCCCATCATGGAGGGTCACTGAAGATCAGAACTGGAGAACCACAAAGTAAGGCATTCCTAGAAAGCACCAGCCTCTTCCCCTCTCTGCCCTCTCAACTTGCTGTCCTAGAAAACTTTTGTTTACTATTGAGACTCAGTCCAAACACTACTCTCTGAAAGACCAACTCCATGTCTCATAGAGCCTCTAATACTCCTACAAATCACTGCAATGGCATGTACAGCATTACATTTTAATTTTCTTTTCACAGAAGGATGCCACTAGGGATAAAGTCCTTCAGGGCAAGGAATGTGTTTCAGCCTTGTCTACATTTCTGGTACTTAACATCACTGCTCGGCTTGGTTAAGGACTCAAAACTGCTTACTAAAGAAATGGAAGACTTTTTAGATAAAAGAGTTACTTAAAGTGTGATTCCCATACTAACTACTACAGAATCCTTCCACAGCCCACTCTTGAATATTCTGATTCAGGAAATAAAGAGTCTGCTACCGAGTCTTGCTTTAAACTAGCTTCTGGGTGAATTTCAGGTGCACTTGTTTGGGGACGTGTTGGCTAAACTGTAGGCCTCAAAAGGAAGAAAAAAAGGGTCTTCTCTGGTCCTTATATTTCTAGCATCTAGGCATAGTGCTTGGCACAAAGCAGACACTCGCTGTGTACTTGATGAATGAATGAATGGATGGGTAATGAATGAAAGCTAAAAATTAAGTTGCCACGATGCACGTCAGACCTCTAATCGGAACACTAGCCAGCATTTCATTCATACCTTTATTTACACTTACCATAAGGCACCAAGACAGTGCAGATATCTGGTCAGCATTTACACAGAGGATTTAGTTCACAGAGTATATCCTGCTCTGTGGATAACCTCCCTTACTCTCTCCTGTAGGCTTGGGAGAGGACTTGGAGGAAATCCCAAGGCATTTGGATTGCTGATTCAATTACTGTATCTTTTAATGATGGCAGACAAGGAAAGCAAGAAAGATTGAATGCAAAGAAGATGCCAAACTCTCACCTTGGTCAGTGGTACTAGAAATGATCATCTTCCATCTTCCCTGCATCCCCTACCCTATAACCACAGCCCTTCTTCTACAGTCCCCAGTTGTTAACAAGCCAGCAGGAACAATTTCTGTTACACTTTCTCTCCCTTCCTCTCTCCACCCTCTGGTGGAAGGATAATGAATAACAAAACGCACAGAATAAAAATGAAATGACAGCAAAAATAATGAAAAAAACATTTGGTCATTTTCTGGAAGTAAGACTGTAGCAGTTAACTTAAGGTAACTACTAATCCATATTTCAAAAAGGCACACACAATTTAAATCTGAATAATATACTTTTCTTGTTTTTCTGTGCATGATTAACTCTTTCTGCCCAGATCCACTCTGCTCTCTTTGATGTTTTCACTCAATTCAAATTAGGACAGATGTACAATTTTCCCAAACCAATGGACCACAGTGAACATAGCCGTGAAGGGTTCCCTAGCCTCACATGAAAATTAACAGATTCTTCCAGGCAGGCTAGGAATTATAATGCTACTTTTCCACCCACCTTGTTCTTCCTCTGATCTTGGAATGAAGAGTAGAAATTAAAGGTCCAAGTATAAAATAACATTACTAGTTCTAAGAATGTCCCTCACGTGTCCCCTACTGGAATATAGTTACTTAAGAGCCAGAGTGTTTTATCATCACTGCATTTCCCATGTCCTTCTCAGTTTATACCTTTAAAGAAACATTTAAAGACTATCCAAATGAATAAAACAGGAATGAATGAAACCTGTACAGTAGTATATGGCAGGCATCAAGTTCAAGAACCCATTTCCATATACTCCCGGTCCACTGACCACAGTGGGTAACAATTCTTGTATCATATTTCTGCCTCCCAGTAAATAGTCAATAGCTTTATTAGAGATCAAGTCTTAGGTGGTGAAGATAACTGTACAGATCATGGCTTTTTACCTTATAGTATTTCCTCATAGTTTTGTCATTTATTTTGTCCTGCCCAGTCAAATCTTGACAAAAGGGAGACAGTTAACCATCTCTTTCCACCAAGTTCTGTTACAGGCAGTTCTTAGCAATATGGGTGAATACACATGCCAACCATTTATTCTTCTGGTTTCTCTAAACAAGTAATCTTTCTTGAGTAATGAACCCCTTTGAGACTATGACAAAAGCTATGAAGCCTTTCCCCCAAGAGATATATTAACACTTGCATATGCTTACAAAAGCTTATGTACATTCTTAAATGATTTATAGATGCATTGATATTCACATACAAATCCTTCCTTTATAGATCCTACTCTAAGCTATGTGAAAAGGAAAAGCTAGACATCTACTCTGTATTTTTCTGGCTTTCCAGGGTGATTGTCCCACAGAACTATAATTCAACAATTAAATTTCGGATCTGTTCTAAAGGGTAGTAAGTAACTCAGTATACAAGATTTTCAATTTCAGTATTACCAAAATGTGGAATTGCTATTTTATTTATTCAATAAACCACCCTTATGATCTTTCATAGCTGCATTTTGAAATATTATAAGTTTCTCTCCTTAAGTGTTTTATCAGGTCTTATAAGACACTGAAAATTTCCTTTCACTTCTTGAGTAATCTTACTATTGTTGATAAAGTAGTATGAGTATCAGTGTACAAAAATTCAGGCTTTGGAGTCACAAAAACCACCCTTTACTTCCCAGGTAACCTCAGGTAAGTTATATAACCTGTTGCTACCTTAGTTTCCTCATCTCTAAAAGGTAGACAACATAGAGTTCTCTGCAAGGTTCCGAGAGTATTAAATGAGCCAACACAAAGAAAGCACCTAGTGTATCACATGGGCTGTAGTCAATACTCACCAAATGGTAATGAATGCTACTATAAATATCTATAAAAAAACTTATCATAGTCCTCAATAAAAGGAACCTAGTATATTTATAATTCTTGGAATTTGTATCATTATCTTATAAGTCACCTTAGGGGTAGGGAAATTGCATTCTCATTTTTGAGACTTCAAAGCCTAGTCAGCACAGATCACTGAAAGCCCTCATGTGGAAATTGGGAAAGACATGAAAGATATAGTCCATGGCTTCAACCGTCCATAATTCAGCAGATGTTACAAAGCCAATGGTGTCTCACAAAGCCTATGATGCCAATTCAATGCAGTTCTGGGTCCCAAATTGTTCTTACTCATTCCATTTGCACTTTCCTGCTGTAATTTCCTACTTGAGCTTTTACCTCTTAGAGGGAAAATGTCTCTACTGATTAATTTTTATGCTTTCATCTGACATAAAGTGAGAACCATACAACCAACTGCACAGGTTTCCTTTCCAGTCCCAGTTGCTAGGAGAACTCAGAGTGGAGTTTGCTGCTCACATTTTGCAATGCAATCAATTCACATATCAGCAATATATCTTTCCCTTCCCTCTCTTGATGTCACCTCTGTTCTGTTTAATGCTCAAAGGCCATCACACAAAATGTAGATTTTTCAGACTCTTTTTTAAATGTGTGCAAATTGTGCCTTAAGCAATCAATCACTTCAAGCCTTTTAGAAATAATCAAGGCAACAAGTTTTAATAATTATTGATCACTTCCAAATACAGGAAACCAGACACACAACTTCTCTACCTTTTCTTATCAAGTTATAGGAAGACTTATAATTTGTGGCCAGAAAATGGCTTAAGCATTTTAATCACATTTTCCTAAAGTCAGAACCTTTTATTCTACATCTCTCAGAAGTTTCCTGTATATGATACTCTCTCAGCTGACCGGAAAACCTTTGCGAGACAAGGTAAGGGAAATTCAGTCAACCCAAGTACCCACTAGCTGGCATTTAAAGTTGGCTGACAGTGAAAAAGCAAACCATTCCATGAGGCATAGCAGGATCTAAAATACCAACTGCTGGAATCACTCAAAAGGCTCTGGAAATTTTTCTTGGAGGGCTTTCTCTTATGAAGATAAATGACAACTCAAGTCATTTTTGCAACACTACCACCTACCCACAGGCCCCCCTTTCATTGGTCTAGCACAGAAAGAAATCTCAGAAATAGAAGCAATTACTTACATCTATAGGTCATCTCAAAGCTGTCACTGATGTTCACAATATCAATCTGGGGGAGCAGCTTTGGGGGCTCTGTGAGTTGTGACAAAGCAAATCTAAAAGCGGCATGTTCCTGTGACTGCTGGTTTGGAAATAATCCCCCTGTGAGGAAAGAAAATGCAATATGGTATCAGGGCTAGAGACAGGTCTTAGTTCCTCAGTGATCTACCCCAGAGAAGCTCTTTTCTCTCTCATGCCAAACTCACTAGTCATACCTTTCAGCAGTAGGGATGAGAGTTCAAAAAGACTCAACTAGACAGACATTGAGCTCTTCTATAGAAGAGCTTTTGGTGACAGAGCCCCTAATATCCATCACTCTGCCCAAATGTGTCATGTGTCTTCTCCACTCAGCTAAGGTCAGACAAGGTAGGAGTCCTGTGGCATTTCTATTCCTCCTCCCTTTTGCAAGGAACCTGGAGCCTGTACTCTTACATGCACACACACCTCCCTGTGCCTAACTTGTCTTGCATGGGCTAAGTCTCCCACCACAGAGCCTGGCAGGAAGTAGAGGCTGATAATAGTGGAAAGGTGACTGAAATCTAGGTCTGGGACTCTGTGGGCTTCTCTAGCACTGTAATTATTTTCTTTGACACTTTGATCTTTGATCTGGCAAGACCCATACATAATTTAACTATTCTATTGCCTCCAAAGTTTTTAATTCACTACCTGTGAAGACTCTTGGTTTCCTGCAAGTAGTGTTTCGCTTTTTTCTTTCTTCATGTTTCCAGCTTCTTTGGAGTGACTTGTTACATAAGGGATTACCATTGTGTGTTTGCATGTTAGAACCTTATGCTTTGAGGCTGTGGGATTTTAATAATGTTAAGAGGTATAAACATTCTATTCCAATAAAAACACAGGAAAGATACCTGTCAGGATTCCTGTTCCAAGAAACAAGAATAGGCCTTACCTTTGTATTTATTGTGGATATATAAGTGAATTAAATACATTGTTGTCAATTAAAATCAGGTATTTCCAGAAACTGAACTATAATGAATGTTTCCAGAGAAGTGTACCTCAGATCTGCCAGGAATCACAGTCCCAATAATGTACTTCTAACTTCTTTGACAGTGGGTATTTGTTTGTTTTTAAGAACAACAAAAATGGATTGCAAGGCTTTTATTAGACATTGTAAAAGCAGAATCAAGTCTAACCTCATGGTGGTGATATTTTCATCATCTGTTGTACAATTTAATGTTTCTACCTTTTGTTTGAAAACAGCAAAAATGATTTTATCAGTTGTTTGAGAAAGTTGGGGCTACATATGATGAAAAATCTGCAGAGACACACGAACAAACATAATATATACATGTACACAAAACACCCCCATGCATTTATACCCATGGCAATAGACACAAATATACCTGAAGAAAGCAAGTCTGAGTATCTCTAGACAACCGTTATACCCAGCAAAACGTGGGAAGTGTGTAAGTGCAGACATAACCAATGCCACGGTAAGAGCAAGTGATTTCCATATGTGCTATGCCCCCATTTTAAAGAGTAAAAACAACAAAAAAGGTCATTCTTGATTCTGTTGGTCCACCCTTCCCTCTCAGATGACCACACCCCAAACTCTTCTCTGTCCTCTTCCTCCTCTCCTGCAGTGAATGGAAGAGAGCAGGTGGGCGGTGGGAGGTAGAAGCTACAGGCTGGTACAGGCTGGGCTGCAGGAAGTTTTGCATGTGAGGCAAGGCACACGTACACATATACACTTCTGAATGCAGCTTAACAGGTGTCAGGAAACAAAGCAAGTTACTCCACGGCCACTCTAACCTTGCTTGGAGCCAGCAAGCTGGAGAGGCCCAAACAGGCACCACTGCAGTGCATGTGTGCAGACCAAATACCACCTGCACCACATCCTCCCCACCCACACACACACAAAGAGCACCAACTATCAACAATGGGACTTTCCCTAGTGGAACCAGCTTCCTATGGGGGGAGAAAAGAGAAAGCAAACCAACCAAGACGCCTCCAGGCAGAGCAATGTGTTTCATTCCGGGACACAAACAGCACAGAAATGCTGGTCACATTGACCCCCATGCCTCAGGGACATGCTTGGTCATTGGTGTTGTTGCTTCTGTTTGTTTTGCTTTCTCCTATGATTGTGAGGAGCAGAATTATCTATCAGCTCCCTTCTAAATACAGGGATGGGGGACTTTTAAGAAGCCCAGCAACCAAGAAAGGGAAATGGGGAACAAAAAGGCATGCAGCATGTTGAAAACTGCCTCTAAGTTGAGAGGATGGAGCCAGTGATGTGGACGGCTTACAAGAGGGGAAAGGAGCGTGTGTAAAAGCTTGGCAATGTCTGTGGACAGAGCATCTAAGAGGAGGGGGCCACGGAGGGAACAGAGAAAAGGAAGGCTAGGAAGTCCAGGATTGGGGGCATAGGGAACACAGTCCAGCATGGCAGACAGCAGAGAGGGCAATGAGAGGGGTCCAGAACAGGAGCGAGCCCCTCACCAATGGGGCCTGGGGCATTATGTTCGCAGCTACAGTAAACCTAGCACCTTCCCTCCTTCTTTGAGAGGGTCTTTCTCCTCTCCTCCACCAAGAAATGCTGCCTCCTGCAATCCAATCCATACGTGCACGTTTAATATGTAATCACACACACATACACCCACATATATACTTATATAAATAACTGATATCGGGCACCATTTACCAAGCCACAGAGTTAACTCCTTAAACCCCCACAGCACTGTTCCAAGCAGCCTGATAATTTTTTTCCCCTTCTGAAGCAGTGGTTCCTCCATTTCACATGCTTGTGCTCGGAGTGTGGGCACCTGTGTGTGTGTGTGTGCGTGTGTGTGTGTGTGCGTGTGTGTGTGTGTGTGTAGAGCACTCCTCCTCTGCCCTTCATCGGATCACAAGAAGTCCCCTCCCCTGGCTCGCAGCCCTCTTCCTCTTCCTTCCACGCTGAGGGCTTTACATCGCCAAGCACATCAGCTCCTACAGGGGGATGGTGAGAGACCCCTCCCCAAATTATCTCTAGCTAGATTCAGAAAGTCCCTCCCCAGGGTACCCCTTTCACTCACCGATCTGGATATTGTTGGGGAAATTGGCACCTACTACCGCGCCTAGGAAACCGGTGCAGAAGAAGGCAAAAATGTGCTGCATATTCCTTTTTGCATTGGCGAGAAAGAAGCCCAGGTCCAATCATAGATTTGGTGTTTCCCCCCCTTCCTTTTATTCCTGTCGTTGCTGTGCCTGTTCTTTTCCTCCGTGGTTCCTTCCTTCCTTGCTTGCTTCCTTCCTTCTGTGAGATTTGGAATCCGAGCACTTAAACTGCAGCGTTAACACCAACTGACAGCCAGATTAACTGAGCACGGAGAGAAGCCCGTCCTCATGCTAGCCGGAGCGCTCGCTCCCCCTCTCCTCTTCTTTTCTCTCTCTCCTCTCCTCTTGCAGCCTGCCTGCCTCTCTCTCCCTCCCTTGCTCTCTCACTCTCCCCCTCACACTCACACAAGCAGTAAGCTCTATGCTAATACCTAGGGAGCCAGCTTCCAAGCTAGTCTCCCCCACCTCTCACCCCTGCCTCCCCATCCTCACTGTACCCTCCTTTCTGTTTGTGCAGAGGATGGGAGGGCTTGTTGCTGAGAGTGGTAGGGGTGACCCACAGTCCCCTTCACCTTCCTCATCTTCTGTAGCTCTCTCTGCCTGTCCCCCAGTCAGCCCCATACTACTGGAAATGTGGGTTCAGCCATAAGTCAGTAGGTGGCAGGGGGTCCCCACAATAGTCCTGGATTCACTAGCTACTTGATCTAGGTCACTTTTTCTAGGAGTGCACAGGCTGTGCTGGATATGTCTCCTGCACTCCACTGGCCCAATTATTCCTACACCTAATTCTCAAGGGGAAGACCTTAGAAATCCCTCTTAAGAAATTCAAAGAAAAAAGCAATCCACACACCCCACCCCCATGGTTAGAGAGAAAGACAACAGGAGGCTCAAGAATGACTAGCAGTTGTTTTGACTTGGATATTTGGCATTCCTGTTTACCTTTATAAGAACATTGGGGTATCTTTAAAATTCTAAGCATTTGAAATAGGCCCCCTTCCCCCCGTTCTTGCATGCAACCAGAGTCTATAGCATCAGAACTGTGTGGGTGTTCAATAAAGACTAAGGATACTCACATGGGGCAATTACATGAGTCATTTTGTAGGGATTCTAATGACAGGATTCAGGCTTTCAGTTATCTCTAGATGATGGTCATGATAGTGTATGCTGGAATTCCATAAAACCCACCTAGTTCAGGGCTTCCACTGAAATAACCCAAAGAAAGAAGCACTGTGTTCAGGAAAATACTGTGAGTTGTGAAGAAGCAGTTGCTAACAGCAACTGCAGGCACTTTACAGTTTATCAAGCAACATCACAGTGGTATTCATCTATGCTGACACCAACCTCATGAAGCAACCTTGAGTCCTGTTTTTACAAATGAAAATACCAAGGCTCCAGGTATTCCATCACAAAGATACAGACCCACTAAGACTGCCAACCTGCACCCTCTGCCCTGGCTGGGACTCACATCCAACCCAGGATTGCCCAGGAAAAGCAAGGTCCACCTTATCTTTAGTTGGAAAGAGGGAAAAAAGAGTGTGACCAGATATTTCTTTGCCATTTGAATAGATGATTTTATCCAGGGATTCTTTACTTTCTTCCCCAGTTCTGCATAGTCACACACACTTGTGTGATAACTGTGAGGGATGGGATTTGCAAGAAATCCCAGGCAGTGTTCAATGGAGCCCCCAGAGTAAGAACACCTTGGAGGTCAGATGCTTTATGACTTCCTATGTCCTTTCACGTATATGAATTAGCCCAAGTGTTTTTTTACAGCTGATGTTTATTCACTATTTGTTATGTGCTAGGGATTATGCTCTGCAGTGCATGCATGGCACCATTTATCCCACAGCCACTCCTGTGGGAGGTAATCTCATTCCCATTTTATTGATAAAGAAACTGAAGCTGAGTAATTTACCCAAATTTCCACTGCTAACAAGGAAGAGATTGGGCATTTAAACACAAGGAACTGCCCCATTAGTCTCAAACCCTCTACCCTTAGGCTCTGACAGAGGAATTACTGGATAGGGACATTCTGGGGTAAGCATCAGTTTGGGAAACTGGGAGAACAGAGTCTGAAAAGATCACTTCTAAGGCCAATATTAAGAGGCTGTGATTCAATGATTCCATGTTATAGTTTCTCCATTTGCATTTTTTGCATCTTACTATTTTGAATGGTACCTGGGGATCTTTCAAGTTCTGTGAGCTCTGTGCCTGGTAATAATAATAATTAGGCTGTCACTGAAGGTTTCACACTTTGTCACCTTTTAGAAGATCTTAAAGCCCTTCATAAGGATTAATTAGCAAAACCTCAACACCCACTTGAGTGGGTAAGAATTGTTTTGCTTACATGTGTGTATGGGACAGAGGGTGCTTAAAGGAGTGAAAATATGTGTTTTCTGTTCTTTGTAAATCATATGGTCAGACAGATCTTCTAAAATATAGTTCTATTTCACTGCCCTGCTCAAGTATGATCAATAACATCTCTTGGCCTATTAAATACATAGCTGTTCAATGATTAAATAAGCATGAAATTTATACATTTCACACTTGAGCAAATTACATTTAGGTTTTCTCTTCAAAATTCTGTTCAATTCAAATGCTGTTGGGAATCCGTTGTGGTTGGGTGCTGGAGGATATGGAAAAGGGACCAGGTCCAACCTCTGCCTCAAGGCAAGTGAATCTGATGTAAGAAGAACACAGATGATCTTAGTCAGCAGTTATCCATAGTGGACCAGGACATGTGCTCTAATAGAGAGGTAAACACCAGAGTAAGGAGCAAAGCATCCCATGTGTCTACCTGTAAGATCAAGAGCGGGGCTTGAAAGAAATCACAAGCAGAAACCAAACCCAGGGCTGGGGGAAGATATGTAAAGAGGAGAGATCAAGCATGGCTGAAGGCAGGAGAGGCTGCTATATGCTCTGTTAGCCTTGAAATCACAGTGCACATCAGAACACAGAAACACAAAGAGGTTAGGGCCAGGATTTGCCCTCCAAGACGCAGGAGCAAGGGAGAATCATGGGGCATTTCTGTTGCACTAGTGCAACAGTGACAAAACTGGGTATGCTCATGAGGAAAAAGAAAAAAAAAACTGTCCACTGTTAGAAGGTATTTTTCTCATTTCCTCAGCCTCAAAAGTAAAACTATGTGTCTTACAGATTATTTCCCTAAACAAGTTTCCATGCCACTCGTTATCAGTTCTTCATGTTCTCTCCTTATGTTCACTGATTCTATTTACCATGCCCAGTATCTGTCTGGAAGACTGATAAATCCTAAAAATATGTGACCCACTGATTTACACATCTGTACACCTATCATCTCATGTCATCCTCCCGTAAGGACAGGAGTTAGACCCTACTTTATAGATTGGGTAAGTTTCAGGGTAGCTAGATGGTTAGCCTGTGGGTCTCAAATGGAAGTAATTTTATCCCTTTGGAGGTGTTTGACAATATCTAGAAATGTTTTCTATCCTCACAACTGGGGAAATGCTTCTGGCTCTGTGTGCAGAGGCCAGGGATGCTATCAAACCTTGAAGAGTGCTCAGGAAAGCCCCTTCAAAATGCCAATTAACTGGCTCAAAACATAAATAACACTGATGCTTCAAAAACCTTTCTTAAGGAGACAGAGCATGTGACCCACCAGGGCCTTGTTCCAGCCTCCCACTCCTCTATCATATTACACTGAAGAAATATAAAATTTATCTTAAGACTTTTTTATGTATCAAATGGGATACCTGAAGATGTCTGCTCCTTAAAATCCAAATGGATGAGTACCCAAATGGAAGGACTCCAGGCAGATGATGGGCCAGTGGAAAGCCTTTCAAATACTGGCCAGATTGTGCCCCAGAGACAGCAGGGCACCTACTCTTAAATCCATTATGATCTATCCTGGTTCCTGCTTTAAATTCTGCTACCATGTAGCCAAAATAGCACTAGATTTACTTATTTCACTACAAATCAAGGAAAATGGTGTTGGGCAGGGATTTCAAATTCATATGCCTGTTTGGGCCAAATAGGAAAAGGAATGAAGTATGCCAGAAAAGGGGGCAGGCCAGTATGAACAAAGAGAAGTACTAGATATATCCTGCAGAGGCTGTTGCAGGTACTCAATGCTAGCTGCTTATTGCTAAAAGGAAGTAGAGGCCCAGGGTGCAGATGTTTAATTTTCATGAGAAAGTATAAATGTGAATTTTGTGAGTTTTATTTTTAATATTAGGTACCTTTTCTGCAAGGGCCAGATAAAAGGGGTGAGGTAGGGTGTGAAGGTGTTATCTCTGATCTGAATCTGACCCCTAGGCCTCAGAGTGCCAGGAGACAAAACTGAACCTCTCTACCCAATATCAGTTTGAAGGCCAAATTCATTTCCTATCTGAGCCTCTGTTTCCTTGTCTATAAAGTGAACAGATTAGAAGAGGTAACAACTGCATATTGCTCTGGTTCTGGCACATCATGCCTGCACTCAGCAGCAGGAACTGTGGTGAGGAGGAATAGGGATGGAAGCATGTCTGGAACAAAATTTTGCTCTACATCTCCAGATACCTGCAACAAGGCCACTGCAGGTCCCCACCATCCCAGGCTCCTGTCTGCACCTGTAGGAAGTGGGGCTTCTTAGGCTTCTAGTGTGAAACAATTCAAGGGGAAGAGCCATTAAATTTATGGTCTGAAAACAGATTGCTGACATCTAACAAACTGGTGAAAACCCACTCAGAGAGAGGGGACCTCTGGCTTTAGAAAGGCACCATTTTCAAAGATGTTAAAAAATAATAATGATAATATTTTCCATGTTTCCTACCACAATTCATATAGAAAGCTCCCAAAATACTACACAAACTGTGTGTGGTGATAACACACCCCAAAGAATGTTATTACCCACCCTGGAGTTCTGCCAGGGTTAACAGCATTTTCTATCTTTTTCTTTTCTTCTTCTTTCAGTCTTCTCTCTCCTTCTCACACAAATGACAGCAGTTTCATAAATCCTTAGTATTACTAGGTAATTAGGGAGCAGTGCAAGTTTTGGAAAGCACCCTGGGGCAGCACCAATCCCTCAAAACAAAAAAAGGTCTATTCCAGGGACAAGCTCCTACATAGCATCATGGTAACTGGGGTAAAAGCTGGAAGCAGTGACAAGTCCTCTAAATCAGTGGTGACTTCACAGAACTTGTGGAGCATGTGTCACAACTCAGTGTTTTCAGCAGCTCTCTCTAGTGTCACCCAAGTGGCTCTGGTCTAGAAGCCAGACTTTCTCTGGTGGTCTCACAAGATGGGTGTTTTGGAAGAACCATTGAGGTCCTGTATCTTTGTATTCTCATTTTTGAGGTGGGGATCTATACAATGGGGTTGGTGACCGCATTGACATTTTAACACCTTGGCAAGGCTCCAAACACACAGAAAGGACTCTGCTAGCCATTTTCTTATGCAGGTGTGAAATGTCCTTATTTTTATTTAGTGATTGGAGTCCAGATTCATCCTGGTGTTGGAGGCCTTCCACATGGCTCTCATCATCTTCTGAAATTTCCTATAACTCAGTTTGCCAATCCTTTGTCAAACTGATGTCATTTCCCCCACCCAGAAAACATTTGCTCATCAGGAAAACACAAACTTCTGCCTCTACAGCTCCCCAGTCAGCTCTTCATTCCTCCTGCCTCCCTATGTGGCCCCTTCACTCACCCAGTGAGGTTGCTAAGGACTCCATATCCATCCCATCAGCCAATTCTGCAGACCATGCTTAAAAATCAAGAATCCAACCACATCCTACCATCTTTCCACTCCAGGCCATTCATTCTACTCTCGTCTTTCCTATGGCCCATGGCAATCTTTATCAACTCCTTATTTTCACATCTTCTGCATCTCCCTTCCCTGGCCCACCACCAAGCAACATAATTTATTCCCGTACAGCAACCAGAGTGAAAAATATAAAAACAGAAGTCAGATTTTGTCACTTCCCAGATCTTCACATCATTCTTAAAATAAAATCTGAAATGTGGTTGCCTCTTAGTTCACCTCCCACCCCTCTACCCAGCTCATTTTACTTCAATAAGTTTACTGGCTTCTTTGCTGTTCTTTTGACACACTAAACACCACATTGTCTTAGGACATTTGTACTAAAGGTCCCTCTCTTCTCTCTGCCTGGAATGCTTCCTCTACAGAATCTACCGTGCTTCTTCCATTACTATAGCCTTCTGGCGCAGACTCCCATGTGCAGTCTATATAAGGGTGTCCTGCCCCCTTCATAATTTTGCTTCTTTCCCCTGCTTTGCTTTTGCTGGCACTGGTTATGCATTAATATGGTCTGCTTAGCTACATTGCATATTCATTTGTTTATCATTGTTAGAATATATCCTGCTCACTGCAGTGCTTCGAATAGTGTCACACATAGTAAGATCTCAATAAACACTTGTTGAAAGAATGAATGAATGTTCTTATCCTGAAGTACCCTTCCTTCTCCTCATCACATTTTGCTTTTTTTTTAGTGTCAATTCAGTTCCCATCTTCCCACAATGTCTTCCCATACTAAATTTGGCCTGAGTACCTATGTTACTTCTTATGTACCGATTTTAATTGGTATTTAACATGGCCCTTTACACTTGATTTTCAGTTTCTTAGGGGCAGAAATCATGCCTATAATATAATGAAAGTGCTTTTCTTTTTTGAGCACATACATGTGCTGGGCTAAACCCTGCCTCGTTTCATGTGATGTTTACAGAAGTCCTACAAAGCAGAAACACTAATATTCCACTTGGAGATGAGCAGGAAGGATTGCCCATTCTTTGACAGCTATTTAGAGACAGGGCCAGGATTTCAACTCCATGTCTAGTTTTCGAGGCTAGTTCTCCTAGCCACTATCCTATCTTATCCCAAAGTCCATGTTCATTGATGTGGCCAATTTATCATCCAGAAGATCTTTGACTGTGCACAGAGTGCTTTTAGAGAGGGAAAGGCCTTGCCTTAGAATACATAGCTTAGCACAGAGTCCTTATCATCAACCTTCACACCTAGTGGCCCAGTCACACTGTTCTCAGGAGGGGTTTCTGAGAAGTCACTTAGAAAGCACAGGCAATGAGCATCTCCTAGCCTTGGTTGATAAAAGCCAAACAGTGATTACAGTGCAGGCTGTAGCCTCCAACCACCCTAACGGCCAAAGGGAGATTTTATTCAACTTTCAGGAGACCAGAAACATAAATGACTCTGACTGTCATCCTTCTAGTATTAAATTTTACTGCTTGCCTTACCTCTAGTCTCTCTATTTTTACTTTAAGAAAGACAAAAATCACATAGAAGAAAGCATGCTAAGAATGGGATATCTCATGTGGAAGAGAAACCAGTAGAATGTGAGAGATGGAAGGAGATTTCAACGTCATGAAGTCCAATGACTCAATTTACAAATAATCTAGACCACCCAGCCAGATAATGTCGATTAAACTTGAAACTTGACTGCATGAGCAGTTGTTGTTCCTATCCTGTGTCATGAGACTTGGCACATAGCTCATATGAAGGGGATAAAGTAATGGCTATAAAAACCATAGCCATAGTTCACAGGTGAAGAGGACCAAGTTAAATCCACCTTTTAGAAAAGGCAGGTAAAATCCCTAGGGAATGTGGCTGGCTTAGATGATAAATTCTTCACAGATTTCTGAGATGATAATTCAGAAAAACAGAAAGGATAGACCAAATGATTAGGGTGCACATTACCTGAAGGACTAGTGGAGAAAATCATACATGAGAATAAACACAGGTAAGAGTTTTTGTGAACATTTACAGTGTCCTTAACTCAGACCCCTAAGAAAGACTTAGCTCTTGCCTCCTCTGATCCCCAGTTCGTATTCTCTTCCTCTCTTTGTTTAACCCATTTATGGACCCTTGGTTACAACATTCCCTGATTTACTCATCCCCATCCCTACTCCTCCCTCCATCCCAATTATTGCTAAAGGAGATTCACATTCTTGGTCACCTGATTCAATACCTGTTTGCTGATCACTGGCTCCATCATCATTTCCATTCCCTGAGTTAGTAGAAATGGCATCATCTTAGCTCTTGTGGAACAGAAGAGGGGACACAGCATGATTAAAGGAAATCAGGCTCCTGGGGAAAGCAAGGATGGCAACATAATAATGCAACCACTTGCATCTTGTGCAGGGCACTGCACTAAGTACTTTACACACATTATTTAACACTCATTTTACCTGTGAGTCACACTGACTATGGTCTGTCAGCCTTCAAAGTCATTCACCTCTTGGCTCCATGTTCCAGGAATTCTGTTAGGAGCATCTCATGTTATGTAATTCCCCAGCAGACCTCTGCCAACTCTCCTTTGTTTATCATTGGTGAGACTAAGCTGAAGCCCTAACCTAAGGCCACACAACTTGTAAGTGGTAGAATCAAGTCTTAATCCAGATCATGTCCCCCTACTTAGCACTGCCAGTTTCTGCTTCTTATCAGTTTCCTCTTTGGTGTGTGGGGGGGAAGGTAAGCAGCTTCCCTACTTCCCCCTTATCCCCACTGTGACAATTAGGCAGTGGGCAATGTTTCCTGTCTCCAACTCTTGAGATAAAGCTTTCACTTGGTCAGTGATGCCAAGGACATAGTGGACTATATATCACACTTTAAAGTATAAGTTTTCTTAAAAAGCAAATAAACCATATTCTACAATATTGCCTTCTATTATCTTTATAGGAAAAGTGTAGCATTTCTACTATGGTAATGCCAACCTGGCTGTAGTGGACTCATCTGGGAAGCTAAGCAATACTCATTTATAACATTTTCTACTGAAAATCTAACCATCATTTGTTTATAACATTTTCTACCTGAATATGAGAACATGTACTTCCTGGATGCAAATCAGCAGAGAGAATTCAAATCACTTGCAAACTAAGGTATTAGATTTCTTTCTGTAGGGGAAACAAGTCTTAAGTGATTTCTATAATCCCTGTCCTGATATTGGAAGGTATAACAGCTGGTGAAGGCAACAGGACACCAACTAGCCTTTGACTACAAGGGGACAGGGTAGCAAGGGTATACTTCAGCTGGTCAGTGGCATTAGCAATACCCATCAATGGCTGTCTCTTCTCAGTGCAAAGCACAAGTGCCTACCTGTGGCCTGAGAGGTAGATGACCTTCTGCAGTCTCAGATCTCTGGGGCCAGATCAAGATATACCATGATGGCTTGGACCCTCAAGGACCACCAGTTAGGATAGCCTCAGAAGGTCAGGGGTACTCCCAAAATGGGTAAGTCCCAGCCTTGTCTGTCACCACCATATGGATGCCTTGTAATAAGAATACTCCTAGGGTGTCACAAGCTCTGAAAAAAGGTAGAAGTGAGAAATGAGAACAGAGGCAGAGCTTAGAGGCAGACTCGGAAGGTTATCCCTCTAGCTTTTATACTTCCATTGATATGGATATGCACCATCCACGCTGGGTTCCTGCTTTTGTCAGGACAGACATCTTGAGAGGTAAAGGGAGCTAAACCTATGTCTAGCACATAAGTACTGCCGAGTGTCAAATATCAGACCATTACCTTGATGGTCCCCAAGATGTAGCTCATAGAACCCTGTACCTTCATTTAATTGAGTTATTTCTCCCAGGTACCTGCAAAGCTGCAGCCCTTATGCATCTGTGATGATTAATCAGGACACAGCAATCCATGATTGGAGAGTAAAGGAGGGGGGAGTAAAGTGGGATGGGACATAGAACATGAGTTGACCTACTCACTCTAATGCATCAAAAGGCCCTTCTGCCATGGAATACTTCCTCGTCCCTGTGTGCTCTCAGCTCCTGACCTCCAGGACAAATAGCTTCCTTCTCACATTCTGGTGCTCACTGGCCCCTTCTGCTTTGCCGTCCAAAGGCCTCTTCTCTGAAGCCATCTCTCCCAGGGGATGTCCCAATGGCAGCCTTCCCATCACTAGAAGCTGTGATCTCACCAGAGGAAGCAGAATGATTTGGCACAGTACCAGAGTCCTGGAAATGGGGGTTGGGGAAGTACAGTCACTAGCTCTCCCCTGGTGTAGGATTCCCTGCATTTAGCAACCACAGAGTGAGAGGAAGACTAAGGTAAGTAGGTTGTTCAAGGGAGGATCTTTACATCCATGCTTGTAGGGGTACAGCCAAGGTACCACAGGCCTAAGCTATTTCAAAATGCCACCAGAAGAGCTCAGTCCCAGGAAAGAGGCCACTCTTTCTCTAGCTCCCACATATTTCACTTGGATGTCCACCAAGAGTGGTAGAAGAGGAAGCAGCAGGCAATATCTAAAACTGCAGTGTGTACATAGGCTGCCAGAACATCTGCCAGGTGTGAGGAGATGAAGATGAGTTTTGCTGCTCATGCTCACCTGGCTGGCAGAGGAAGAGGAGTGGGGGCTGGGGGAAGGGTAAAGTTCCAGAGAAGAGGGGCAGCCCTATTACTCCTAACTCAGGGCTTTCATGGTGTAATTCTAGTATTTGCCAGGTCTTCCCTCAAGTTCAGGTTTGCATGCTCTCTTTGTACTGACTACCTTGCCCTTGTGTTTGTAGGCTCTGCTATTTATGAAAACCACCTCCATGTAGATGTCTATTTCCTTCAGGTGCAAAACATGATTCTTACAGAAAATTGCAGATCTAGATGAACCCTAGAGAACCATTTTGGCGAAATACACAGAACCAGGGCAGAGGGTTGCGTCTGAGAACTGAGAAAGAATTTTTATTGGCAGTAGGACCTGTTAGTTCTTTAAGCTGTAGCTAAGAGAACCAGAGGCAATCCTTAGACAGGAAAGTGGGATCAGAAATGGAGAGACGCTAGTGTGCTGAGTAGAGAGGAGCCTTGTGACTTCTCCTGTGGCATCTGCAGTGAGGCGTTATTTCTCAAGGACTTTTTGCCCACTACCAAGATGCCCCAGATGTTAATCTAAGGGCAAGCCAAGCTTGCCAAAAACTAAACCTCAACATTATTAATTTTTTATACTTAGAGCAGGGCTCTGGAGTCAGAATATTTGAGTTTGCAGACTAGTCCCAAGGTGTATGAGCAGTATGACCTCCAGCAAGCCTCTTCGGCTCCCTAAATCTCCTTTTCCCAGTCATAAAATGGGAATAATAATAGTTTGGGGACCATTGTGAACATCAAATGAAAAGCTCCATGTATAGTGCTTGGCACAATGTCTCATAAACACTTGGCCTTTAATGTATACCACAATTTATTGGCATATTATTTAAGCCAGCACTGAACTGGATATTTGAGATGAGAAAGGCAGTTTTTAGCCCATTTTATCTACTGAGAAAAATAAAACAAAGAACTTGGAAGGACATCAAGTTATCTGTGTAACCTCAGTCTGGGAGCTACATCTCAAAGAGGGGACAAGAAGGTCCAGGGTCAGTGTAGGAATACAATGAGACGGTTCAAGGAAGAATCAATTGGAGCCTTAAAGAGGACACTTTTTAAGCAGGGTACAAGAATAATGGAGCGACTAGACATTGAAGGCTACCTCAGAGTATCCTTGACCAAGCCACTGATCAAAACTTAGCATTTCGTATATAAGCATTGGCTCTGTTTCACCTTTTATCCATCCAGGCCTGGAAGAGGTGGGAGAGCTTATTCTGAATGGTGAATAATCTGTAGTGGGGTGGCTCACTCATGCCAAGATCACTTCTACTTGAGGCTAAGAGAACTGGGCTCTGGAAAACACTTTTTCATAAGAGAGAGCAAGATGTGACAAGTAAGATCTCTGGCAGCAGGGTCAAAGTCTCTGCTGTTGAAGCTGTTCTCATTAGTGTGAGGCCATTTGAAATATCACTTAATTTTTTAGTGCCATAGTTTTTTGACCATAAAATGACAATGGTAATATCTCAGGTTTCAGAAATTTGTTTTGAGATTAAGCACTATTGCAGTGTCTGACATGAGGTAAATATTCAGAAGTTGGCTATTGCTGTCAATTCCCCAAACCCTCATATCCTCTTATTTCCCACAGCCTGGACTTCATTGTTCTTACCTACCACTGAGTTTTACCACACCTACTTCCATGGAAATTTCTAAGAAGGAAATTTTAAGCTATTCTCTCTTTATTAGTGCACACATTCTCTCCTGCTGTAGTCACTGGCTTCATTTTTCTGAACTTTTAATTCTAGCCTCCACTGAAATATAGCCTCTAGCCAAGGCAAAACTTACCTTCCTGAAGATTCAACCCTAGCTCTGGTACTCATCACACAATGGTGTGATATACATGTGGAGTAACAATGTGGGTAACGATCATAGGTTAGAGCAGTGGTTACTAGGTGTGGTGGGATATGTGTGTGTGATTTTGCTCCTTTGACAACATTCTCAATGTTGGGAATATTTTTGATTGCCACAATTTGGGGGGATGGGAAGGGAGAGTTTATTGCTGGCACTTAGAGTACAGGGCAAGGGTGGAAGGGTGTGTTACTGTCACCTGGGGTAGACGACAAGAATGATGTTCAACAGTCTATATTGCACAGGGTGGCCTCCCACAACAAAGAATTTCCTGGCCCCAAATGCCAATAGTGCCAGGGTCAAGACCCCCCAGTTTAGAGGGAGATAGTCTAGAATGAGTCCAGATGACATAGAACAAATCTGGAGGGAGTAATCAAAGCCTTCTGAGAAGTGATAGGTACCCTGCTGAGCCTTAGAGAGATGATCCAGGATGGAGCCAGTAGGGAAGTCCTTGCAGTTACAACCAACTAGGTGAATTCCAGAATTAGGGCAGCAGAAGTGGGAGTAAAAAGGAAGTGCTAATTGAGAATTTCATTTTTATACAACTTCTCTACCACTCACTGCCTATCTCCCAAGTACATTATTTGTATTGTGGTTATATAAATACCACTCATTTTTGAACCACATAGCACATTATAAATACCCTTCCTTTCACATACAGCTTTTTATTTTTCAAGCTTAATAAACTCCTTGCTTTACGTTTATTTAATTGCATTGCACAAGAAAAATATAAGCCAGCTCCAGGTTGGCAATTACTTTAGTGTGTGGAAAGGGAATGGGATGGTGTAGTGTTGTTTAATAATAAACATAACATTTTATATCTGAGAGAACAATATCTTTGAATCAAACACAGGAGAAATGTTTGTTATAATGCTTTCAGAATTTGCTTACATAGTTAAGAATTTCATATTGATTCTTTGTAATACACAGAACGAAGTTGTGAGTTTAGACATGAGCAAAGTAAGATTGGTGAATAGTTTCAATTTATTGCATGTGAGAGTTTGGAAAGAAAGATGAAAAATTATATGCCAGTGTTTTGGGCCTGATATCATAGTGGGATGGGAATGATAGTAAAGGTATGAAATGAGGAAAGTCTAAAGATTATTATGATTTGTGTGTATGGGCTTGGGGAAGTGGATTTCCAACCCAATGAGTTACCTGTAAATAAGCTGAAGTTGATTGGTTTCTTGCAGTATCTTTGTGGTAATTTATCCATGTAAAAGCTAGTTTGGGAATCCAGAATCAAAAGTCAGGGCTAGGCTTAGACTCTTCGGTAGCACCTACGTGGGTATAGAGTAAATCACTGAAACCATAGAGTGGTGAGGGTCTCCCGGGGAGGATGTAGGGTGAAGAGAGACACAGACTTGGAAATGATAAAATTTTAGAAGCTAAGGAATAAAAGATATATTGAAGGAAACCAAGGAGAAATTCCAGGAGCCAGAAGAGCATAAGAAGCTTATGTTGTCATGGAAACAAAGGACAGGAGGGTTTCTGAAAAGGGAAGGGCTGCCAGTGGCAGTAGAGGCTAGAGGAGAGGAAGAGGATTGAACTAAGAGAGAGATGCTTGACCTGAGCATGTTAAATTCAGAGAGGAGAGAGTCTTAAGAAAGTAGTTTTACCAGGGTCCTCTCATTCATCCACCAGAGATACTGATTGAGTATAGACTATATAAGGATCCAGGCAAATGAGCTAAACACTGCTCTCTGGGAGCTCACAGTCACATCTTTAATTCTACAAATCAATAACATATAGTGTAGCAATTCATCACTTCTGTGATAAAAAGCATTGCTTTTGGTGTGATGCGATCTTATCAGGGAAGGCTTCTTGGAAGAGGTGACATCTAAGTGGAATTTTATAGTCATGTGAAGGGGGGATGAGAGTTGATGGGAAAGGAGATCATTTCCAAGCAGAAGGATCAGAACGAGTGAAACCTCAGAGCCAGGGAAATCTTGATAACAGGGAAAGGAGCTGGAGAGTCAGAAAAAATGGATGTTTTCCCATTGAACTGAAAAAGATGAGTCCAGGTAGGCTGTGCAGGGGCCAGATCAGGAATGTCACTGTGTTCCAATGTAGCATTTGGACTTAATTCTGGAACTGATAGGTAGTAACTAGAGCTACACTGAAGAAGTGCCTCAATGTGTTCAGTTTACTTCATAACACATTGGCATAGACAGCTCATCTCTTTAAATTAGTGTCTGTTACTTAGCAAATGCTTAAAAATATTTATTGAATTAATGAAAAGATGTAAAATCAATGAATCTCACTCATTCATTCAAGAAAGTGAACTTATGAAATAGACGTATAGAACAGGAACAGAGAGGAAGGCAAGGAAGTATGATAGTTAGAATTTTTGTCTGTTGCCCCTATTTCAAAACCTAGCTACATATTAAAATTATACGCATAAATACTCATAATAGAAAATGGTGGCTCATTAAAGTTTAAGGAAATTCAAGTTAACCAAGAGAGTTTTTCCCTCTGAAGTAATCACGTCAACATGTCTGGAACCAGTTGTTTTTTTGTCTCTTTATCTCTATATAGACTTGCATATATTTACATTCATGTGGCCAAATCCCAGTTTTTCAGGTTTATCCTGAATATACTTTGCATTGTTTTAGTTTGGAGTGGTGATATATTGAGCAATTTACTGAAAAAGTGTCCCATAGAGGAAGACAAGTAAAACTTTAAGAGAAGATACATATAGATACAATCAGCAAAACTCAGAGTATAGAAATCTCTCCAGAACTGTCAGTTTCTTCAATAAATAAATTGAAAGAGAAGTTTTTTAAAAGTCAAAGTACATCATACAAATGTTGTAAATAACACAGTGAACCCCCATTTACATAATTAATAATTTCTGTTAATAAAAAATTTTAAAATAAACTAAGTGAGAATAAGAACCTGTAGATCCTATAAGATTCAATAGACATGAAACAGACATAATATGTTGACATTTTTTGGATAGTAAGCTTAATAAATAACTTAAAAGAAGTTTAGAATCACATAGTATATTTAAGTCTGATGTCATATTTAATATTTTAAAAATAATTAATTTTTTAATGTGTGATAATGATACTGTGGTTGTTTTTAATAGGAGTCTTCAACAGAGGCACTGAAATATATATGGATCAAATAATATCTAGGGTTTGTCTCAAAATAACCCAGTGGTGTATGTGTTGGGGTCTACAAGTTAGATAAAATCATCTATGAATTTACTATTATAATATGGTGATACGTATGTGGGGGTTTATTGAACTATCTTTTGCTTTTGTTTAAAATTGTCCATTATCAAAAATGAAAGCAAGGAAGGAAGAGGAAAAAAGAGATTCAGTAGGAAAAACAGAGAGAAAGAAAATGGAGTTGTTGACAATGGGGCTGACCAGGTTTCTGTTTGGGGGACAAGCATCCTCTGCAGAGATAGATTGAAGTGCAGCTCTGGGAACCTGAGACAAGGGAGAAGAGGAAGAATGATTTCATTTGCTGGGGCTTAGAGAAGAGACAGCAGTGTCCTCAGCTGAAGGGCAGGAAGTGGCACTATCTGGGACTCATTGTGGGACAATAGTAGGGACAGAGGAAAAGGGATATGAAACAGAACTGATGCAGGGGCACTGCTGGGGTGAGGTGATGAGACCTGAAGACAAATCCAAGCAACCCAGTTGGAACTGGGCCACCAAGTCATCAAGTCAGTAAAGGAAGGTAGAGAAAATAGCAAGTGTTCCCAACTTTGTTTCCTGAATGGCTTTTCCATTTCTTCAAAGTTCCTAGTGTTTAGTCACTAGTACTCTTCAAGAAATAGCTAGATTTCACTGAAGGTTGCGTGCCAGGCTCTGTGCTAAGTGTATGGAGAACTTTGACTCGTTGAATCCTCACAATGATATGAAAGAAATGGACACTCTTGTGTTATCAAGGATAAATTTAAGGGCCACAGCATTTCAGGTATTGAGTACATGGAGCATGCAGTGGAAATAAGAAATTTATGTATTCTTTACTTCTTAGAGCCTGGTATTTAATGAAAGGAACAAAGGAAAGAATTACAAAAAGCATGTCTTTAATTAGATTTGTGATAATTATTATAAAGTTAAATTAAAAGCACAGTGAGAGTGTACAACAAGAAGACCGCTTTCTCAGAGACTTCCCTGTGAAAATAATATTGAAACACAGACCTGAGCGAGAGCAGCAGTGAATGGGCACAGTGATCTGGGGGAGAACGTTCTGAAAGAATAAGCTGAAATTCCAGAGGCTCAAAAATCTCTAGGGTAAGACTGGTTGAGGGTAGTGGGCTATCTCAGACAACCTATGCAGTCTTTATTTAAGGTGTGAGATTTCACTGAAAGAGCAAGAGAAAACTAAAGAAGAACGTAACATTATACTATTTATAGTAGAAAATAATCCAGGAGACAGAGGACAGAGTGGGTGGAGTCTAAATATATTCAGGATATAAATTCAAACATCAAGGCTTGGTGATTCAGGGGGAAAGGAAATGAGAGAGAGAGGGAGAGAGAGAGAGAAAGATAGACAGACAGAGAGACAGACTATTAAGTCTGGCATGAGGAGTAGAGGCTCATAGTAGTTATGTATTCATGTATGTAGCCGGTCCCAGGCAATTAAGCATTACTAGCCAACAGTAAGCACTCACACAGTGCTTGTGAGGGCAGTCTTTCACAATGTTTTCATTGAGCTGTTTTTTCTTCAAGGGAATAATGCCAGCCAAGGTCTTTTAAGGTGATCAATTCAAGACTCACAAATGATGGCATGCTGTGGTGAATGGACAACACTTACTGTTTTTTCCTGTCAAGTTGGCCTGCAGCAAACGAATCATGGTTCTTGTTGAAAATGGCCACCTCCACCCATGTGGAAAGCCAGCTTGGTGTGAAGTAGTTTAAACAGCCTAGTTTGAATCCCGACTCTTCTTTCAATCAGCTTATATGCTAAGCTAAGACAAAAGATGTGGCAGGGAATCAAAGATTTAGCTATATAACAATGGTAACCAAAATTCGAGGCTCTAGTAAGATGGCCTGGGATTTGTAGGTTGATCTGGAATAAGCTAACAGATGAAACAAATCAGCGGTTGACATTCAAATGGAGATTTGGTGTACCTTCTATAAGCCACAGACTGAAAATTCTTGGTCACATCTTGTCTCATTAAATCTATGCAACAAATTACCCTACCATTACATTAGGCTTCTCATTCTACTATCTTTTGAGCTGAGTGGAACACAGGAAATTGTCCAATCCAATCTACTTACGTTACAGACCAGGGAACAGACATCTGGAGAGGTGAAGTGATTTACCCAAGGATATAGAGCAAGGTAATAAGAGAACAGGGACTAAATTCCTCAACTCCCAGGGCAGAATTCTTTCTATTAGGCCAGTTTCTCCTCCTAGTATACAATCTATGGTAGTATACCCAATATTACCCAGCAATATTACCCAAAGTAGTATTACTGAAAAGACTTTATTCATACAACAAATATATAGTGAGCATTGCATTTATGACTGACACTGTTTTACCAGCTGAAAAAAATCACAACAAACAAAAGCAACAAAAGCTCCTGCCTGTGTAGAGCTTATATTCTGGCACAGAAAGCAATAATCAAAATTAATTTATGTTAGATAGAGTATGTTAGATAGCGACATATTTTAGGGATCAAAATTACCTCTCAGTAAGGGTATATAAAGCATTGGGAGCAGGATAAAATTTTAGATAGAATAGCAGAGAAGACCACACTGTTGATATCTTTTGAGTGAAAACCTAAAGGAAATGAGGTAGCTAGTCACACCACACTGATGTCTAGAAGAGAACACCCACGGTAAGACGGAGTGAGCAAAAGCGCTGAGGGTGAGGGCATACATGGAGTATAGAAAATAGCAAGGAAATTTGTGAAACTAACCAGGACAGAAGGAAAGGAAGAGGATTCAGATATGAACTCAAAGAGGAAAAGGTGTTTGGCCCATGTATGCCCTCAGAGTTGGAGTAAAAGCTGGAGGTTTATTTTAATTAAAATGGAGAATCATGGAGGCTGGAGAGTTGGGTGACATTGGTCAGGCTGGTATATTGGAAAAATATACTAAAAAAGGCAGAAACTCAGAGACTAGTTAAGAAACCATTCTACTAATTAAAGCAAACGCTGATAGTAGCTTGGATAAGAACTGAAGCTGAGAATTTGGTGAGAAATAAGTGAATTTTAGATGTATTTTAAAGGTAGAACAAATAGGATTTGCAAAAGGTTGGAAGGGGGAAATGAGAGAGAGGAGTTTGGATTACACCCAGACAACTAGAGGATGGAAATGGCATTAATAAAGTATGTTTTGGTGGTGGGGGAGAATTTCATGAGCTCATTTTTAGACATATGTTTAATTTAAAATGCCTATTAAACATTCAGGTGGAAATGTCAAGTAGGAAGTTCACTGTGTGAATCTAGAGTTTAGGGGAGAAATCCAGGCTGGGGCAATGCATTTGGTTGCATATGGATGGCATTTAAAGCAATAAGACTAGAGGAGATCAACTAGTGCGTAAGCATAGATATAAAAGAAAAGCAGTTCAGGTTCATTCAAGTATCAGAAAATGCAGATGTCCAGAGAAAGAGGTAAGGAAAGCACCCAGAAGTGTGGGGGGAAACCAGGAGAGTGCAATGCTCTGTGTCCAATGATGTTAAAAAGAAAAATTAGGATTAGGACTGAGAAGTGTCCATTGGACTAATGTGAAAGTCATTGGTAATCTTGATGAGAAGAGATTTTGCAAAATGTTTGAGGAGAAAAAAACCCCTGATTGGTGTGAGCTGAAGAGAGAATGGAAGGAGAGAAATTGAAGGCAGCAATTTTAGACATACTTTTCAGAAGAGAAGTAGAGAAAAGGGGCCATTAATGAAGGAAAGCTAGGAGTGATAACAGCTGATGCAAATGACTCATCAGAAAGGAAAAATAAAAAGAGATGCAGGAATAAAGCCCTGTGTAGATGAGAAGGTAATGATGTCAAGTGGGAAGCAACATCCGGAGCTGAGGGAAGATAGACGATGTTAGGGATCTGAGAAGAAATGAGACAGTATGAAATAATTATCTGGGAGAGTAGCAAGGAGAATGGAGCAGAAAAATATAGTACAATTGTGAGGCAGCATTAAGAACATACTGATCAAAAAATGAACGAGGAGTCAATATTATAGTGGGGGCTTTTTTCTGGCCTTTCTTGTTCAAGTTCTGTCCTTGAGAGGGAGAAGAGTTAAATTTATCCAGAAGTGTAGTTTAGGCAAGCAAATCCAATGCATTTAGGAGTTCAGGACATGGGAAAGGGCATTAAAGAGCATCAGAGAGAATGATTATGATGATTGATCATATAATTTAAGCTAGACAATAGGAGAGTGAGGTCACAGGGCAAAGGACTAAGGATAGAGTAAAAGAGATGGGAATAAATGAAATGAAAAAAATAGGTGAGCTCAAAGGATTGCTGGACACAGGGAGTGTAGGGAATGAGATAGAAACATAAGAGGTGGTAGATAGACCTGAAATGGATATTTTGGAGAATTTAAAGTGATGGGACCTAATGAAGTCTAAGCTTTGACTGTGAGAGTGAATTGATGAAGAAGGATAGGATCATTAGAAGTGCAGAGGTTAAGGGACTAACAGTCCAGAGTGTTGGAATGAGTTTCCTACAGTGACTGAGCATGACTCAGAACTAGGGCTACCAAGACACTGGAATTAGAGTGACATTCTTCACCATGCACTCTGGACCTGCTTCAGAGCAAGGATCACTCCTCAGTCCACTTGTTATTTATTGTTATTATTATTATTGTTGTAGAATTAGTTATTTACCTCCAACTGGAACAGACCTCAGTACTGATTACTGATTGCCACTGTTCTGCTACTTCTATAAGAATGAAGAAATACATACGTGTATAGTTCCTTGAAGTTAAGCATGGCTATGTGAATTGCTTGGGCAAATGAAGTGGGAGTGTGAGTGACAAGGGTCACCACAGGGAACATTTACTTGTGAGGCCTACTCTTCTCCTGTCATTTTGAGCTTGGAAGCATGTATTAACATAGAAGTAATTGTCACATGTACCTGACTATGACATAGGGTCTGGCTGCTTTGGAGACCCAGCTATACTACTATTGTGTGAGCAAGAAATAAATCAGTGTTGAGACTTTGGTGTGATTTACCAGTGTAACCTTGAAAGCTTCATCTGGCTTTGACTTGCATTACTCTTTGGCTGGCTGGCCCTGGGCCAGTTGTTGAGGATGCAGCAATGAATAAAGCACTGTGTGTACCCTCAAGATGGCAGGGGGTGAAGGACAAGGTGGCAGAGATGAAGTCTCACACCAGAAGCAATGAAAAAGATATTGCAAAAGGAACCCTGGGAAAGCTTTGGAGACAGACCATGGGTCTCAAATTTTCTCAGCTTTGCTTGGCATTTGGAGCCTTCCACAATTAGGTCTCATTTTCACTGAATCTCCATTTCAGTTCTTAGACTCTATTCAACTAATATGTATTTGGTGTCAGGTATCATGCCAAAAGGCAAATGCAGCCATAAATGAAGCAGACCATCCTTGTCCTCGTGGGACTAATAGTTTAGTAGAAAGGATGTTAAATAATTAATTCACCATTGGAGTGAGGGTTGCAATGTACAACAACAAACCTGACCTTGATTCACCCAGGAAATAAGCAGCAGAAGAGGAGAAAACTATTTTAACCACGGGATGCTGCTCATTTAGATGTCCTGATGTGAGAGAGTATGGTTCACTCAGGACTCTGAAGGTGATCTCAGGAGTGAGGAGGGAGGAGTTGGCAACTGAGAGGTGAAAGGTGAAGCTGCAGAAGGAAAGGCCAGTCATTGACAATTTAGTAAGCTGGACTCAGGGGTTTGGATCCCAATGCCAAAAACAAGAGGAATCTGAAAGTCATTTTTCTAGAAGGTAAAATTCACAAATTTTCATTTTTAAGATTGCTCTAGAAATAGAGTTCAGAATAGAGTTGAAAAGGCTGACTGTACATACAGGTATAACTGTAGAGAAACTTCTGCAATTGGCAGATAAGAGAAGGTGGTGGATTGGAAAGGATGGTTTGTAGAAAGGGAAAAGCATCAAAATATTTTTAAAGCAAAATTCAATTTAATATGTAATTACTGTTGATATAGAAGGTGATGAAGAGGGAAGATTAAAAAAAAAATTCCAGTTATCTGAACAACTAAAGAGATAGTAGTGCCACTGCTGAAAAAGGAAGATTTATCCAGGTGTTTGTGGAAGAGGGGACTGAACTTGAGCTATGAAAACCCTAAGATATTCAAGCGCATGGTGTTTGATCCACGTTCATTCGTTCTCATTTTTTCCACTCAATTGTGCAAGCTTTGAGAGTAGAAACACACCTGACTCATTCATCTCACCCACAATCCTCTACTGCCAAGCAGTCAGGGCTAAGTTCTGCAATGAATGAACCCAAGAACAAGTCGGCCAGTGAGCAAAATGGGCATATCTGGTTCTGTAAGCCCAGGTTGGAAGAGGCTGCTAACTTTGCCTACAGTCTAGGTCCTAATGCTGATTTCCTGGTTCACATCTTCCTGATGTCTTTGCAAGCTGTGTCCAGATTTGGTTCACTTGAGGTGAGCAAATAGTTGTGGTTCTTTCTCAGTCATCTAGACTGCTTGTATTGCTCTGATTTGAGCAATTGTCTCAAACAGACATTTAAAAAATATCTATCACCTTGGCAAATTCCTGATACCTTCTATTTCAACAAGCTGGGCATATCTAGAGTCAGAACTCTTTATGGCAACTTTACCCAATGGGCAAATGTTGAAAAGAAGAAATAGCTAGTTTTAAATGACTGCATTCATCATTACCTATGCAATGCACTTCATGGGCTTCAGAGGGACTGATGTCCATTTTAAAACACACAGGCAATAAAGGATGACAGGAACATCACCAGTGTTCTTCAGCTTAAGTGTTTGGTTTCTGCTGAAAGATAAATCCATCTTACTCTACTTCTACTCTCTCCTCTTAAAAGTGTTGGGATCATGCTTCAAGCTCTTGCATTCATTTATACCAGAGTTTATATGAGATTTAGTCTTTCTTGAAAGTAGGATTGCTTTATGAAGACCATATGGTGCTCCCCACTCTGTATATCTGGTTGATCACAACAGCAACCTCCAATAGAGAGTTTCAGTGTGTCAATCCAAATCACCAGTTCTCCTTTTCTGTAAGAAATGCCCTCCCATCTCCAGTCTGTCAAGAAGTGAGTCTCAGGTGGCTGGGGAAAAAAGAGCCCAACAGAGGGGGTTAGTCTAATCAATGTACAATATATGCATTGTGATAAACCATGATATAACCCCTTTGTACAATTAATATACACTAATAAAAATGTGTATATATTGAAAAATGACCAAAATCAAGCTATGAGGAAGAAGAAGGAGAAGGAGAAGAAAAGAAGAAGGAGGGGGAGGAAGAGGAAGAAGAGGAGGAGAAGAAAGAAGAAAGGAAGGAGGAGGAGGAGGAGGAGGAGGAGGAGGAAGAAGAAGAAGAAGAAGAAGAAGAAGAAGAAGAAGAAGAAGAAGAAGAAGAAGAAGAAAAGAAAGTAGAAAGAAGAAGAAGAAAGTAGAAAGAAAAAAGAAGAAAGAAGGTTTCCATCAGTGTTAATCACTGAAATCACTCTCCCTCACAACCAAAGCTCAGCAGGTGGGTGTGGATCAGAAATCTTAGTTGGACCAATCATTTATCAAGAACTGTAGAATTGTTACTGAAAAGCTCTGATTCATGTGCTGGACCTTACCCACCTGGGAATGATAGAGCATCCTCATCCTTTTTAAGTCAACTGAGCATCCCCAAACCTGATCTTAGAGAAAGGGAATGAAGCAAAGTTTCCTAGAAGAGTAAGGACCAGAGACTGAGCCCTGCCTGTGCTCCTGCCAGCATTCCAAATCTTTATTCCAGGTTTTCCAGCAATCTAGGTGACATTCCTGGCCCTTGGCTTTCTCAGGATCATCTGTGTCTTTATAATAATATTTTTCTTTTTGTGTTGGCTAGCGTGGGGTGATTTCTATTCCTTAAGAGCAAAATGCCCTATCAGATTAACCCATTGGTACAGGGAGCCAGTAGACTGGGGATAGGATATGCTATCTTCTGTAAGTTATTAGAAGGAAACTAGTCAGTTGGAAAATCTGCTCACGACTGTTGGGTTTCTGTTCATTGATTTGGCTAAGGTCCCCCAGCTACCTGAAAACATTCAAATCTAATGGCCATTTTCACACTGACTTTTTTTGAGCTTTTCGCAACATTCAGCATCTTAACCAACTTTTCCTTTTTTCTTATAGCATTTTTGTTTCATGCTTTAATATTTTTAGAGCTTTAGTTGTAAATGTTGTACAATGAACCACACATATTTAAAGTGTAGAATTTGTGAAACTATCACCACAATCATGATACGGAATATATCTATTCTTGCTAAAGGTTTTCAGATTATCCTTGAAATCCCCCCATCTACCACTCCCATCCCTTCCATGTTTCCTGATAACTACTGAACTGAATTCTGTCATTATAGATTTCTTTGCAGTTTCCAGAATTTTATATGAACAGAACCATATAGATTTGTGCTCTTTTTAGAAACTAGTTCTCCAGTAAATATTTGAGCACTTACATTCTGGGGATATAGCCAAGAGCTGGACAGAGATGATTCCTGCCATTAGGCAGGTTTAGTTTGTCAAGAGATGCAGATATCAAATAAATATTTACAATAAATTCTGCTGTGTTCTTTGATGACAGAAGAAGAGTGCATGGAGGTGTATAGTATAGTAGAGGGATCTGACTTATGGATTATGAGAGGTCTGAGGGTCTAAGAGGAGTATGACCAATAAAACATGCAGGGGTAAGAGTGGGGTCAAGGGAGAAGGAACAGTGTGAGAAGGTCCAGAAAAAAAGAAAATGTGGTGTATTTAGGGAAGGTAAAGAGGGCAGTATTGTTGGAGATGACCAGGAGAGGAACAATGAAGAGTTGGATAGAGAGTGAGCAAGTGGCTGCTATCCTTATGGCTCAGGTTCTCTTTTCAAGTTTGTGGAACTACTGTCTTCAGACCCTTATCCAACCTTTCCACCAATGCCTGGTCTATTATGTTTGAGGGAAAGGAAAAAAAATAAAATTAGAAAAGTTGAATTATCCAGATTCATAGAGTCACTGCGTGGTTACAACTCAGCTCTTCACAATGTTGTGCACACCCAGGTGGTAGGAGAGAACATCAACTAGCTGGTGCTTTGAGTACTTGACACCATAGCAGACTTGGGCATCAGGGTAGAAGTCAAGGAGAGTAGGTGTGTCAACTGTCAAAGACACAAGGTTGACAGAAATGTTCTTTGACACATAAACAGTCCCATGTCACAAAGCACTTGATTACCTACTTGCAGGAAAGTCTGTTTATGACATCCCTTACATTTTTCTTCAATTTAATGAAGTAATTAATGCTATAAAAAGATATGAAAATATAAAAGTAAGAAAGCATGTTGCATAATTAATAACATATGCATATGCATGACAGGGTGTTTCTTTTTGGCATACATACGCATATGTCATTAATTGAAACATAATCACTTTGTTTTACTGCCAAGATATTGGTACAAGTCACAGGGCCTACATGACAGCTGCCAGCGTCAGGGTGCATGATCACACAGGAGGACCAGCAGGGACTGGTGGGCAAAGTGCTGGCCAGCAAACTGTGGTACCAACAGGCTTCTTTCTAGATTTCATTCTGAACTAACAGTGTGACTCAGTTATTTGTGCCTGGGCCTCAGTTTCCCTACTTGTGAAATTGAGGGTTTTACATTATAAAAAGATAGCATGTCTCTTTATTCAAACAGTCTCAAGTGGAAATGGATCCATAAGACATAAAAATAGAAACTCTAAGTTTGAAGCAGGGACTTTACTCTGAGTCAGTAGTCTCTTATTGTATGCTCCTCCTGTGCTCTTCAGCCTCAGTAAATTAGCGTAAGTGGTACTGGAACAGATCATTGCAGAGGCCCTTAGTAGTGCTGTGCTTTTTTAAAATTCTTTCAAGAATACCAGCTAAAGAGGGGCCAGATAGCATATGATATAGTAGAGAATCCTACCTGGGGATTCAGGCTCCCTGAGTTCAAATTTGAGTTCTGTCCCCTTTTAGCAGTGTGATCTCACATCAGTCTACTCAATTTTCACGTCTTTCAATTATCATCTGTCAAGAAAGAAAGTAATCATTGTCCCCTCTAATCTTACAGAGTTACAAATGTTATGTTATGTATCCAAGTGCTTTTAAGGTGAGGTGTGCAGTAGAGGCAAAGACACTCTCTTCATGTGGGAAAGGATGTAGGCTTTGAACTCAGTTGGTCTGCTACTCACTATGTGACCTTGGGTAAGGTTCTTAGTCTTTCCATGGTGGTAGTTTTCTCATTAAAATGGACATCTTAATATTATCTATGCATAATTCAGGTCAATAAAGCCATTATATTTCCAAACAGTGTTTGGATGCAATAAATGTGTATCATTGCATTATTTTTATTATCATCAATATTGATGGAAAACAGTGAGTTATGGGATGATGAGGTCTGGATATCAACCTCAAATCCACTGCTACATAAATGTGAGCATTGATCATATGAAAAGGCCCATGACAGAGAATTCCGCAGATTACATAAGAGAAAAGATCAAGTAAAATACTGATATTAAAATTCTTTGAGAAATTAGCACATCTTTGTAAATATTGAGTTTAACAATGTCTTCCAAATCAACGAAGAAAAAGTATTGAAATATGATTGAGGGTGAAATGGAAGTTTAAAAATTTCTTTCTCAGGTTTAGTTGAAGCATGAGGAAAACAGATGCTACATTGTAAAGTAAGAACACTTGTATAGGACTCGCAAGAAGAATATGGCAGATAAAGGGTTTACCATTCAGAATTACTCACTCATTTCAGACTAAAAGTTGGAGAGTGAGAAATGGAGAACAGAGAGACTGACAGAATTTTTGGAGAGAAATACTAATGTGCTATGAATCTTCCTGTCATGGGGGCAGTGTGAGTAGGATTCTGTCTTTCACCTCATTAGGAGGTCTTTAAGAGGATTTACAGAGCGTGGCTGTCTTTCTGGTGTGTCAGAGGAACAGAGGAGTGGGGTTATCATTTCTGAAATTCCTGAAAACAGGATTGGCCAGCTTCTTAAGTGGAAGAGCAAATGAGAGAATATGGAGTTGAGGATCAGACCACATTCCCAAAGCAACTTTCTCAGGGAAAAGGGGCCCTAATTGATTGCCATGGTTCAAAGGTGGGCCACGAGTGATCAATACTGGGGTGGATTGCCTTAGGTATTTTCAAGAAGGTTTCCTGAACAAATATAAGGGTTTTATCTAAAGAAGCTTGAAAGTATACTGCTTAATTCCCAGGGACTGAGCAAGGAACTGCAAGTAATGAGGAAAAACAGAGATACATTTATTCTCTTTCAGGGAATCACAGGTACCAGATACCCATTAATGAAAGTTCTTTGGGAACCTTCCACAAAGAAGACAGTCATCTGTAAACGTCCCAATTCTAGGGGGTGCAATTGTTGGTCAAGTCAAAAGTTCCCTCTCCAACTCCATCCCACACCCATAATCTTGAAGAAATTAGGAATGTGGCTACTCAACTGGAAATAGGGTTTAAGCACAAGGTGGAGAAACATATTAGAAGTCATCCATGATCCATGCCCCTGCCCATGTTTTACAACTTTCCATATATAAAAGGTGCATACAAATCAGGTATGGAAATAAATTTTCCTTTAAAGTTGAAACTTTCCCTATTGCACAGGAATAGATATTTTAGTCTCTGTGTTGAGACTCTGGGAGTGAAATATTATTTCAGAAAAGCCATGAGACCACTGTGGGCAGGAAGGAATAATAGCTCTGTTACAAGGAACAGAATGATACAAAAATATATGTACTATCTCTCAAATCACACTTTACCTTCTACCAGATGCTAAACTACACATTATCAGTCAGATTTCTTTTTATGCTTAAAGAAATTTGTTATTATTTTGTTGTTATTGCTATAATATGAGAAAGAATTTTAAAAATTAGTTGTAGCCCTTATGCTGTGTAAATCATAAGGCTACAGCCAAGGTATCCATGCTGAGAATTAAGTTGTGAACTCAGAGTTGTGCTGGAACAGGAGTAGCCTCATGTACAGGTTAAGTAGTTTACTACTCACATTTTAGAAGGATGTGAAGGTTTGTCATATCCCCTAACCTCTTCTGAAAAATATACATTCCTGTGTTCCATTAATGCTCACAATTACTGTTTTTGTTCCAAATCTTTGGTTTCTGCTGCAGTTAACATTCCCATGGGTGGGCCACACTTTGCAATCACAGGTCATATGTATCCCAGGCTAACTGGGCAGGAAGCATTTATGAATATAGGCTTTGAAGAAAGAGGTATGGAAGTCATCAAGAAGTGAGGAGGTACTATGACGCTCACCATGGACAAGCTCTGCTTCCTTCTAATGGTCTTGGTTGGTCTCTGGCTCCTGAGGGCATCTTAACAAAATTCAAAGGATTTAAAAAAAAATTCAAAGAACCATGGCAGGGAAGAGAAACTGAACAGTTATAGCATCAGAATATTAGAAATGAGCCAGAGGGCCATCTAGAACTGAGAAAGTAGCAAGTGACTATGTTTTACTTTGAATATCAGCTCCCAAAATGGGACTGATGGCCTGGAGCACAGGTTGAAAAGGTGTGCAAGGCTCTGTCCTTAATGAGGGGATCATGATGACAGTTATAGGGAAAATGAGGGGAGGGGAAAATGAGGGGAGGAGAAAATGATGGGAGGGGAAAAGCCATCTTTCTTCCAGCCTGGTTCTCTACTCTCTGCACCCAACCAGTTTCTTACAACTTTGTCTGTCTCTTCCCACAGCTAGGGCTACTGTACTTCCACTTTCTTCCTCTTTAAAGCAGCGATAATATTACCTGTAACATGGAATGATTGTGATGAGTTCTCTCTCTTTCTCTCTCTCTCTCTGGCTATACCAAGCGCCCTATAAATGGTAGCTGTCCAGTGTTTCAGTAACTTTATAAGATGAGATTTATTTCCATCTTTCAGGTGACTAAGATATTAGATAAGGGTTCTGACTGAGAAGCACAGAAACATTCATTTGTGACTTGCCAAGCGAAGGTTCAAATCATGGTTTTTCTACTACAGCACACCTCCCTCCCCTTAACTGCAGAGAACACATTCAAAATCCCCCAATAAATGACTGATACTATGGATAGCGTAAACTCTCTCTATATACATATATATACATGTGTGTATGTATAAACATACATATATATGCAGTGTTTTCCCATATATATATACACAATAAATTTTTTCCTTTTCAGTTAAAAAAGCAATTTATGATTTCTCTCTGGCATATCTGAATTTCCAACATCACACCTCTTGCTGTTCAGGGTCATTATTAAGTAAATTAAGAATTGCTTGAACACAAGCACTGTGATAGCACAAAAGTTGATCTGAACCACAATGGCTACTAAGCGTCTAGTAAGCAGGCAGTGTGTACAGTATGGACGTACTGGACCAAGGATCACATACAGGTAGGATGGAGTGGGATAGTGTGAAATTTCTTCACACTACTCAGAGCAGCATACAATTTAAAGCTTATAAAATATTTACTTGTATTACAACAATTATTTGTTTCTATTCATTTCTTATTTATTTTTAATATTTATTGTTATTTAATATTATCATACCACAATTGACCACACATAACTGAAACTGCAGAGAGTAAAACCATGGCTCAGGAGGTCTACTGTAAACCATTCTGCCTTCCAGGAACTGAAATCTCACTGTGCAGACTACAGCCTTGGAACTGAGATTCTTTCACTTTTCTATCATATCCTAGATGATGTGTGTCTATGGAAGCTTACCTGTTTTTGTAGCTCTCTATTATAAACACTCCTTACCCATAACAAAGCTCCCAGGATTGACTTCTGGCCTCAACTAGGCTATAGTGTTTGTCCCCATGACCTCAGGTACCCTGCAAAAGGGACCTGTTCTTCCTGCTGCCTTATGAGTGAGTAATCTAGCTTGCTCATTAAATGATCATTAGTGGAGCCCAGCAGTTAGCAAACAATTTACAGCCTGTGTCCTAATGGAGCTTCTAATCTAATAGGAAGGTAGGCATTAAACAAGTCACACAAATACCTAAGTATGAGCTTTGATAATTGATATAAAAGAAAAATACCAAGTATAACAAGGGTATCTGACCTAGTTTGGGGAGTCAGTTTTTGAATCTCTTTTAAACCACATCTCTTTATTGATATTTTGGGGATAAGAAAAGTTGTCATCTCATGCTAGTGTTGTAAGAATTAAATGATACCGTGGTTATAAAGCACTAAGCACAGTGTCTGGCACAAAGTACACTCTCAGACATTAGCAATGGCTACCACTATAATCACTTTTATTTTGTTTTTCTCATGTGTCCTGAGTGAGCATTTGTTCTGAGACTGGAAGAGGGTAGAAGCCTCAGTCAGAAATCTCTCCGTCTTAACTTGCTTTCTTTTCCCTCTCCTGCTACAGTTAGTAGGGCCATAACAGCTAAATCTCAGCCTACAAAATACAATGTGCTATCATCCATTTTAGCGAGCCAAGGTAAGTAAGTTTTTCAAGGTTTGTAGGAAGGTAGTAGCTCTATGCAAAACCTTCATACTAACTCCCGATCTATTCTGTCACAGCACATATCCCAATGTAATGATTCATTTCAAGGTGACATCTCATTAAAGAACTGATTTTCAAAAGTTGGCAAAGTAGTCTAACATACAACAATCTAGACTCTAGATATGCCACACAGCTTTAGGAATTTTTGTTGTTTATTTCTCTCTGTTGCTTAAACAGCCTGGACTGTCTCATCGGTTGTTTGAACATAAAGTTACTCTCACTTGAATTTTCTCAGTCAGGGAAAGTCAATGACAGGTTGAGAAGACTGGGCTTTACAGATACAAAATACAATTTGATGATGTTTTTAATTCCTAGTATCAAAACCAAACAGAGCAGAAAACAAATGTGAAATGAGAAAGATAAAAGGATGCAGATTAAAAAAGGGGGACTGGGATGGAAGGAGCTTAGAGTGTAGCGATTGCCACAATTCAAAATGGTTGGCAGAGGTGCCATCTGCGTGGTGGAACAGCATTTCCTGATTCCCTTGCAAACCTGGCAGATAGACATGCACGTGGGTCTCACCTGTAGTGACTGATCATGGAATTTCTCATCATCAAAGGAACCAGAGCTTTGAGTGAGAGTTGCTTGTCTAAGAAGTATCAGGTTTTATTTCTCTCAGCAGCTTGAGATTCAGTTCTCCTTCATAGTTAACCATGCTTAGGGGATGAATGAGCCACCCAGCTAAATGCAAACTGTACAATGTGAGAGGCCTCTCACACATTGTGTGTGAAAACACACAACTTAACTTTCTTCAAGTTGGGTTATTGCTTCATAAATCCTGGAATACTTTTGTCCCCTAAATGAAACAAACAGGATTTTTTCAGCAGATCCCTTACTTTTTGTTCGTTTGTATGTTGCATCTTGGACTGTCACCACTGACATATTTGGTTTCATCAGTTGTTTGAACCTAAAGGTCCTCTCACTTCACTTGCTCACTCATATAGCTCCAGACATCTACACTTTGCCAAGTACAAGTCTAAGTTCAAGGAAGTACAGAAAAACAAAAGAGACAAAGCACTGCTTGACTGCCCTGGTTGGAACACCAGTTGTGTATTTATTGGACACCTTTAAGCTGCTAGGATTTATACCAGGTACTGGGGTAAAAAAGGTGAATAAGAATATGGACCCTACTATCTGGGATACCAAGAACTCAAGCAGATAATGGTTTTACTAAGTGGCCTGGACAGTATTAGGCAGGTTTGAAAGAGAATAGCTAAGTTAGAATATGTAGAAAAAATATATATAAAATAGTTTCTTCAGAGGACTTGGATTCATCAGTTTCCTAGTTATTTACTTATGCAATAAATACTTGAATACCTGGAAATGATTTGAAGAGTATCTGGTACACATAAGCCCTAGATAAATGTTAACTTTTGTTGCTGTTCATATTATGTTTAGTCTGGCATGGTATTAGACTCATAGTAATATAAGGAACCCAGAGACAGTTGAAGTTAAGAGGCAAATGAGACCAGCGAAATCAAGCAACTTTTCTAAGGTGGAAGTAGAATGCAAATCTCCAGCAACGAGTCTGATTTCTGTCCAATACGATGCTGCTGCACATACTACGAACATAGCAGTGGAATTTGTTGCACAGGTCTCTATTTTTAAAAATGAATAATGAGTTTTTAGCATGCTCTTTGTAGACAAGCCCAGAGAGCGAATGTGTCTGAATTCATCCTTTCTCAGCTGTATCAAACACAGAAAATTCTCCTGGAGTAATGCTCAGAGATAGAAAGCCTGGGATTCTGTCACCATCTGTTCCAAGTAAATACCACCACTGGCCTTTATTTAGCGCTCTCTCTTTCCAGCATCTCCATGTTGGAGTTTAGAGGAGAAGGATAGCAGGACACAGGGCAGTCAGCCAAGGTCAACTGAGAAATAGCTAAAGATAAAACTAAGGCCATCCACACTCTGATCAAACCACAGAGCCTGCAGAGCACAACAGCACACGGGTTTAGAAAAACCCCACAGAACTCAGCTCCTCAATCCCACAGCAAAGAGATACAGTTTGCATATTTAAATCCAGGCAGATCTTGCCTGTGGGCTATGTTTCCAAAGGCAAATATTGTTGAGTGAGGCATTCCATCATGCTGTGCCGTGGGTGGCAGCAGGTTGAGGGGCCTGGGATCAGAGCCAGGACTGGAGAATATAGCACCAGGAAGACATGAGTACATGGGGAGTGATGGGGTCAGAAGCCAGGCTCTCAAGTCACAGATGTTACTGGATGGAGCAATGTAGGAGGATCAGCACTTGTGCAAGTTCGAACCCACTGGAAATAAAGGCTTTGAGTTTGGTGGCTCAGGTCAGGTAAGGAATGAGGAAACCAAGCCAAGTCAGGCAAATAGCTACATGTTGCCAGCAGCAAGAAAGGGGCCATAGCAGAGAGATAGTTCGGACCTTCCCTGCCTTTCCATCCATTGACAGCTAATGGAAAGCAAACTGACTGAAAGCCCCAAGGATGTAACCTTTGCTTTGTCACTGGATTAGGTTTCCATGCAAGGGCAGGGAACAGATAGAACCCTGGCAGTGGCATATTTGTGGTGCTCAGCCCCGATGAAAAATCTGTAGGGAGTGAGCTTTTAGTAAGAAGTGGAAAGAGAACATTTATTCATTCATTCAAATATTTATCCAGCACCTCCCATGTGCCAAACTCTGTGCTAAGTACTGGAGATAAAACTGGCAGACAAGAGCAGCCACAATCTTTGCCCTTATATAATTTACAGACAGTGTGGGGATAACAGATAATAATCAAAGAATTACAAATTAAAAGAAGAAGGGAAAAAGATAGGGAGAGGAAGGGAGTAGGCTTGCAGTATGTGGTGCCTGGTGTTGTCAAATGCATTTGAACTAGTCTAGACTGTCAAGGGTGGCTTCCTGAGGGAGTGACAATCTGACATTTGTAAAAAAGAAATTAACAAGGGGTAAGAAAAGAACATTCAAGTTCTTCTGCTAATGGATTTTAGCAGAAGTGGATGTGGCAAGAATAATGCCTAGATTAAGTTTTATGATTAATTGATTCATAAAGTAGTTAACACCTGTCAGTAGGACCCACTGTTTGCCAATGCTGTGCAGAATCCAAGGTTAGAAGTGACAGGTTCTGTCCTGAAGAAGATATACTAAAAAGAGGTATTGAATTTCTCCTTTGTAAGCCTTACATTTGTTTTTTGACACCAAGAGATAGCTACTATTGTATTCATTTTACAGATGGGAAAACTGAGGTTCAAAAAGATAACTTGCAGGATCACATACTTGAGCCTCTAGTTACATCTCTGCCTGATTGATGAGCCCATGTACGGTTCACCTAACCCTGTATTGTGTAAGAACATGCCAGAAGGATTTGGGGTGTCCATCCAGTTTTCCCTTTAGCAGAGTTGTGCTGAGACCTGAAATATGGACATGTTAAGTGTGCGCAGTCATAAATGTATATAGTTTAAAACTCCCAACTTTTAGTAGCATAAACTGACAGGAAACACACACACTTAGGTTACTAATATTTTAAAGATGCAGATTAAAAATGCGCCCAGTCTAAGGCCTGAGGAACATACATTTAAGCTTTCTTTGTTGGTTTACTTTGCCCTGGGGGATCTTAAAACTGTACAGGTCACCATGTGAACATCAGTTATCACTGATGTGTTACTTAATGGAGCATTACCCAGTCATAAAATTCCAATATTTAAACACCACCAAGGTCTTTAATTATCATTTTAATCAAGGATATGTCAAACTATGTTCCACAAGAAACTTAATTGTGCAAGAGTTGAAGATGTGGATCAGATGAAAAATGTACACATTTGGCCAAATAAATTCAAGAGATACTTCGTTTCTTAAGCTATCATGGATCACCTTAGAATCTATAACACAATAATGCAATTGTGATCCTACAACTGGGGAGGAATAGACTGGCTTTTGTAAGTTTATTTAGCTATGGAATCAAACATATGATTTTCTGGAACAGTTTTTCAAAACAATGCACAATTTTGTGACAGAGATTAGTCCAAGATGCTTTGGCAATGCACAAACAACAGATAAAGTGATGGGCTTTTGATCTACCGGAGATCACTGTCAGGTTTTGGCACAGTTAGTACTAGAATCTAGGGTTTAACTCTGGGCCTCTCATGCTTCCTAACATGAACTGACAAGCCATATTTTTGTGTGTAGTTTGGGGGATGGAAACATGTCATGTTCAAATTCGGCTTTTCTTTTCTTCCTCATTTTTTTCTCTGTCTGTACTAGGGTCAGAAATTAAAATGAGAAACCTCCAAAAATAATAGCTCACTCAGGTTTAAGAATAATAAAGAGAATAAAGAGGTAAGATTTTAAGACTATTCGAAGACATAAATAATTTTCTATTATTGCCTGGGTTTTCCAGGACATAAAAGTTCCCTGGGGCTTTTGTCTCCTGGCCTTTAGGTTTTTGTTAGTGTCCACAAGCCTCAGGGTGGGCGGTGCATGGCAGCTGGACAGCACCATCAAAACTGCCAGTGATTGATGTAGAAACCACTGTTCTTCCAGCTTTGCTACTACGGCAATTTTTGCTCCTGTCTCTGTGATTATGAAATGTCACCGTGGAAACAGTTCAATATTCTCTTAAATATATAAAAGCAACTGAAATGAAAAACTACTCAGAATCTCAAGTCCAAGCTTTCTCTAGAAGCAAGCAGATTGATTTTGTGTAGGGTGATGAGAACGCATGTCCTCTAAAAATAAACTTGCTTCTACTGCCTCAGGATGCATCTGAAATTCCTTTGTGAAGGAGGCCCAGAATCCCCATTAAAAGGACAAATACCAGGAAACAACTGAATGGAGACTTGGACACCTGAGAAATAATGCATATTTACAAAACCAGCAAGGTTTCACAGTGTGTCTAGAAATTTGGTCACTAACACCCACATACCTACCCCGACTGCACAGTATTCTATACACATTAGAGCATTTTATTAAGGCTTCAAACTAGACATCCAGAATGATGAGTGTGGTGAGGTAACCTCCACAGATTTAACTCACTAACTTGAAGTATGTTTATTTGGTGAACTGGAAGGATTGAAAAGCCCAGACCAACTGGAGAATTTAATATTTGCCTTTAAGGGTGACTCCCCACTCACCTTCTGTATGTGTGGGAGTAAGGGGAGCCAGAAGTCCATCTGCTGTCCCCAGACTGACAGCAGTCAATGTGTTCATGGTGGGAACATCTTCATATCCTCATGGGTAAAAACATATACATTTTTGTTTGGCATGGGAAAAAAATCAGTGAGAAAATACCCATTCTCAATGGTTAAATTAAAAAAAACTAAGAAGGTTTCAACAGCTTAAGATATTTGACTGGCCCAGTGATTAGATGCTGAACAGCACATAAGATCTAATTCCACTGAATCATTATTGTTTCTATAGATTTGTAACCTAATACCCCCAGTGCTTACTTACAGGAAGTCACATGGCTGTCATAGGAACAAAATTTCAAAGAGGGCAAGGTTCTGAAAGCCAGTCTTGACCTTTTGTGACAAGCTGATATCCACAGGGAACTCAGCAAGGATGGCAGGGACTTCCCTCTGTCCATCCAGTACCTACTTCCCCTTCCTCCTTAACAAGACACCCCTGTATTGTTGTGTGTGACAATTTGCCTAAATATGTATTTCCCAGCCTCCTTCCCAGGTATAAGTTATGTGTGCAAATCATTGATAGAGACTTCAAAAGACTCTGACTCTCAAAGAAACTGCTATTTTTCTCTTTTTTGATTCCTCCTTCCAGCTGTTTGGAACATTTCTTAATGGTTGCAGCTTCACCAGTCATTAAGTACCATGAGGCCAACCTAGAGGACAGTGGCCATTCAATAAAGGGCTAGTACAGGGAGACTGGGTGCCATAGATACATGTCTCTCATATGAGAGAAAAATGAACTCATGTCTTACTTGAGATACTATTATTTGGGGCATCTGTCACTATCAGTCAAAAAGAATTCCTAAATGATATGTGGCAGTTTTCAAAAACACCTGTATTATAAACCATAATTTAGTGATCAAAGGAGAATTCTGGTTCAGAGATGAAAGTGACTCTAGTTTGGTTCAACTGCGTTACTCTATAGATTGAATAATAAAATACAGCTATTCTTTCCTTTCAAAAACTTTTAACAAGTGGATAGGATATATCAAATTCAGGGAAACTGAGATAAGAAGAGAAAGTTCTTTCTTGCAAAGTACTTGCTATTTAGCTGAGGAATTTTGTAAAAGAACTTTTAAAATACAGCCAAATGAGAGCTGTAATAGAAGAATGTACTAGGCTCTTTAGGAATATAGAAGTTTATTACCTATTTCAACTTTAGAAAGCCTAGAAGACATCAGTTAATGCTTTTAAATGACACAAACCTCAGGACCAAGATTCCAAGAAGGAGTAGAAGGATAAAGAGAAGTGAACTAACTGGCTAGTGATATATATCGTACTTGTGACACAGTCATGGCTTCAATCTGACCTTAGATACTACTGATTATTCTTATAACTGCATTGATTACTGAAAATACTTCTGTAGAGCAGTGTATCCATGTTACTGAACTGAGATGATTCTTCATCTCAAAAGTGAACAGCCACATTGGTGAGCAACCGAGGCTTCAGGACAACCCCAGGAAAATATTAAAAAGTATTTTAAAATATAAAATGAATAAAAGTTTTACCGCAAAAGTATACATGTTCATCATAAAAAAACAAAAATTCAGAAATGCATAAGAAATGCCTGAGATATCATCACAGCAGGCCTAGTTTACAAAATAGCAAAATCTCTTAACTCAATAGTATAGAAAGGAAGGATAGAAAGAAGGCAGGAAGACAAGGAGGGAAGGAGGGAGGAAGAGAGGGAGGTAGACAGGGAAGGGGAAGAGTATATCTTGACTTCTATTGCCTGCTTTCTTAAGTGGTCAATAACATTCGGTTCATATTCCATGGAATACAATGGGAAAAAGTAAGACACAGGTCAGATTTCACTCACCACCATTACCACATATCTCCCCTACTCCAAACAGCACAATTCAGCTCTTACATATTTTATTTATCTATTTATAAATGAGACAAAGAGCCATATCTCAAAATTGGGCATGCTACATACAAAACCAGGGACATGTAGAAAAGTCGGCAGGTCAATGAGTTGGGATGCCCTCCAAACACTGACCAGCTGCTCTGGAGGCAGACCATCACACGGGAGAAAAGAGCAGCAAGAAGAGGGCTGGTAGTAACTCCTCTTAGCCCCTTCTCCACTGTCTAGGGAAATTCAGCTTTGGTCTATATCACTATATGTTACTCCACCAACTCTTTAGGAAGAAATTCATCTGGAAGAATACTTTCAATAACAGATAAAAGAAAATCTACTTTATAATGTCTTCAATAACAAGGATGTTTCATCTGACTGGGAATCCAGAGGAAGGTAGATTTCAGGATGGCCGATGCTATGTAATCTAAGTTCTTGGAGAAGAATCCAAGTTCTTTCTCTTTCTCAGCTCTGTTATCTTCATTGTAGTCCTCAGACTGTCCCCTTGTGGTGCCTACATGGTTTCTTTTAGCAACTGAGTCACATCCTACAAAACCTAGACAGGGAAACCTATTCCATGACAAGAGAAACAAAGTCCTTTCCTACTGCCTAATTGGGTCAGCATAGGTCAAGTTCTCACCCTTAGTCCAAAAATTGACTTCAAAAGAATCTCAAACTCTGACTTGCTTAGACCAGGGGTATGTAAACTTTTTCTATAGAAAACCGGATAGTAAATAATTTATGGTTTGTGAGACATATATTTGGTCTCAGCCACAATTCAACTCTACTGTCATAGTACACCCATAGATAATATGTAAATGAATATGGATGAGTTCCAGTAAAACTTTATGTATATGAAATGTCAAGAACAGGCAAATCTATACACTGAAAATAGATTAGTGGCTAATTAGGGATTGAGGAGATGGGGACTTGAGGAGTGATAGCTAATGAGGTATGGGATTTGTTTTAGGAGAAATAAAATGTTCTAAAATTTATTATAGTAGTAGTTGTACAACCCTGTGAATATTTTTAAAGCCATTAAATTGTGCACTTTAGCCTTGTAATTTCTTTCTCTCTCTCTCTCTCTCTTTCTTTCTTTCTTCCCTCCCTCCTGGGTATGGAGACCAGGGCCTTGTGAATGCTAGGCAAGCACTGTACCACTGAGCTACACTTTCTGTCTTAAATTGTATACCTTAAATGGATTAATTGTATGTGAATTATATCTCAATAAGTTTGTTAAGAAAAACTTTATGGATACTGAAATTTGATTTCCATTCATTTCACATATCAATAAACTATTCTTTTTACTATTCAAAACTATTCTTTTGTTCAACCATTTAAAAACATAAAATCCATCTTATCTTATAGGTGGACTTTGGCCATATTTAGTTCACAGGCTTTACTTTGCTGACCCTTGGCTCTTCTGAAGGAAGGGACATGATGAGATGAGAGATATCTCTCCCCTGCAGCAAATGATAAAAAAAAAAAAAAAAAAAAAACAACAACAACAACTCAGGAGATCAGTAGGGAGGAAGAACAGGGAAATGGATGGCTGGAAGGCCAATAGTTATACCCTCTGGGGCATTTCAGTAACTATCCTTTGCTGGCCTTCCTTAGCAATAAGGCCCTAATTCAAATATTCTCCATCACTCCTACATTCCCTGGAAGGAGTTCTAGTAGATAAAATTTTCTCCATTTCATTAAATTTCTAATTACCTGTGAGCACCCCCATAGATGTTCCCAGGGGTACAGGAGTCAGGGGTATCTTTCCTGTCAGAATTAGATAGAGGGAAGGCTATTTGGCATTTCCCTTCAGGAAAGAGAACTTTCTGTAATGTAGTGAAGAGCAGGAAACTGTGGGGTAGAGAGTTCCCTGAGAGATAATCAAAGGGGTTGTTTTTTCAGGATAATAGGGAGTTGGGTCCTGAGGAGAGCATGCTAACAACCTTAGGAAACTGCCTTCACTTTGGAGATTTTTCTCACTGAAGCTTCATTCTTGGCAGTGGCACTCACCCTTTAGTCATCTAATTGGTAAGCACTGTGGGCAGAGTGGGAGGAAGGCCTGGGAAAGGAAGCAAGATCAAAGCTAGAGCACCTCAGGTGAATCTTGAGGGGCATTAGCGGCTGCTGCCCTGCACCTCCAGCACACTCTTTTCTCTTTGTAAAAAGGGATGATCCTTTCTGCTTCCACTCACTGTAAGGTTTTGAATGTCCAACGCCAATAAAGAGCTAGAAAGTATTATGTGAGGAAAACATAATGTTCATTTGAGAAGACAGGTGATTTGGTGTTCCCAACTCCTTTACCCACTTATTCATCCATTAAATAAATATTGATCCAATACCTCCTTTTTGCCAGGACTAGTGTTAAGACTAGTAGGGACATGAGCAAGATAATATTCTTGTCCTCAGGAATTTTATTCCAGAGATGAATATGCATGTAGTGTGCATATACAGAATGCTACATGCCCTCTCTAGTCATGCCATAAAGTGCTATGAGAAAAGAAAATAATTCTAACAACTGGATAAGCACTGCTAAGTCTAATTCTCCTGAATTTACCAGTTCATTGTTTGGACACAATGAACACAGAATGAGTACTATTAATTGGAAACTGTCCCATTGCTCTTTGGGCAAGAAATAGCAAACTCAAGAAAGTGAGATGACTTGAATCTGATTTAGTTTTAATGTACCCTTTAGAGAGGGATTGGAAGGCAGTTCTCCAGTTCCACATCTGTCTCTAGGAAATGGTAGACTTATTCATTATTTGAGGTGGACCAGCTCTTGGGGATTCCTATGATTAGCATCCCAAATCTTATACACAAGGACATGCTAGGGTCAAGAGAGAAGGAAGCATCTAACTTATTTCATGAGATGTTTCAGCTGCACAATTTAGTCAATTTTCCACAACCAAAAAGGTTGGAAGATTTTATGTTTTATTAACTAAAATAGCCAATTTAATGAGGATTTCTTTCCTCCCGCCATTTGGTTTATAAACCCGAATAACAGCAAAACTTGGGAACAAAGCCATCACTCTGAAAGGCCATGTGGGTCAGCCTGAGGACACCAAAGTGTTAGCATTTAGTATTCTCTTCTCAACCAGTGACATAGACTGAAGGCCCAAGCAAGGTATCCAAATGTGCCTTTCTTACCAAAATGGCTGCCAGCATTCAACCCCTGTTACTATCACATTTATTGCGAGTAAATCAAATTATACCCATGAATACCCAGTATAAATTCCTGTATTTGACCAGGAAAAGGTTTGATGATTAATGCTTATTGGCTTAACACATCTATTAGATTATTTTTAGGTGGAAGACTCTGTTGGAGAACTGAGGATGCAGCAATAAACAAAAATGCCCTTATCTAATAGAGGAAACATCCTTATCTAACAGAGGAAAGGGTAATAAATGATAAATAAATAAATATAAAATTTTGTTCCAATCAGTGCTGTAAGGTACTGCCGAATAAAGACCACACCATGTGTGGAAAGGAAAGATTTATTGGAACCAGACCACAGGGCTGCCCCCCTCCTCCTGAGATCAGGGAACAGTGGCTTGGCTGAAATGAGTAGTGTGCTCTATAGGAGGGTCCAAGCCATGGGGGAGGGAGAGAGTTTCTGGCCTCTGATTATCTGTGACCACCCGATGGAAAAGGTTGACATGCCTGGCTAGTTGAGTAACTGAAAGCTCCTGAGTTGTTTTGCAAGCGGAGAAACAATCAGAGAAACAAGCAGGGGAGTTGGACAAGCAGTCAGGGCATCTAGTTTCAGTGCTAGCCTTGGGAACTTCCGCCTGCCCCAAGAATGGCAGGGGCCTAACAAGTACTAAATGCTAACAAAAACAGAATAAAAAAACAGGTGAATACAGGGTTGAAAGACATCCCTTGAGATAGGTGGTCAGCAGTGACCTCTTTGAGAAAAGTTCACTTAAAGGGAACCTGGATGAAAGGAGAGGCCAGGTACTTGACTGGAGGAAAAGATTTCTAGGCTGATGAAGCAGAAAGTGCAAAGGTCTTGAGGGAAGTGCAAGCTGAGTTTAGTGTTCTGGCAAAGCAAAAAGGCTAGAGTGGCTGGAATAGAACAAACCAAAGGAAAAGAGGGCTGAAATGCAGGTGGAAGGATGACAAGAAGCCAAATCATGTAGGGATTTGGAGATCATAATAAGGATTTATATAAGAGTGAGTTGGGAAACCACTAGAGGGCTTAATCTGAGAAATGGCATAATCAGATTTACTTTTAAAGGATTGCTTTAGCTTCTGTGGTGTGAATAAACTGTAGCAGGATTGAAGTGAAGGTAGAATAAAGCAGTCTTTCTGAAGTCACTTGGAGTCAGAGTGTTAGTATGGATAGGTAATGTTTGCTATGGGTAGGTGGTAGGAGCACTGGGTTCAGGAAGACAGGTAACACCCATGTAACTGTTCCACCCTGGGAGAAAGGGCAGACTCAGCAGACAGACCACTATTTCCTAGATGTTGGATCACATGCAAATCACTTACCTTGAAGTTAACTTCCTCACCTGTCAAGACAATGTAATGCATCTCTGTGGAACACTTGAGTGTTACAGGAGACAACATGTTGTCTTTCATGTAAATGTTCATATCTGTGTGCATTATTTACAGAGAAACAAGCAGAGGCCCAAAGAAAGAACAGGCTTTGCTAAACCTCTGAGTTCATTTATTGAACTCAGGACCAAACTCTGATCTTTGGATTCCCTACAGCAGGATGGAAAGGACTGTGGAGTAGGGAATAAGGGCTCAGAGAGGAATTAGAGTGACTTGAATTAGTCATTCTTTTTCCATTGCACCTCTTTGGGGGAGGACTGTGGGAAATAGGTCAAAATGGAGTCATCATGAGCCTACTGCTCATCCTCTGCATTTCATTGCTGCCATCTGAAGATAAAGCATCAGCATGGAGCCCCATTTGCTCAAGAGCTTCTCATGTGGTCTTTCCCATCCATCTGTTTTCTGGGTGCTCTTTCTGCTTAGAGCTGGCTATCACTCTATCCTAAATTAGAAGGAAAAGTGTGACAGCTCCTTCCATGCCATGTGGTGACCTCTTCTCAGCCTGTGTGTGTGACAGGGTAGGAGGAGTTTCTTATCACTGAGTCTCCTTATTGATAATACTCTCCTGTTACTGACTGTACAAATGTACTTCCTGAATCACATAGCATACTAGTTCAACCCACTCAGTATACCCACATGGAAACTGAGACACAGGAAGTTGGCCAAGCAAATCAAAGGCAGAGCTAGGATTAGACACAATAACTTAGATATTAGCTAGAGTTAAATATCTCAAGTCTCTTGATTCCTAGCTCAGTGCTCATTCCATCACCCATTCTGTTGCATGGTGGATGGCCCAGCCCTCTTTTCATCTTCTTTAAGGATGGAACTATGGAGATATAAGAAGGGCTTCAAGGAGTGATGGCATGGGCACGGCAAATGGATCAGGTAGGAGAGCAGTCTCATATGGCCTAAAGGATGGAATTATTGACTATCCACAGTGAGGATAAGTCCTATAGTTTCTCTCTGCCTTCCCTTCAGTTACCCTCTGCCATTTTGCATTAGTGACACCTAGTCCTGTATTGCATCACCTCTCCCCATGACAGATGACACCAGAAGGGCTATTCATCCTTCTTTCCATTTAGCACCAGTGCCAAACACAGACAAATAATAAAGAAAGGTTATAAAGCAAGTCAGCAACAGCATAGCCAGAAAAAAGAACAATATGGTCTTAAAGGCAGGACTTTTCATCTCAAAAGTCTTCCCCTTCTATCCAAGACATTTATTAACTTCTCAGCCTCAGAGTACTTAATCTGTAAAGTGGGGGTAACAATGTCTATGTCCCAGAGGTCGTTTTGTGATTATCTGAGACAAAGTAAATGAGGCACCTAGTACATTGCTATGATAAGAGTTGGCATAGGGTTAGCCAAATATTAAGGCCATAGCTTAGGCAGGAAAATGGCAGTGAGTATCTACCATATGTTAGAAATTACACTATATGTTTTATATATGCTTATATGTACTTTATTTACCCTCAGAAAGGCCTCTCGAGTGGGTATTAACTTATTTACCTTCTATGTGCTAGGAAATTCAGGTTACCAGCGGGGAAGAAATTTCAGAAACAGGGAGTACAAAGTAGTTCTCCAGTTCCAAAGTTCTTTTCATAAATGTTACTGCCTCTTTAAAAAGAAAAAAAAAAGATACAGAAAAATCACAAGAGTTTTCAACAGCATTTGCATTGAACTTGAATTTGATTTAGCAGCATTTATTCATTTTCCTGTTATTCATCCAGATTTTTCCTTTCTTCTCCCTCCCAACCCTCCCCCACCTGTAAGCAAAAAGCTGTTCTCTTTTCCATTCACTTAGCACTTCAAAGAGGGAAGGATGTGCTTCTGAGTAAAACATTGTGCTGGCAAAATGACACTCCATTTTCCAGAATCCCTAACAAAGCCTTTTGATTTGAATGTCAATGCTGCGAGTACGATTAAATGTAAGATTCACTTTTACATTCCCCAGCTGCAAAGTGAGTTCTGAGGCTCCATTAGTTTGCCTTGTGGTTGAGGATATAGCTCCTAAAAGTTGCTATGGCAATGCAGCTAGTGAGAATGGTGATGGGACTGGGATGGGAGCCAAGAGAATTCCCAGGTATTGAAACTGAAAGGGTCACAGGTTGGGAGGATGGTACAATTTACTTTATGGTCCTGGAGAGATCTTTGCTTCCTTTTATCTTTTGGTGAGACTGGGGTTTAAACACCAGGCTCATGGGTTGTTATGTTTCTACCCATTCTCTGATGCCTGGGCTCTTGATGCTGACACGTGAAAATGTGTCTTTCCTTCTTGGAAAAAGAATTAGCCACCGGCAGTGCCTTTGGTTGCTTAGTTTTTTCCTCCATGTCAAATTATTTTCTGTCCTGTGACATGAGTTTGGGATCTGGAAAGAATAATCTAGAAAAAGTATCCAGGTCTTATCATTTATTTATGATGGCCTTTGACTCCCACCCTCTCCTTTTGGGCACTCTGCACCTACCAAACAAAATCTCCTACTGTCCTTGCCAGTTCACCATTGGATAGCAGGTCCTCTGGTTCTGACAGACGTCAGCAAACTCCTGAATAAAGTCAGGTGGCAAGGCATCAGAACATCTGTGCAAAAACATCCCTTCCTCCAGCTGTTTCCCTCAGGATGACTGTCATAATTTGTTTTATCTTCCATCTCTGCCCTCTCTTTGCAAACTCTGAGTTAGTGGTAGAAGAGATGATATTTCTGTAGTTTACTGCTGTACGTTCGCCCATCCCAAGGAGCTTGGTTGGTACTGCGGGAAAGAATGGCCACGTCTGAAATGAGGCCTGCCTCCTGCAGGTCTTTAGGAAGGCCACTTTATTGTTGCTAACTCCCTCCTTTGCAAAATGGGAATAACCATGCCCTCTGCTACTTCTAGGGTTGTGCAGGAAACAGTTTGTGGTTTTTTTTATGGTAATGGGCCTTTTGGGTATGTGGGTATATGGAATAATTGCAAAACAAATAGCCTCCTCTCAGCACAAGAACAGACTTGAAGATACGCTCAGCAAGAGGTTATCAATATCCTCATTAAAATAGCCCCAGAGAGTCACACTGGTAAGATGTTCCCTTAATCTCTTTTGCAGGAGCATCATAAAAATTCATTAAGGTTGGTAGAATAATTTGATAACCCTGAATAATAGGTGTGACAGGAGTGTAAACTTATATTATTAAAACATGAATTGGATTGTTTTCTGGATGACTTAAGCAGGCAACAGGGTGAAGGCAATTTCAGAGAGTGCTTTGGGATGCCTGTGACGAATGGATGCTAAATTTGGCTTTTGTCCATCGGCTTTTTTTTTCACAGAAAGGTACAGTGCTGGCAGTACAGGGAGGCAAATAGAAACTAAAGTGGGTAGTCTGGAAATGTACATTCCTGTTGGACAAGATAATAACTGAGGAACTTCAGACCAGACACAGACCTCCCTAAGGTTTCTGCTTCCCCCTTGGACACATGAAAACATTTTAAAATTTATTCCACAAAACCAGATTTACAAGCTATCAATTAGAATGACATGGGAAAAATAAAGGGGATTCTTTGGTCCAATAAGCTGGATAGACTGAGTTTAAAATTAAACAAGCTTGCCTTAGGACCATACTTCTGAAAGCTTTTAATAAGTTCTTGTCAATCTTTTGGGGGAAGGGCAGATGGATGGTGGATATATTGTGTGTCTTTATTTTACTGTAGGTTTTTTTTTGTATGGATAACATCTCAGAGAGTAGTATTCTTTGACTACTTTGGGAAATACTTGACCCTCAAATGATGTCTTAGGTTACTCTTCATTTTCAGGAATTACTCAGAGCAATATCCTAAAATGCTACTTTAATTTCAGTGAGACATTTTTACACTTATTAATTCAAATGTTGAAAACAAGTAAGCAAGCCAAGAAACAAGTAGATCTACATCCCTGAGTTCTATTTTTTAATTATCTCTTTTTCAATGTATCTAAGGGCTTTAAAATCAGCCTGTCCAGAGCCAAACTTAGACTCCTCCCCTTTTCCAAGTTGCTGGTCCCACACCCCCTCCAGCACTCACTTTCCAGGTGAATGGTACCATCACCCAGCCAGACTTGCCCATCAGCACTGGGGTGACCATCAGGAGCAGGACCTCTCCCCATTTCCCTTCTCTAAATTCTCTCTAGCTATATTTTTCTTTTGGTTATCTTACTAAGCCAATCACTTGTCTCCATCACATACAAGATGAATGTTGGCAGACAAGTCTGGTTTTTATGACCAAGCACATATATCATCTCATTTGATCCTGCAGGTGAATATTTATCCCCAGTGAACAGAAGGAAATCAAGGCTTGCAATGCTGATAGAACTTGCCCAAAGCCACACAGTCAGTTTAACAGTGAAGGCAAGAAAGAGACCCAGGTTCAAAACTTGCTTTTGAGTATATTATTACTGCTTCCCTGAGACAACTCAAGTCCAGGTTTTTTCATTGTTCAAGTGTGATTTTAAAAAATCCTGTCTTGCCTATATTACAGTATTAATATAAGTATAAAATTCAGGACAGAGATGGATAGCACTTTAGAAATGTAAAAATTGCTCTACAAATGCAAGATCTTATTACTCTACCAGGCTGCAGAATTCCAAAGGGCCTGGAGAAAGCATCTCAATTGGAATAATCTCTCTGATAAAGGTTTCAGACAGTCTTTGGAAAGGAGGTGCTGTCTGAGAGCTCTGTCTACTTCCTTGAATAAGAACTCTTACAAAATTCATGAAAGGAAGGCAACGTTAAGTCGTTTGAATTGCACTTCTAATTTCCCAGATGGGTCAATCCCAAAACCAAAGCCCAATTTTAGAGCTTTAATGCTGTTAAAAGCATTCAATTCATCTCCTTCACTTGATGGATATGGAAACTGAGGCTTTTAGCAATGTCAATCAAGGTCAAAACCATAAGGCAAGTCACAATTCTATTCATCACTTTTCTTCCCTCACCTCCCACCTAGTATGTTTTTTAGTGTTTTCCTCTACTTATAGTCTCTAAGTGCCTAGAACTAAGACTGAAGTTCCCCTTTGGTAGGTAAGAGGCTTCTGGCAGCCTACAGGAGAGGAGCTTGTGGGTAGCTGTGTCTGAGAGAAGGGAAGCACTAATGAGGTTAGTAGATACAGGAACAGACCCTGTAGGTTCTCTGGGACAAGTATTTTGTGTGTTCCCAAGGATTCATGAAGTCAGCGTCTGAGCTGAAAAGGAAATAATAAGATTTAGAACATTTTCCCTACCTGGGATGCACTATCTACCTTCACAAATTCTTAAATCATAGCCATCCTTCCAGGTGTGGACCAATTATTATCTGAAGGGTCTAGTTTTTCTTCCTGAGTAGTTATAATTTTTGTCACCTTATATAAGCAATACTATCCTCTGTAAAAGATAAGCAATATGTAAGTTTATAAGTGAACCATGAAAACTGCTCCTCAGTGTCCCCAGCCCTCTTACCCCTTTCCCAACTCACCTTTCTTTCAGGTGAAGCATTTCAGTGTACATACTTCCAGGTAGGTCTCCCCAGTGCATTTCATTAGCAGGAGAGGGACATGCACACCCATAGCAACCAGAGGGGCAAATATGTTAAGCAGGCCACATTTGAGGCATATGCCCTGCCTATAGGGGGCAGCCATGGTCTTCTTCCAGCTGACTGCTGTTTCCCTGGAATGTGGGCCTATGCCCAGTATGGTCAAGTGCTTAAATTTATTAAGCCTAGCCTGAAATTCATACTTTTTTTTTAGTGAAAGCATCTGACTTTCAGATTGAAATGTTGGCACTGAACTCTAAAGTTTTAGAAATGGAACATAGGTCAAATATAATATCTCTAAGCCAGATACAACCCACTCACAAGTTAAGACCTCTGGTTTATGAATAGAACTACACAAATAAGTGTATCTTATGCGTGTTCTGGAAATTGCTTGCTTTCTCCCTCTCCATACTGTTTGTAGTAATCTTTCTGTGTCAGCTCCCATAGACTGTGTCATAAATTTTAATGATTATAGTATGTTCTGATGTAGATGCTTTGTAATTTGCCTTCTGTTCATCCTATTGATAGGCATACAAGTGTTGATATTTTTCTATGCCGCAAGTTTCCACAAATCTCCTCTTATCTGTGCATCCTTATGTGTACATGTATGAGGGTGTAAGGAGGAATAACTGATGATTTTCTATCCTGACACTTGCCATCCTCTCTCATTTCCCCCCATGTGTATAGAGACCAGGAGCCTCCTCTTATTTCTGATGTACTACACTTACTATTTAGTCAAGTGCACAATTACTGAATGAATGACTAAATTATTGGGCTAACAAAATGGTCATAAAAATAAAACTTGTAGCTACACATGGTGGTACATATCTGTAATCCCAGCTATTTGAGAAGTGGAGACAGGAGAACTATGTGGTCTAGGCCAGCCCCAGGAAAGTTAGTGAGACTATCTAAAAAACAAAATAAAAACAAAAGGGCTGGGAGCATTGTTCAAGGGGTAGAGCACTTGCCCACCATGAATGAGGCCTTAGCTTCAATCTCCAGTACTAAGTAAATAACTAACTAACTAATACAACCTGATTGTTACTTTTGAGTGTTTGAGTGGTTTTAGGTAAATTACTTTCCCTGTCTGAACTTCTATTTCTGTATCTATAAAATAGGTCTCCTTCATTTATTCAATAAATTTCAAGTGCTTACACATATCTTCTGTATTGGACATTATGTTAAGTGTGAGGAATTCTGCAGCAACATGGATATTGTTTTCTACCAATCTACTCCAAGTTCTCTTTCAGCTCTAGATGTTTTTGATGCTAGAATATTTTCCTTGTCTCTCAACCTCAATCCCTAAGCAGATTTGAAAATGGAAATAGTGCTGCACTGTCCCAGGAGCAAGTGCTGAGAGTCTTCCACTGAACATGTATACCGTGGGGATTATTAAATGCTAGGTACTGACAACTGCTAAGGGCAAAATACTTATAAGCAGGTTTCCCTGTCGAAGCATGTTAGGCTTTTATAATTTTCTGTCCTGTGAAAACTTATTACGGACTCTTTTCAAAGAGCATGGTTTCCACTAGTTCAGATGATGGTAACTGAAAGCCATCTTCTTTTTTTTTCTGACAGCTGGGAAAGTAGGATGTCTCAGCTTTACTAAATCTTCTTCCCTGAGGTCAGAAAGGAGTAGAAATGGAAAAGTGAAAACAGGTAGGCTTTCATTCATTAGAGAATAAGTCAATAAACTCATTAACTGTCAAGAAGGGGCACAGGGGAGCTGGCATCTGTTAGTAGAAATACAATCACATTGAAAAGGGAGACAGTACAATATGGTGGTCTAAGTGTCTAGCTTTGGAAGCATACATTCATGAGTTTAATCTCTGCTCTCACAATGAAAAACTGCTAGTTGTACACAGTTTAACCAGTCAATTATTCCATTTTCCTTATCTATAAAATGGTATAAAGATACCTAATTAATTGGTTCATTGGATGTATTAAATGAGTATATATGGGGTGTATGTGTGTATAGACATAGATGTATGTCGTAGCCTATTTCTGCCTGGATACTCATCAACAACTATAGCTATTATAGAGGATATAAATGACTTCTAGTTTTATTTCTAATAAGGACTAGTTTTATGACTTTGGAAGAGACAGTTTCTTTCTTGGGCCTTCTGTTTTATTATCTGTAAAAAAGGGGACAAAACTCGCCATAGTAACCCCTAAGAGCTATAGTGGATTCTAAAAAAGAAGGGATAAATGACTATGAAAGCATTTTATAGCTTTGAATATGAGTTGGGAATTAATCTAATGACTCAAGTTATACATTAAAGAAAATTATGAATTAGAGTATTTTCCCAACAGTTGAGGTTGACGTCATTCTACAATTTTATCAGGGAATGAAAATGTAGCAGCTGGAACAGAGTACATGACAAAATTAATTAGATTCAGCTTCTGGTCCATTCTCCTAAATATTTGGATATTTTCCAGGTAGCATGTAGGTGCTATGAAATACAACAATAAGCAAGGGACACCGAGGCTTGCTCTCAGAGAGTGTAGAGTTGAATGGAGGGTAGGGCTACTGATTAAACTATCATACAATAGTAGTAAGGACCTGTATTTAGTGCTATGCCTAACAAGCAAACAAGCAGGAGAGAAGAGTAATTTTGACTAAAGATTCTAGGTCTGTGGAAGGTTGTGGTGTTAAATAGGTGAAGCTTGCATATATGTCGGGTATTAACCCACACAAACTCATAAACCTCTACTCTACCGCCTTCCCAGTGCTCATTTCATTATTCAAGAAATCTACAGTTACGAGATAACATATGGAAAAGAGCTCTAATTTTACATTCAGATTATTTATTGAACTCTTATTATACACAGAGATATTTTCTAATCACTTTTTGAGTAGTAATATTTACCTCTTAGAAAAATTCTAAGACCTTTTATTCCTATTTGCTGTATAGGGACAAGGAAATGTTTCTCCTTTTACCACCCCCTCCTCCCATTTCTTCCTACTTTATCCTGTTAAACTAAAATGAATCTTTGCTTAAACTTAAAAAAAAATTCTATTTTCACAATTTCCATTTCACAGATAAGGAAGTAGAGGTGCAGGAGAGAAGAGACACTTGTTCAGGTCATAATTAGCCTCTTTGGGAAACTGAGACTGAAGACTGAAAAAAATCCTCCTGTCTCTCTACTCTTTAAAATAAAGGTAAGTGTAAAAGTCCCAGCCCATGTCTTAGGACTGGCACAAACATCACATAGGAAATAAAGGTTCTTCTTCATACCGAAAATAAAAACAAATACCATGAACACATAAGGGATTACAATTTGGGGTACCCAAGATACAGCATCATAGGTTCATGTTAGATGGCAGCAAAAATACTGCACTGCAGCATTACTCTGCTAATACTTGCAGCAGAATACCTTGTTGACATATTGTAATTTTCTAGCTCTTTTCTTTTCTATCACTGTACTTTTGTGCCACAGTATTCCTGGGTCACATTCACACTCTTTTCTGGGACATTTGAGGCTGCATTGATCACAGAGAGGTGGCACTTAGCATCATCGAATTTATGTGCACAGGGGACTTTGTGGGAGAATGTGTTATATTACTGTAAATTTCAAGAATTTAAATTCTTTTTAAAATATGCCATTTGTGATTTTGCCCCATATAGCATGATAGGGAAAAAAAATCAAGGTAATGAGCACCCACAGTGACTGACTAGTGTGGGAAATCATCAGACCAGGGGCCGAGGAAATATATCCGTCCCTGAAGACCTTATGGCTATGGTTGTAGCACCAAGTCCATACTTTCTTAGAAAAAGAGCAGAATCAAAATGAATATTCTCACTCATCATGTAATTGTGCCATCACCAGTGGTTTTCCACACACCTATCTTCTAGCATGATGTGAGACATTTAAATCTGACATACCCCAGGTCATTTTAACCTTTCCCTCCAGGTGGTATATGCAAGACAACATAAGCTACAGGTTCCCATTCTCAAGGTCACTGAGAGACCAGATCAAGGTACCTTCCTTCAGCACACACTGCTGGTCACTGAGGTTATTCACAGATCAGGTGCTATGGCAGAACAATGTCCACATCTTAACCTGAGGAACCTGACAATATGTAACCTTAGACAACAAAAGAAACTTTGCCACTGTGATCAAGGGTCTTGAGGTAGAGCCATTATCCTGGATTATTTGAGAAAGTCAGGAGACTCAAAGAAGGAAATGTTGCCACAGAGTAGAGCTACGAATGATTCAGTCTTGAGTCAAGCAGTGGGGGTGACCTCTCCAAGAGGGCAAAGGAAGACAAGGAGCAGATTTTCCCCTGAAGTCTCGAGAAGGAATTTACCTTTGCCAGCATCATGACTTGAACCCTGTAAGATTCATTTCAGACTTCTTATCTCCAGAACTATAAAACAGTAACTTAATTTTTTAAGTCACTAAGTTTGGGGTAATTTGTTACAGCAGTAATAGAAAACAGATTAGGTGGTCTATAGGTACAGTTAGGATTTGAGAGAATTAGGCAAGTGAGCACAGGGGAAACAGAGCTTGTTATTCAGAGATGTTGGAAAGTCTGGTTTAACCTGAACAATATTTACATAGCACCATGCTGCCTGGGTAAGAAAGATTCAACAAGATGTCCCTACGCCTCAAGTGACCTGCCTTTCTGCCAACTTGCACACCACAGGGTAGCTCTGGTCTGCCAATCAGCTATTCTCCTGGCATCCTAACTGCTGAAATCAGCAGGTTTTCCCTTACACATGGCAGAATTTTATAAGCAATAGCATCCTCACTAAGACTTCTCCTTGGGTTTCCAACACTTGTAACTTTCTACACAGGCAAAATCTGACTAACTCCAACCTAGGAAGAGGATTGGTATTTTCTTTAGATTTATTTTTCTCCTTTAAAGTTTTTTATTTACAGAAGCTTTCCTACTCTTGCAAATTTTTTAAACAATACAGAGATATAAAATAAAACATGAAACACCCATCTTTGCTCTTCCTTACCAATTCTGATTTTCATATGTCATCTCACTCTTTTTGATACATATCCTGCTGTTTGTCTGTTTTCCATATATTTTTGCTACATATAGATCTTTTCATTAAAATAGTTCTATTCATGAGTCAAATGATCCCTAATTTAATTAGACCTCTATTTCAACTTGCAAGTTGCTTCTGAATTTTCACTTTTGCATGCAACCTACAGCAAATATCCTTATAAACATCTCTGAATTCTATAAGACCATGGCAGTAGAACAGAGCCTTACAAGTGGGATTACTAGGTCAAAGGGTTGCACATTTTAGCTGATAGATTTTGTCAAAGGCTTTCCTGATTTATACTCCTATTGATAGCATATGATAGCACCATTTCCCTGTACTTTAAAGATTGTACCCAGGGAAGGTTCTATCTTTTTAATATTTGCCAATTTGATTTGTGAAAAGTACTTTCTGGCTATTGCTTTCATTTGTGTTCTCCTGATTAACAATGAGATTGAGCATCTCCATATATATTTATTGGCTGTTTATTTTTCTTCCAGTGTGAATGGGACCCATTTTTGGTATATTTGACAATGAAAGCATGCTAGCAAAGAATTGTCAGCAGTGTCTGAGCTGTGAATCAAGGTGCTGCAGCCTAATGTTTAGCTCCAACATTTCCCTGTGATGTTTCTATCACAGGCAAGAGGATAATGCATACCTAAAAAAATGCTGGCTCTATTTTAGACCCTCCAGAGAGAGGAGTGTCAGTTCCACCGGCATTCTTCTTCTGACATTCTATCACTTTGTAACCTTTGGGATCTGCCTTCTCATCTCTGCTTTCAGTTTCCTCATTTGTATAATGAAAAACTTGTGGAAGGAGACAGATATGCTTCCTTCTGCTTTCAAATTTTAAGGTTCTACCACACAGCCATACAATGAACACCAATCTGCTTCAAACACTAGTCTTTAGCAAAATGATCAAGTTAGCCCACTGGCTTTCATGATAAGACAGAATAGCCCCATAGAGTTGTGGAGCATGTAAAGAACAGACAATGGCAGGTGATCTGTCAGGTGTCATATAAAACAAGCTGGAGGGGACAGTAAAGGCCAAACCACAGGATTTTCAAACCATGTTATTCTATTCCCCAAGAGCAAAGAAAAGTTACTTCATTGGAAGGGAATTTGAAATAGATGGAATGATTGATTAACTTTGCCTTGTGACAATAGCACTCTGGCTTTGCTCTGAAAATGAATGGGGCCGTCCAGGAAGTTGTAGTGAGACCAGTTAGGTTAGGAGGTTATTATCATCCAGACAAGATAGGGTGTTGTGTGGACCAGGGAAGCAGTGTTGGGAAGGGAACGGGTAGACTTAAATGATATTTGTTCTTAGTGAGTTCATTAAACTGACTGGGGAGGCAGAAACAAATAGAAAGAGGGTGCAGACTGCCTTGTGATCTTAGGCAAACATCTCTGATGACTGTCTTCTCTCGTCTCGTCCAGTAGGAAAAGAGGGGCAACTACATATCTTGCAACTGGCCCAAAGTAGGTGTGCAGCAAATTTCTATTTGATATGGCAGAGCTAAAAGAAGGGTTCAGAGCAGAGAGAGATCACTGATTGTTGATAAAGTTTCATGTGGGAAATTCACATGACTCTTGTTCCAGAGGAGCAGTAAGAGCAATGACATCGCCCTGCCTAATTCTCTTGGATGTCATTCAGTCACAAAGGCATCCGCTTTATATATTCAAAACTGAGGCTCAGCAAATGATCTTCTTAACATTCTTTCTTTTTTATTAACATGTTTGTCACATGTATTAGTTGGGTTCAGTGTGATATTTCCACCCGTGCATATTGTATTTACTGATCACATCCAACCTCCCTATCCCTCACCCAACCCTCTGCCTTCTCATACCCTTGCCAATCAACATTCTAGTGTCAGGTCAGTATTTTGGTAGGTCAGAATGTGTAGTATTTTCCTTTCTTTCTCTGGATTATTTCATTTAACATAATATCCTCCAGTTCCATCTATTGTGCTACAAATGACAGGATTTAATTCTCCTTTATGGCCGAATAATTCTCCGCTGTGCACATATCGTACATTTTCTTTATCCTTTCATCTGTTAATGGGCACCTAAACTCATTACATGTCTTAGCGATTGTAAATAGTGCCACAATAAACATGGATATTTAGCTTTCTTTGCTGATTCCATTTCGCTCGTATCTGTATTCAAAACCTGGATCATGTAGTAGATCGCCTTTTAGTTTTTTTTTTTTTAAATCTTCCTACATAATGTAAGTACTAACTTTTACTCCCACTAACAATGTATAAGAATTCCTTTTTTATTTGGCATGGTGGCACATACCTGTAATCCCAGTACTAGAGAGTTGGAGGCAAGAGGTCATGAGTTTGAGACCAGACTGGGCTACATATTAAGACTCTGTCTCAGAAAAAACTTCTTTTTTCCACATCTCATCAGCATTTGTTATTTTGATTTGATGATGGCCAGTCCAACTGTGGTGAGATAATATTTCATTGTGATTTTGATTTGCATTTTTCTGATGGCTAGTAATATTGAACATTTTTTCCATATATTTGTTGGTCATTTGCATTTCTTTTTTTTTTTTTTTTGAGAAGTACGTATTCAGGTCATTTGGCCATTTTAAAATTGAATTACTTTTATTTTTGAGTTTTTTGAGTTCTTTGTATATTCTGGATGTTAATCCTTTATCAGATAAATATCTGGTAAATATTTTCACCCATTTTGTACACTCTGTTGATTGTTTCTTTGGCTGTACAGATGTTCTTCAACTTGAAGTACTCCCATTTGTCAATTCTTGCTTTTGTTTCCTGTGCCTTCAGAGTCTTATCAATAATAGCATTGCCTTACCAATTGTGTTGAAGTGTTTCCCCTCTGTTTTCTTCTAATAGTTTCAGGTCTTATATTTAGATTTTTGACCTTTATGAGTTGAATTTTGTACAGAGTAAGAGACAAGGCTCAAGTTTCAGTCTTCTTCATGTGAATATCCAATTTTCCCAGAATAGTTTACTGAAGAGGCTATCCTTTCTCCAATGTATGTTTTTTTTGTCAAGAATTAGTTGGCAAAATAATGTGTGAGCTTACTTTTTCCAGGATCTCTATTCTGTTCCATTGGTCTGTGTGTCTGTTTTTATAGTAAAACTTTGTTGTTTCAGTTACTATGACTCTGTAGTATGTCTTCAAATCAGATGTATGGTGCTCCTAGCTTTTTCTTTATGTTCAAGACTGCATTATCTATTTGGGGTCCTTTGTACTTCCATATAAAGTTTAGGATGTTTTTCTTAGTTCTGTGAAGAATGTCATTGTTATCTTGATGGGGATAGTATTGAGTCTGTAGATCATTTGGAGTAGTATGGACATTTTAACTATATTGATTCTTTTGATCCATGGACATGGTTGGGCTTTCCATTTCTATGTGTGTCTTCTCCAGTTTCTTTTATCAGTAGTTTACAATTTTCATGAGATGGTTTACATAATTTCCTTCTCAACAAATTCATTACTGTTGTATAGAAAACCTACTGGTGATGTTGATTTTCTATTCTGTTACATCACTGAATTTATTAGTCCTAAGAGTCTTTGGGTAGAGTCTATGTTTTTCTTTGTATAGAATCAGATCATATGCAAAAGGGATAATTTAGCTTCCTCCTTAACTCCCCCTGCCCCGCCTCTGCCTATCTGCTCTGCCTAAAACTTCTAGACCTATATTAAATAAGAACAATGAGAATGGAGACCCTTATCTTGTGCCTGATCATAGAGGAAACTCTTTCAGCTTTTCCCCATTCAGTACGATGTTGCCAATGGGTTTGTTATTTATAGTCTTTTTAATGTCAAGCTATGAGCCTTCTGTACACACTGTTCAGGACTTTAATCTTGAAGGGATGCTGAATTTTATCAAATGCTTTCTCAGCATCTATGAGATGCTCATAATTTTTATCCTTCATTTAGCTGATGGAATGTATTAAATTTATTGATTTATAAGTGTTCAACCATTCTTACATCCCTACAATGGAACAATCTTTTTTTTGTGGTGCTGCATTTGATTTGCTGCACTTGATTTTGTTGAGAATTTTCATATCTATGTTTACCAAGGATATTGGTTTAGTTTTCTTTTGTTATTGTTGTGTCCTTGTCTGGTTTTGAGAACAGCGTAATACTGGCTTCATAGAATGACTTTGAAAAGTTTCTTCCATGTCAATTCTTTGGGATTGTTTAGGAAGAATTGGCATTAGTTCTTTAAAGTTTCATGGAATTCATCAGTGAAGCCATCCAGTTCGTGGGTTTTCTTTGTTGAGAGACTTTTATTACTGATCCATCAGTCTTGATACTTGATACTGGTATACTCAGGCTTTTTATGTCCTCATGGTTCAATTTGCTAGGTCTTATGTGTTCAGACATGTGTTCATTTCTTCTAAGTTTCCCAGTTTGTTAGTATATACTGTTTCATGTAATCCCTAATGATCCTCTGCATTTCTATAATAGCGGTTATAATGTCTCCTTTTTCATCTTTAATTTTATTCATTTTTTTCCTGTCTCTTTTTTCTTTTTTAGCTTAGCTAAGTTTGTTGATTTTGTTTACCTTTTCAAAGAACCAATCCTTTGTTTCATTGATATATTGTATTTTTTTAGTCTCTAAAAAAAGGCACCCCAATTTCCTGGTTCTTGAAGGCACCTCACTACATGTCCCTCTGTATCACCTCACCTGTGTCCTACAGTGCAGGGAACCAAAAGGACTTTGTTTATACTCTGTCAATTTAAATTGGGGTACATGTGGCAGCTACCCCCTGAGCCAGTGCAGTGGAATGTCTGTGATGTTCCAAAGATGGTAATATGAAGGATTTCTTACCTACTAGAGTAGCCCAAATTCACTTCTCAAGATGGCTCTTGGCTACAGCTCCCTGAGGTTTTGCTGGGAGATGATGTGAGATCCTTTCCAAACCAAGGCTAACTACAGATTTCAGATTACTTATGTAAATATACTGCATACCTGGGAGGTCGTGAAATTTTCTAGTATCTCTGGGGATTTTCAGCATCCACACAGAGAGTTTGCTGAGACTGTCCATTCATCCCAATCCTTGCAGGGGATGACTCACTTAACCTGGCTGTGGAGTTAGGTTGGCAGATGCTAAAGTATTTAATTTCCCATTTTTTGTGTCATCCCTTAGTCTTGTAGCATAGACAACCAGCCAACACTTTAATTACTAAGTACTTTCATATATGACTTTACATTATCAGCAGTAAGCTTTTAAAATGATTTTTGAACTATTTGGATGACATACTGTGTCAGTCAGCTTTTTGTTACTGTAACAAAGTATGTTAGATAAACTACTTATGAGGGGGAAAGGCTTATTTTGTCTTAGAGTTCATGGTTGATTGACCCTGTTGTTTTGGGCCTTTGGCAAGGCAGAACATCATGGCAGGAGCACATGGTGGAGCCTATTCACTTTCTGCAGAAGAGAAACAGGAAGAGGCCAGAGTCCCAATATCCCCTTTAAAAGCACACTACTGACCTAACTTCCTTCCACTAGGCCCCACCTCTTAAAGGTTTCACCACCTCCCAACCGAGACACAGACTAGGGACTAAGTCTTCAATACAGGGGTCTTTGGAAGACAGCTACCCAAACTGTAGCATTTACTCTGATTTAAAGTTAACCAGAGTAGCCCAAGTCCTAAGGTTGGATAATGAATGATGAAATTTATTTGAATCAATTACAAATAAGGAGCTTTTTTGTTTATCCACTGCAGTGGCCTGAGCACCTAGAACAGATCTAGCATAGAGTAAGCAGTCAAACATTTATGACTGAACAAAATAAGTGATGAATGATGAATGGAAATATCATTGAGTGCTAGCCCTACCCAAGTAATGGGCCTCTAAATCCATGCTTAGCAATAGCAAATGCCAATTATAAAAAAAAGGCCCTTTACAAATTATCTTATTTGCTTAGTTGGTTAGACTTAATTGATTCTTAATTAAAGGAGTAATCACAAAAGACAATCTGGATTCTATTCAAATCAAAGCAATCAGCTGGGGAGGGTCTATCAATGGATTGTTGCCCATGGTGATGGCTGGCTGTTTTTGGATGAATTTCACCTTTTGAGTCCTAAATTGCTATATCCATAAAATTAGAAAAAAATTTAAAATTACTACAGCTTTAAAAGCCTATGAACTTGAGGAAATTCTTATTTTGCCAATATACAGCATAATCTGACAAAGGTTAAGTGAGATCCCTTTGCTCAAGATAAAATCTGACATAATAAAAAAAGACATTATCCCTGGATTGTTATATTCAAGTTTTAGATTTGGTTCTTCCATTCATCTACAAGATCTTAGGCAAGTCACCTTACTTCTTTGGGCTTTATTTTTCTCTTTTGTCATTCACCTACAGATTTCTGGGGAGACTGCATTAAATAACAGGAATGTCAGTGTCTTCTGCTTGAAACAGTTTTGTGCCTGCCTTTGGCTCCTTAGACACAATTTTTCTGAGCCTTCTTAGACTCCCGTGAAAAAGCTAAAACTTAGAGAGAAACTAAAACCCATCCAACATCCAGTAGGTTCATGAAGATCTGAGAAGACATCTTAGCTCTTCATTCATTCAATACATTTGATCAGTGAGCATCTAACAGCAACACCTAGGGCTAAAAGACTTGTTAGAGGACAAGCATTGTACCAAGAACTGTACATAAATTAATGTGTGATCCTAAGCACAACCCGATGAGGTAAGGTCCTATTTTCTTTCTTGTCTCACAGATAAGGAAACTGGTTTGAAGAGACTAAGATGGCTTCTTAAATTTGCACAGCTATTACTTCATAGAGCCAGGATTTAAAGACAGAGACTGTCTTAACCATTAAGCTATCCTGATCTGTAACACTGTGCTTGCTGCTATATTAAGATATAACTTGGCACATATCAAAAACTATCTTACATAAGTCTCAGCTGAAATACAAAAAAAAGGTCTGATACGATTAAAGGAGTACAAGCTGTTTTGGGATCACAGGGCAGAGTCAGGGGAAAGGAATGAAGGCCTGTGACACAGACTTCCAATCTCAGTCTAGGTGTGAATTAAAACTGGGGGTAAGAAAGTTGGGTGTGGTGGTGCACACCTATAATTCCAGCACTCTGGAAACTGAGGGAGGATGGTGAATTCAAGACCAGCTTGGGCTACACAGTGAGACCCTGTCTCAACATGACGACAACAACAAAATGGAGATAAGTATGGCAACAGGAGAAAAGGATGTCCTAGGTAGAAATAACAGCATGTGTGACTATCTGAGGAGGAGAAGGGTCACAGCTTACTTGGGAACTGTAAGAAGTATGGTTAGGAAGAGAAAGATGTGAGGCTGGAGAACCAGTGTCTATCTTTAGGAAAATGGAAGACATATGCAAGGCTGGAGGCTGGGAGGGAGGCTCAGGAGTATGGCAGTGATCCAGCACCCTTTCCCAAATTTCCTAGGCATAAAGAGACTTTGAGAATTCAAGTACCAGTCATGACCTAAGTATGTGCTGACCTCTGCCTGAAAAGTTCTTGCTCTGGCTCCACTTTGATAATCAGTCCACACTCAAGTATTTTTACCAGGTAGCAAGAGTCTCTGCCCATTCCTACTGCTCCCTCTCTGCCCCCAGGTGAACACACTGTTGGAGTGGGCCAATGCTTTGCTGGAAAGCCATTGGCACTCTGGCAGTGCCTTTGCCCCATGCTGGACCCCTCACTGTAGGCAAAAGGGAAACTTCAGGATGAGCCACTTTGAAAGTTGACAGATAGGAGAACAGACCCTGTTTGGAGGCATTTAGACTTATTTCACAGTTAATATAGCATCTGGGGCACATTTTCCTACTTTTATGCCAATTTTTATGTGTTTCTGCCACACAGTCGGAAGCCAGGATCATAAAAAAGAAGGAAAATGGTACAAAAAATAAAAGTAAATAAGCGCATTCTGCTTTAACACTCCCAGGAGTACTGAGTCCAGCAAGTTTATGAGATAGAGAAGAAGAAGGAAAAAACCCTATGCCACTATACAGAAAGGAAAGGAAACACTATTCCTTTGTCTTAGAGATCAAGGACAGATGGGAGCGGCTCCGCGCTGAGAACAGGTGAACAGTATTAGGTCTCGAAACTATCACTAATTGCTCAAGTGGCTTGGTGTCATTCAAACCCCTTCTATAGGTCTGTTACTCACTTAAGACATACAAAGTTTGTACTAGAGGCTCTCCATGAATTTCTAATTCCACAGTTGTGTTTATCATCCTCCACACTGTGCTAAACTCAGGGGAGTCAAGCAGATATGTGAGACCTGATTTTGATCTCAGTTAATTGAAGTGTGTTGTAAAAGCCAGGCTAACTCTTCCTTGTCACCTTTAGAGCTGGGATTTCTCTAACTTTGCTACTGTGAAACAATGGATATCTTTCTTGAATATTGAAAAAAATGTGGTTTTGCTTCTAATTTGTAGGAAGAAGGGAAATTAACGGGTAGCGTTTTCAGTATTGAAGATTCTCAGAATAGATGTCTTGTATTTATATACATTTGTTTATACTACATAATCTAAAATGTTATTTGCTTTCACAGAGAGTGAAATATTGCTATTTTGGTTTAATATAACACTTTTAAATACTTTCCATAAATAGTTTAGATTTTTAAGTAGGTAAAAACTCAGGAGTTTAAACTATAAATTTCTATGCTATACTTGAGTTTGGGTTTAGACTCTTACACTCTAGCTGTGAGTAGTTATACTCAGAATAATATTACCTCAACTGCAAAATGGAGGCAATAACAGTATCTACCTCACCTATTTATTGTGGGGATTCAATTATTAAGAATGCATAACAATTGTCCTAGTGTTAAGTAAAGTAAGTGCTACATAATAGGTAGTGGGATACATATCATGAAAAAGTAAGCTAAGTTTGAAGTGGGCCTTAAAGAAAGAGGCTGATCTAAACAAATAAAAATAAGGAAACAAAAATTCCCTGGGAGCCAGGAGTAGTGGTTCGAGCCTATAATCCCAGCATGTGGGAGGTAGAAATTGAGGGATCAAGAGTTTGAGGCCTGGGCTATATAGTAAGACCTTGTCTCAAAAAACAGAAATTTCATTAGCAATTATTAGCAGATTATTGCAAAATCAGCCCTACTTATATACCACTTCTTGTGTTATTCCCTTTCACAGTATGATTTTTATATTCCTCTCATGAAGATACAGAATCTATCTCCCTGTTTGTTCATTTGCTTTGGCAGATAGAATGTGACAGAAATTACCTCATGCCAGTTTCATGCACAGGTTTCCCACACCTGTGTGCATCACTTCACAACCTGGCCTCCACCATATAAACAAGCCCATACTGGGGTTAGGGGTCATGTGCCACAGCCACATCATCACAGAGATGAGTCAGCCAAGCTGAATGAGCTAGAGCCACCTAGATGACCTCAGATGTGCAAGTAAGATCTGAGCAGAGCCACCCAGGAAACCCACAGGCTTCAGAAAACAGTAAATGATTTTTTTTTAAGCCACACAGTATCTATGTTGATGGTGGTGGTGATAATAAAGAATAGGAAAAATGGATTCAACTATAGGAGGAGATTAGGCTGAATAAAATGGATGTCACACATCTATGTGCTGGGAAACATTAGGTTTTTGTAACAGAAATAAACAAGTTATAGAGTCTATTAAACTACACAAAGAGAAATAAAGAGCCATTTATTATAATTCGTATGAGAGCAAAACAATTTCTGAGTGAAGACAACATATTTTAGAGTATAAAGGACAAATGACATTTATAATGCATGACATTAAAATGAACACCCTTAATATATAGAATTCTAAAGATATCTATCAAGAAATGTGAACCCTAAGAAAGCCCTTAAGATCAGTAGTGCTATTTCTCCTGTCTTAGTGCTGTTGTGCATGTTATTACCAGCCTTCTGCCTTTAGCTAGCTACTTTTCTCCATCGTTTTGTTTTCAGTCTCTTCTTCACAGAAGACAATAGGCCCATGACTGACAAAGCAACCTGCTCTTCCTGTTTCTCTCACCATTATTGTTCAGCACCTGTTATCTCTACTGGATTGTAAATTCCATAAAGCATGATTGAAACTGTTTTGTTCACCAATATAATCCCAGCATCTGGTAAAATACCTGACATAGGATAGAGACTCAATAAGTATTTGAAAATAAATAACTCCCTCAGTGATGTATAGGAAATCAAATGGCTTACCAAGACCCAAATAAAACTAATCATGCTTTTTCATGATTACAGAAAGCCACTACCCAAGAATAGCAAGTCCAGTCTAATCACATGTAATCAAGAAAAGCAAAAGGAAAGACATTATTTCATGTGGCTGAAAATGAGGGCTAAAAATACTAAGACTGAGTGCTACTGAGGCTATGGTAAGCATGTAGCATTACAGTGACTATCAGTTGATGGAATCCTTACAGAAAGAAATTTAATTCAACATTAATTTGAATATTCATACCTCTTAACCCAGAAATGATACTACTAAATTAAAAAAAAATAGATGTAGTCTATTGATCAAAAACCACGGTAGCCTTAGGATCAAAGATGAGCATTGATCCTAATTTTAATGGAAATAACATTGCTAATCAGTAATGTTATTGCTTTTAGGGTCAGAATAGTTTAGAAGTTGAGAATGTGGGTTTTGGAATAATACAGGTAAGTTCTAAGTAATTCTGGATCCATCACTTATTAGTTATGTGGCCATAATCATTAATTCAACCTCCTGACCCTAGTGGTTTCATCTGTAGTAGTGACAGAGCATTAATCAATAAATGTCTGGGTTTTAAGAGTTAGTCATTTGTCTCATTTTCAACGTACACACAGATTGCTCTTTGAGGAAGCAGCAGCCTAGTGACATTTCAAACTCTCGATTTTCTTTATTCTTTATGGCCATAAGCAGCTGAGGGAGGCTGCTCTGTTCTGTGTATTAACATGTTTAAATGTAGCTGAGAACTACCAGAGGCAACAATGAGGAGGGAAAGGGCTATTCTCCTTGTGTGATTGTGAGTGTATGTGATTTTGTTACTATAGTTTCCTCTGTTCTGAGCTACTTTTGTTCTCACAAATAAAACTCTACACTTAAACACAAAATATTCTTCCCTGCTTAAAAAAAAGGAAAAAGCAAAGCAAAAGCAAATTAATGGGTGGAGTGATAATAGTGACAGCTAATAGATTTAATGGGCTGTGTGGCATGTCTGACTAAGTTCCTGACAAAAGGTAAGATGAAGTCACTAAAAATAGATGCTTTGGATGTCAGAATCATAAAACTAACATGCTAGTCCTATCTTTAAAAATGTTTCTGGAATCTAGTTGTGTATTAAAATTACTTTGAGGTTAGAAATTGCTGCCTCACTGTTTCCAAATTTTTATGACCTAGTTTATATATTTTTCTGAGTATAATGCAGGAAGAAAGTGTTATTTAATTCATGGTTCATGGTCAATAATCCCCTATGGTTTATTTTTTGACTCTTATTGTAATTTTCTTGTTTTATAATTTAGTTTTGTTTATCAAAGTGCTTAAATCCCATGTAACCCAATATTTTATAGGGTAAATATGAAATATCATTGCATATCAATTGAAGAGAGGTTGAACTGTCTTATTCAGACTTTTTTAAATGAAGTTTTGTTTTAGAATAACTTTCAATTCATGGAAAAATGCAAAAATAGAGTACAGAATGCCCATCCGCCCCCTTATCTACATTCCTCAATTATTACCATTTTACATCATCATGGAGCATATGTCAAACCTAAGCAAATGTCATGAACTATTAACTGAACTCTAGACTTTGTTTTTGCCTCAGTATTTTGCACTGATGTTCCTTTCTTGTTCCGTGGTCCACTCCAGGCACCACATTGCATTTGGTTGTCACCTCTCCCATTCTCCTTTGGCCTATGAAAGATTCTTACTCTTTTTATTGTTTTTCATGATTTTTGACAGTTTTGAGGAGCACTGGCCAGGTTTTCTGTCATGTCCCTCAGTCTGGTTTTATCTCCTGTTTCTTATGATTAAACTAAAAGAATAGGTTTAGAGAACGACTAGGATGGAAGTAAAGTACCATTGTCACCACATTTCAGGGGGGCATTTGGTATCCACAGAACATGGTTGATGGTGGTATTCCTTATTACTTTGCTATGATAGAGCTTGTCAGACATCTCTACCTAAGAGTTAGCTCACCTCCTGTAGGAGGAAGTAGTTATACACATTATTTGTAATTATTTAACTTTTCCCCCATTTATTTATTTCTTCAATAATTTATTCAGTATTGACTCATGCATATTTATTGTATACTTTGGGTTACAAATATTTTGTTACTTATTTTCTTATTTGTACTGTTTAAGATTTGGTTGTTGAGAATTTATTAAGTAAGTTTCTTTCCTTCCTGTGATCCTTCGACATGCTCAATCTTTTTGTTTTTCAATGTTTTTTGGAGCATCCAAAAGTGCTTTTTGGGGCTGGGGATACAGCTCAGTGATAAAGTGTTTGTTTACCATGCACAAGGCCCTGGATTCTATCTCCAGAACTGCAAATAAAATAAAGTTGCAAAAAGGGCTTTTGGAGCACTTTGTTTTAAATGAAAGAGACTGAAAATGCTTGAGGCTCACCTTATGTTTTCCTCTGCCCTAGTTTTAGAATCAAAATGTTTGGCTTTTTAATAAGCCTTTCTTAGGGTACCTTGATCTTCACCATTCATATAATTTTAGTTATTGCCACATATCTCACACAAGTGCCAGATGTTCATGCTAAGCATGCAGAGGTCTTGTCTCTCAGTGAACTCATCTCTCTATTCCTATGAAATAGTTGGACCAACAGGACTGCACTCACAAAGAGTCCTGATAAACAAACAGACATTATGGTGGGGCTAAGCCAGAAGCCAGTTCCTCTCTCTCTCTCTCTCTCTCTGCTGGGGATTAGATCTAGGGCCTTATGCTATGCCAAATACATCCCCAAGCTGTTAACTCTAGTCTGTGAAGCCTAGTTAAGTGTCTACCTTGCCAACTGTCAATATTGGCTAACAACTGCAACAAGATGTTAGAGGCAACAAGATGTTAGAGGCATTCTAAAGCAGTATGTGACAGTAGGGAGAAGATGATTTGCAACTGATTGATAATCACCTTCTTTTGACAAGACAGTGGTCTGAGGGAGGGGAGGGAAAGCTGGCATTTCCCCCTCATCCCTTCCATCTCTCATTACCACTTCATGTACTTCTGACACCCTAAAGATCCAGCCTGCAGCAAAGCCATGGAATACTAGTGGTGCTGAGTTATTTACTCTCCATCAGGATTGTTCTCTCTGCCCACTGAGTGCCCTGTGAAGAGACATTCAGAGCCAGCTGTATCCACCTGTGTTTTATGATGCTTGCAAAGCCAGGGAGTTCCCTCTGCCTGTTCCAGCCACCCTCCCCCACCCTCCCCAGCATAATTCGGAGAATGTAAATTTCAGCCCTCCCATTTCTGTATATTTTGTCCAATACAGAGCACTATTTGAGTACTTTCATTTCCACCAAAAGCTTCACTGTGGCTGCAGTGTGCTCAGAAAGACCTGGGTACCAGTTCTTTATTTTTTAATCCCCTGGTTGCCACTGAAAAAAGTTCTGGTCTGGTGTCAAGAGGCTTCAGTATAAAATCTGGGCATGGTGACCCGTGCTTGCATTCCCAGCTACTCAGTAAGCGGAAGCAGGAGGATCACCTGAGGCAGGAGCCAACCTGAGCAAAGTGAGTGAGCGCCTATCTCAAAAAAATATTATTTATAAAAAGTGCTGAGAATGCCATGTGGTAGAGTGCTTGCCTACTATGCAGGAAACCCTAGGTTTAATCTTCACCTCTGAAAGACACAGACAGAGAAAGACAGAAAGAGAGATCAGTACTAGATGAGTCAGCCCTAGACCATGCATGGGATAGTGAATGTGGACCCAGTTTCCTCATTGTAAAGTAGAGATGACTGTATCCATCTTGACAATCCTATCATTTATGGGAAGAACAACTGAAAGATGAAAAAGTGCCTTGCTGAAGGTAAATGTTATGATTACATTGAAAAAATTACAAGTAGCATCCTATAGATTCATTGTCTTAGATGGAAAAGGTACTAATGATGAAGATCATGAGTTTCTTAGCACACAGCTCAGGGAACTGAAAACAGGAGGAAGCCTAAGTCACAGGAGCTCATGCCCCATGATTCTAGTGCCAAGGTCAGTGGTAATCAACATCAAGGGCAGCATCACGGAATCACTGTCTTTGAGTACTGTTCCTAGGACTATAGTTTCCTCCAGTCCCTTTTCCACATTATTGCCAATGGTTTTCCTCATTAAATCCCAAGGTCACTGCATCTTAAAGTCTCACTCACATATTCTCCTAAATCCTACAGAACAGCTTTTCAAACTTGAGGGTGCATCCAAGTCACCTAAGGGACTTGTTAAAAGTATGAGTTTCTGGAACTCAGTGGAACCTTCATTCTAAACAGGAACTGCAGGTGGGGCAGGTGAGAGCCACCTAGAACAAAGACAGGCTACAGGATGAAGTCCAGACTCCTCATCCTGGCATTGAAGGTTTTAGAATCTCATCCCAACTTACCCTTACCCTTCTGTTATTTATTCCTCCTTCCAGTTATGTTGGCAGCTAACAGGAATAAGGAATACAGAGCTCTCTCAAGGAAGCAGGCCAATGTCTGAATGTGTTCCTCTTGCCAGGCCTCCTTTGTTTGAGCATATTCTCTCATCTAGATTATGGCAAAACAATAAATTCTATTTTAGAGAATCTTTGCATAATATGACAATGAGTATTGGTAATTATATAATAGGATATTGGTAATTAAATAATAAAAATTTAATGCCCATCTAGCATACAAGAAATAGATTCTCCTTAGTAGAAGTTTACTTTTCCACTACTGTAACAAAATACCTGAGTTAACTAACTTAGAAGAGGTTTGTTTTGAGAAAAGTTTCCACTCTATGATTAGGTAGACTCTTGGCTTTGTACCTCTTATGGGTGTTGGAAGGTATGAGAGAGCATACAGGGGAGCAAACTGCATCTCTCATTCACAGGAAGCAAGAAAAGGAGGAGGAAGGTGCCAGAATCCCACAATTCTCTTTGAGGGATGACCTAGGGACTTCCCTGTAGGTTCCCTCCCTAAAGGTTCCACCACCTCCCAAAAGTGCTCCCCTGAGGATTCAGCCTTTAATATATTCAGGCCTTTGGGGAGCATTCAACATCCAATCTATAGCATCCTCCCTTCCAAAATGGAAAACAGTCTTAGAAGATAGTAATTTGCCTATATTAACACAGCTAGAAAGCTCAGACTTGGGCAGTATCTTGCTATACACAGTATGCTAGATGAGACTTAAGGAACGATTTATTTCAAGGGCCTTAGTTTATAGAGGAGAAAATTGTGGATCAGACTAGTAAAGGAACTTGGCCAATGTCACACAGCAAGCACTGTGAGCACATCATAGTGCTAGGTAAAGAACTTTTAAACCAGTAAGGAAGACAGTAGGTATGGTAAGCAAATCCAAAAAGGAAGAATTTCTAGGATCTGGGATGGTCAGGAGGAGGTAGATTGCATCTGGATCTGGAAATTTGGAACCAGTGACCAATTGGAAGCTGAAGAAAGGCCAGAGGTCAAAGTCAGGTACATACTGATTCCTTCTTAGCAATATACAAGCTAGTTTTTGGAAAAAAAAAAACAAACAACACTAGAATAGTCATAACCTCTTAAAATTACTGTCTATGATTAGGCTTGCTAAGAAAAAAAAAATCTAGAGCAGCAGGAAATAGACCCTGTAATTAGTATCAAATCCCCCCTCCAATTCCCCAGGGCACCTGCAGTGACAGCTGTCACTTCCCAAGCAGCTAAAAATCCTGAAGTGGCCTTGAAGCAGAGACCAGAGCCAGGGAAGCCGCCTCTGCCTTCACCAGGGAGGCCTGAAAGTGTGCTGGCAGCGGCCTTTGAAGCATGGAGCAGAACCCAGAGGCACTGCAGGCCTCAGCAGCTCTGCTCTTTCCCTTGACAGGCAACTGCTGTGCTTCTGTTTGGGACTTTCTCCCAGCTGCCAAGCTCTAAGACAGATCTGAGGGCTGGAGTCTCTCTCCAGAGTCTTGTGAGGCCACTCACATCGCTAATCACTCCTGTGGCCTCATGAGAGGGCAAGAAGGCACAGAGGGCTGGCCATTAAAAAGAGACCTTGCTGAGATCAGGTTGCTGGGCTGAGCACCTTTGCTTTGGTTCTGGGAGCTGGTGATCCAATTGTACTTTTCAAGGAATTCTTAATTTGAAAGATATTGGCACAACCTAAATGCATAAGTCAAAGAGGAAAGTCCAAGTAATTCCATGGGAAATAAAATTTTTGTTGGTAAGAAAGAAATTCTCCCTCCTTTGTGTTATGCTAACTTGCCTGAAATTCCACTAAGAGAAGCATAGGCCTTGCTTGTTTGGTACCTGAAGGTTTTCTAGGAAGAGCAGCCCTTGATGCAAACTTCTATTATCAGCTTATGCCAGAAAGGAGAATTTCACTTTCGATTCCTTCCCAAGCCCTGACCACCAGTGGAGGAGGAGATGGCCATAATGAACATTCCTGGAGCTTGGAGTTGCATTGAACATTGAATAGGACAGGTGGCAGATGCCTGGGTAGAAATTTTTCCATGACCATGGATGGTGCCCATGTCCCTCTCTCCTGCCAACTCTCTAACTCAATGGGAGTCAAAAGTACTTTAATCAGACTCCATCTTTCTCCCCAAAAGGTCAAAGTCAAATGGTACTGACGCAATGTAGTTCACACTTAATTATCTGTGAATAAGGGCATTATCGCAATTTTAAATTAAGTGGTGATTTAAAAAAATGTGCTTTTCTATTTTAATTCCATTTTCCAAAATGTTTTCCTAGCCAAATGTTTTCCACCATATATTCACTACAAAGATTTGGCCCCAATTTTGAGTAAATTTTATGATGTGAATTATCCATACTGAAGACTCCCTTTATGTAAAATTTTCATCTTAAAGGAGACTTTGAAGTTCTTGAAGGTAACAACCACATCTAATTCTTTCTTCTTTGTTACAACTCCCAGGATCTTTTTTTTTTTTTTTTGAGGCAAAGTTTCATTATGTAACCCAAGCTTGCCTCAAACCTGTGATCTTCTCACCTAGCCTCCCCACTGCTGGGACTAGATATGTGCCACCACACCTGGACCAGGATCATGGTTTGTAGCCAGTAGGCACTACATGAATGCAAACTTCTTTTGTGACTCAAAGCATCTTGGTCATCAGTGATGTAATGATGGTAGTTCTAGGGCCTCTAAAATATTTTGTCCAAACTTTAAAAACTCTCTTGCTGTTGCCTATAAATATATAAAGAAAATTTAAAATAGCAAAACATTTATTTACTACTCTGTAATAAATATGTTAGAAGTGTTGAGATTAAAGTGTTTTGTTTCTTCATAAAAATTATTAAGAGTAGTTTGATCCATGCTTACCTTCTTGCCACAGAATTTTCCAGGCAGAGCAAACATGTTTTATGTGTCATGTGGAATTGTCAGCCTCCTTTTTAAGTTTTGATTGGCTTTTAACTTTTAACATTTTATCCATTTCTCTGTTAATGTCATGAAAGATGTTCTTTTCTGTGTTTTAATGGTTTTTTTTTCTTTCTGTTTTTTTTTTTTTTTGGTAGTAGAGGGGCTTGAACTCAAGGCATGTGCTCTATTACTTGAGCTACACCCCCACTTGTTTTTTCTTTTTAGGTTATTTTAGGTTATTTTTCAGCTAGGGTCTCACTTTTTGCCTGGGCTGGCTTGGGAACATGATCCTCCTACCTGTATCTTCTATGTAACTGAGATTATAGCCACGAGCCACCCTGTCAGGCTTGTTTGTTGAAATGGGGTCTTGCTAGACCCCATTTTTTTTTTTGCTTAGGCCACCCTGGAGCCCTGATCTTCTTGATCTCTGCATCCACAGTAGTTGGGATTACAGGCATGAGCCACTGTGCTTAACCTTACTAGCATCACTTTTTCTGAGGTTGTCTTTGTTCTTCTCAAGTCATGCTTTTCTCATTAACACCAATAACTTCATATTCAATAAGGTTCTTAGTTGCATACTTGTTTATTTTTTGCAGAGCACTCTACTGCAGACTAAACCGCAGCCCTCAGTCGATATTCATATTCTCCTGAATGGTGGTCACAACATTTCCATGGTCAGCGATTTCTTCTCTTAGCTCCATTATATCTGACTCACATTTCTCTTCCATAGTGATTAGTTTTTGTTTCTTTCATCTTGCTGGCCAATCCTTATTTGGAAGATCCATTTTTATAAAATGTCCTGTGGATTTATCATTGGAGGATAAGAAGGCAGCACAGCTATTTGCTTTGCTGTACATAAGTAACAGATGCACCCTGAGCTGAGTTTCAGACACACAGTCACCAATTGCCAGCAAACTTTGAAAGAAGTGCCATGATTGCTCACTGGGCATGACATACATCTACTAATTGTGTAGTGATTTGTGGACTCAGAACCAGCAGTAAACATTGAACTCTATTCAATTACCCACAATTATTACACTGTGATAACAAATATACAAACCACGTAGTTATAGGATCTGGCATTATCTAAGTAAACCATGGCATCTAAAATTTGCACAAACTGGGACTGGGCAAGTGAGAAATTCTTGTGTATGATCTAAAATTTATTTTTGAACTGCATAAATGCATTATCAATTTAGAAGTTCACTAAGTTTTTTTAACACCATTACTTTCCACCGTCATCCACCCACATGGTACTATAAAGTTTCTGTGCATTTTTTATGCAGTGAGATAAAATTTGCTTTTTGGCCAGTGATTCATTCTATGCCTCATAACAGAGAACAAAGCTGTCCTTGTATATGGCAGATGGCCTTGCCCCACCTTCTGGTGGTCCAGAACACAGGGAGCCTGTCTATACCTCTATACCTCCTTCTTTTTGGGCACCCTCAGGTGAGATATCTGACTAAGGGATTCAGGAGAAAGGAATGCTGCCTGGTCGGGCTGACCGTGGGCACAGGAGGGGTAGCTGGCTCAGTAGAAAGTCAAACAGAACTTGTGATGGCACCTATGTTATTTGAAACATGATCATGGCCCTCTGCCCTCTTGAACCATTTGACTGATTGTGGAATAATAATCTCAGATTGTTTCTGTCTCTAGAAATCTACAATGATACCCATACTTTTCCTGACCCGAACAACTTCTTCAATGCCCATCTCCACACTGCAGCTTGCATATAAAACTCACACAGATTTTCATAACAGCCCAGAAAGAGAATGTACATGCTGTCTTTTTCTATCTTTTTCTTTCATAAGAGGGAACTGAGATCTAGAGTGGTAAGCTGCATGCAGGTTTAGAATAGACCCAGTGGCAGATGCCCTACAAATAAGTAAAAAGGTAAAACTCTTCCTGGGGTAGAGATAATGTATCTGTAGTTCTATGGAAGAGATTTTGTGATAAAGCTACATAATAAATGGAAGCTAGATGGAAGAAAGTGAACCTTGGTATTAAACATAGTTCCCAAAATGGTTCCTCTTGTCCCTAGTTAACAAGGATGAGAGTTTTGAAGATGTCTTTGATTTCTACAAGGTGGTAATTTGCAGTAATGATAGGTGAAAAGGACACTATAGAACAACAGGGCTGTCAGTCCTTACTCTAGAGGGCTGATAATTTACTTATATTTGGATTAATTCTACACAAATGATTCCCTTCTTTGATGAGATTCTAAGAGCAGACTCAGCCCTGGAAAACACCAATAGCAATGGATCTTGAAATTCTTAGACTGAAGTATCTGCTGCAAGATAAAAAATAGGCTCTGGTGGGAAGGTTACTGTCCCAGGCAATCCCAGCAGAGGTGGGGGATGGGATTGGAATACTGGTTTAGTATAGATGTATTTCCACCAGAGGAAGAGCTGACTTTCTGTCTGCAGCAGACCTCTCTGTTGGGTCCACCACAGTCTTTGTTTCTCCTGCTGTAATATCATCTTAATATCCTCTGTGGACAATCTTTACATCTTTCAGTCTCATTTTATGTGGTCCTAATGACCTGTGGAGCCCTAAGGATGCCAATAATGCAACCTCAGCTAAATTAAGCCATTTTCATGGCTACAGTAACTGACATGATGCTAAGACATGATGCTTAGTTCTAGGACTTCAGCTGGAAATCATGAAACTGAATATATTTTCCATGTTCAGACCTGGAAAAATGTAAGCCTTTAGCTGCTAGATTGCACCATGCAAAGAACCTACCAAAAGATAGCTACAGTTAAGATATAGAAAGTGGCAGAGTTCCTTCCATATTGTTGGAACTCTGAATCTAGTCATGACTGATACCATTACATAATCTTTTCAGTTATATGATCCAGTAGCATTTTTAGTGTGCTCAGGGGAAAGATTGAATTATAGCAACGAGGAGAGTCTTACTCAAAGTCACATGGTTAGTGAGTGGCAGAATTTGCATAATAACTCAAGTCTTTGGAATCCTAGTTCAGAACTCATTTTGTTCTTATGACACAGGGATAGGGTTTTATGAAACAAAGCAAACACGTAAGAAATATAAGAAATAAAGTTGTTGGAGCCTTAGCTCAGGGAAGGAGGCAATTGCAGTAATGAACACACAGAAGGTAGTACCTCAAGGAAGATAACAATATAACCATTGTGCAAGGCAGAAATCTTGCTCTATAATTTTGATCATTCAAACATGGCAAAACAATGCAGTTGATGAAGCCTCTATTTCTGGCTTCAGAAGACAGTAAAGGTTTTATGATTTATTCAAGACTCAAAAAGAAAAGTAATGGGGTTTTTTAAATGCAGGCATTTGTATTTTTCCATTGTTCAATGCTGATGGTAACATAAGGAAAAAAATTGTAATTCACTAAATTTTGAGTACATGGCCAACTCAAATGTTATGATGTTAAGCAAGCTTGGTTTGATGGTTGGAAAAACTGACTGGGAGCACAAACACTGATTCAAGTAGGCACAGCACCACCTTCCAGAATTTGCAATGACTTTCAATTGGTTCTTAAATCACTTATGTTTGTCCTTGCTCCTGAGACTTCAAGAAATACTATATTTTTCCTTTGGATTGTTACCTTGTAAAAGCCAAGTTCAAACAAATTATGCAGACATGTAACGATGTTAGAGAATGTACTAATAATGGTTTCTTGATATAAACACATGATTCTACCAAGGAAGTCAGAGTTAAGCATGTTTTTCCTTTTATGGACTCATGTCTCCCTTCCTGACAACCCAGAAAGAATGAGGAGTATGTCCTCTCAGAAATATTTTTGTCCTGCCTGCCATTTTGTTTTCAAAACAACCCTACATGCTACGATGATGCTGAATGACAACAAAACATTGATATTTTTCTTCATAACACCTCCCTCCAAAAAATAATGTAGGAAATGAATGGGTGAGCTCTATGAATGGCAAAGAAAACCAATTCCATCTACAGTTTTTTTCTTTGGTTTCCTGACAATGAGAATAATCTTAACAAGTTACGTGGTAGTATGGCTTTTGTTAATGGAGAATGGAAGCTCAATATATGAAAAGAGATAGTAAGAATTACTCTCTTAAAGTTCAGTTTTCCTAGCTTGGAAGAAATGCACTGAAAAAACTCTGTTAAATAAGATTACTTGAATCCCTGACTAGTTTTTGAAGTAACTTGTTACAAAAGAAAATGTCATAGATGATTGCAGATAGGCAAAAGGATTCCATCAAATCTTAACTACTGAGTATATAGTCAGTTTTAGAGAAAAAATATAGAATAAAGTATTTGAAGTTGTGTTTTTTGACTCCTTTTAAGAAGTTTCAAAAAATAGATATTTTCTTATCTTAATGCTAAATATTATAAAGAGAATATATATTAAATTTATGACACAGTAGTATAAATTAGACTTGTTTAGTTTTTTGATGTTATTGTCTAGAATATGCCATTCTCAACTGGGGACAGTTTTGCTGCCTCCCCTCTGCCATCACCATGGGCATTCAACATTGTCTAGTTCAGATCATGTGGAGAGCTATTTGGTAGGCAGAGGCTAGGGAATGCTGCTAAACATCTTATAGTACACAGGATGACATCCCACAATAAAGAATTATGTGTCCTAAAATATCAGTAGTGCTGAGGTTGGGAACCTCTGGAGCATGCATTCTCAACAGGGATAATTTTGCCTCTCAGGGGGCAAAAATTTCTTTTTGGGAAATGAAAACTTTACTATTTTTATGAATAACTTGCAGATTCTCAGGCAATCCATGAAAATTTCACAGGGCAGAGTGATTAACAAAATGTCTCAAAGACTACTTGGGAGAAACGATAATGGAAGGAAGATTGGGAAACACGGATGGAGAGCAGGGACTAGCAAACCTTTTCTTCATAAAGCCAGACACAAAGCATTTTTGCCTTTGTAGCCATATAGTTTTTGTAGCAAGTATTAAATCTGCATTGTAGCCCCCAAATCAGCCATAGATAGGTGCCTATGCAAATAGAGATGACAATTTTCAATAAAACTTTATTTAAAAGAAAACAACAAGAGAAGGGCTATATTAGGATCATGGACCACAGTTTGCTGAACCTTGGTTTAGATTTAGAGAATTAAGACAAAAACTAAAAATACAAGAAGAGACATGCCTTATTTCTATGTGGATATGTTAAAATGATTATGTGTGTATGTGTGTATGTGTGAGAAAGACAGAAAGAGAAAGAGGAGAGAGAGAGAGAGAAAGAGTGAGAGAGAGAGAATCAAGAGAGAGACTCAGTTATGAATAAAAAATTGGTAATTAAAGGAATTTTCCCTTTAGATACAATTCTACAATTATTCATCAAAATTTGACAAATGGATGGCTATCAAATTTTGGGTGGAATCCCTGATGATATATGACAAGGTACTATACCTGACATTTTAGTTAAGAACATAAAATAAATTCGTGAAGCATGCCTATCACATAGTAAAAGGCTGGATGTTAGGACAGAGAAAAACTGAACTAAATGGAAGATTAGAGACCACTATGGAGAGAAATGGGGATTGGATATGGGAGAATGATGAAAACAACCTTCAAGTGCTTGGAAAGCATGTAGCTTTTCTTTACATAGCCTTTGAGGCCAGTTCTAGGATCATTGGCTAAAAGTTATAAGAAGGAAATTAAGGAAACACAGACAGAAGATACTATGTCAGGCATTGTTATTTATGGTATGGATCCAAAGTTGAATAAATTTGATTATGATCTTTGACCTACTGATAAAAATAAACAATGAGAACAGTGTGTGCTATTTGTGTGTGTTTCTGTGTGTGTGAAGGTTGGTATGTTTGGAGATGTATGCACAATTTTGGAGATTGTCTGGACATCTAAGCTACCTTTCTACATCAGAGAGATATGATTCTGTCAAATATAATATTTTTCATTGTCAAGTCATCAAATCATATCAACTAGTTGCCTTAGGATCAAGAGCATAAAATAGTTTAAAGGGTGGTGGCCTTTAAAAAAGTCTGAGATTTAAAATAAATCCTTGTTTGTTTTAAGGACTCTAAATTAAATATAGTGTTAAGGGAGTCTAATTGGTGGTTGCATTTGTTCACAAGTCTTGGCCCATTTCATCCCTCTAGAAAACTATAATCCTTATGCTCTCTGCACTCGGCAACCTGTCACTAGGGGTTCTGACACCCAGTGAGGAGCAATTTAAGTGCCTTGTGTCTGGTAAGAACTACCCCATTACTGCTTATGGAGGAATAAAAATTTATTTACAGAAATAAAAAGAAGAAATATTTTCCAATGAATGAGAGAAAATACAGTCAAGGTTGTACATTGAGACAATGCCAAGGATAAAATGAGATCTAGGTGTCAGGTAACACCTCACAGCTCTAAGAAATGGCACAACTCTGGCACAAAATGTCTGGACTCAGTTTCCTCATCAATACTTAGGGCTCAGAACCCCAACCCATACTGCTAGTGCACATTATTTGGCCTAACCTCAGTTTTTTGACTTTGGTAGTACAAGAGTTTAAACTAAGAACCTCATGGTTTCTAGGCAGGCTGTCTACAACTTGAGCCACTCCACCAGCCCTGTTTTTGTGTTGGGTATTTTTGAGATAGGATCTCATGACCTGTTTGCTGGGGTTGGCTTCAAACTGCAATCCTCCTGATCTCTGTTTCCTGAGTAGCTAGGATTACAGGTCTGAGCCACTGGAACCCAGCTCTAACCTTAGGTTCTTAGACCTTGGTAGGAAAACCTATAGGGCATCAGTGTGTAGCACCCCATAGCCCTTGTACTTAATGCCATTTCCAGTCCACCTGACATGGCACAGTTCCTTCAGTCTTACTAGATGTAAGAATATGAAATTTGAACTCATGGAAGCTTAGTGCTTTCTGTGTGCCAGACATTTATACAAATGCCTACACATTATTTCACTTACTCCTCACAGATGCCCTCTTAAGACGGTACATTTTATACATTGAAAACCAACATCTGAGAGTTTAAATGACTTGCTCAAGCTTATAGAGCTAAGAATTAGGTCTGCATTGAGCTAATTGAGATGGGATTCAGATCTAGGCCATTTGTCTCAGGAATTTGTATACAACCACTCTGTTCCAATGTCTATAAAATTTACAAGGTCACGAGAACCACCAGCAGAGCAACTATTCAAGAGCTTGGAGGGTAAAAAAAAATCTGAATTCAAATCTAGGTTTCACTATACTTATATGCATACACTGTAGGTTTCTTGTAAAGTTTAAATAAGCCAAAGCATGTAAAACAGCACAGAGAAATTCTTCAATATGTAGCCTTCACTGTACTGGAAATGCTCCTATACTGCAGATATAAGAATAATTGTTGAATAAATAAAATATCTTGTCATTGATCCAAAAAGAATGTCTAAAGTGAAGCTTGTATCATAAATTGATTACTGGCATGCTCTATAGTGGTATTCTATGCTCATTCTCTTGCCTAGGAACATAGGAGTATGTTTCACAGGAACATACTCCTAGAAAATACCAGTAACTCTCAACCAAGAGTGATTTGTGCCATTCCATGGAATCTGGCAATATCTGGAGATGCAGTTGTCAGACACTGAGGTAGGAAGTTGTTGCTGGGAACTGTATGCAGAAACTAGGGATGGTGATAGGCATCCTTCTACACACACACAGCCCCCCAGCAAAGTGTTGCCCAACCTTAAGTGTTAATAGTGCTCAAGTTGAAAAACACAGGTTTAAATTGGTGCAAAAATCTTCCTAAAAGTCTTTAAGCTAATCGAATGGATTATATGTTACTTTTTTAAAAGTAATTTTTTAAAGGCTGTTTTATTCAAAATGTTGCTATAACTTATTTACTTTTCATCCTGAGCCTGACTGGAGTCCATAGTACTCTGCTTCCATGCAGGGAATTATACAACCTAAGACATAGTCCAAGTGCTCTTAAAGGAAAGCGAGAACACTGGTGGGACAGAATGCACTAACTCTCCGTGTTATTGTACTTTTCCTTTTTGAGATAGTCTAAATAATGACCAAATCCACACTTAATCCCTTTCCTTGCTGCCCATCTTATAATGAGCAGTGTCTGTGCACACAGGGAAATTTCAGTTCATGAGAGAGATGGCTGAGAAATTATAACTTCCGAAAATATACATACATCATTCAGTTGATTTGCCCATCTGTCCTCTATCTAAAGTACCCAGACTTCATTATCCAGATCTGTAAAAAGTCAGCATTCTAGAAGAACTCTTTTTCTACTTCTTCCATTTGATGATTTCCCCTTTAGTGTATTTTCCTTTTGTACAAATCCTATAAAGTTTGTAACTCCAAGGTGATCTTTGGGAATAAAAGCTGGAGACACTGAAAGCCCCAGTCAGAGAAATATTCCAGTTTTCTATACAGACAATATAAAGACAACTTCAATCTCTTTTATCACTTGATATATTTGGTTCACAACTTACTCATTTACAATAAAAAATAAAATAAAAACCTCAGCAAATTTAATCCCAGTGGCCTCTTAGAGCTCTTAGAGCAGTTTAGAGTACAATAGCTTTAAGTTGGTTAACAAGATGAAAGATTATATGTTTTGTTATACTGCTATAAACCTCAAAATGTCCCTGGCAAAACACATTAAAGTACCATTATGGTCATAAAAAAGATTTTGTTAAAGTGGTATCCTGGTGTTTCATATTTATTCTTTCATTGTGTCTTATTTGAAATCAGTTTTACTTCCTGAAATTTAAGCAGGTGTCTCTCTAATTGGTAATAGGGTACATTATAAGACAAGGAGCACAGGAGGGTAGAGACCAGAAGACACCATGAATTCACCTGACTCAGTTTTCTGATTGTACAGATGAGGAAAATGAAGACTGAACTTAAAATGGTATCTTGTTAGAGGTCATAGCAAAAATGAATATTCTATCCCAATCCTTAGGCAAAACACTTTTTATCCATCTCAAGTTTTTTCCAATCAAAGGTGTTCTTAGTCATTTGCTTAGTGTGATGGAACTTTTATCACATTTTAGCTTGTTTGGACTTGGATTTTAACTGAAAGATACAGTATATTTATAGGATCGCAAATCTAAGGATATTATTGATGTTAAATAGAATTCTCATCACTTAACTATCTGTTATTCACTTAATTGTCTACAATTGTGTACTTACTATGTGCTAAACTGTGCAGATTAAAAGGGTTATAGGACGACCCAAGGCCAACAAGGTCCCTATCTTCATGCAGCTCACATTTCACTGGAAGAAATGAATAAAGTGAGTAAAATAAAGGTTTAATTATGGAGTTAGACAGAGACTGTAAAAGAAATAAATTGTGATGTGATAAAGATAATTGGGGGTAGCAGGGCTGTGGAGGTAAGAAGAGACAGAGTTCTTTCAGAAAAGAAGATCAGAGATGTCCTCTATGAGAAGACAGTAACTAAGGGGAAGCCAGAAAGATAAGGAGCTTCTTTTAGGGAAAGAAGATTCCAGACAGAACACCAAGTGCAAGGACTGTGATGAGGTATTTGCTATTGTCTGAAGAGAGCCATAGATATCATTCATAACTATGAAGGGAAGGTTGGGTAGGAGATGACTTAAATGGAAAAAAGGAGGTCAGATCATGTAAGGCCATATAAACCATGATAAGGATTTCTACTTCAATAAATCTATATAAACTATGTAAACAATAATGTATATGGAGCAAATCCAAAAATAATTTGTGACATCAGAGAAAGTACTGGAGTAAGAACCTTGAAAAATTTCTTGTTTATAACAGCAACAAGAACACAAGAAAGATTGTCAGAAATAACTTTTTTAGGACTATGGCAATTCACTAAAGAACTACAGAAATCTGAGAGCATTTTTTCTACATAAAAATGATTGAGTATTGGCAAGCTTTGTGCCATTTTAATTTATCTTATTCTCACCCTCATCTCCAGCTCCATAAAGGTCTCAAAAATGAACAGATTGCATTGACAATACAATGGTGCTGGAGGGGGAAAAACAGAGTTGAGCTTTATTAAAACACCATTCTAAGACAATCCACATCATTTCACTAGGCTGATAGTTTTTTTTTGAAGAATTGACTTACAAGATTGTCTTTGTTAGAACTGACTTGAAGCTTATCTACTATAAACAGCTTTTCCCAGAGAATGTTTGTTAAAAATGATCAGAGACAAATTTTCATCATTGCAGCAGCTTAATATGGTAAATAACAGTTGGGAAAAACAATAGGCTAACCAAAAATTAAAAAAAGGAAAACTGAGGAATAAAATTTCTATAAGGGACATTGAATATCTTTAACATATTTCTGGGAATCTAAAAGGACATGCACATGCATAGAGCTATTTATATGTTTAGGAACAACCTGAGAAGGCCCAAAGCTTTATCTACAGTTGACTTTGAGGATATGGGCAATCAGGAAGTGAAGGCTAAGGGAGAGTTATAAGTTGCCTGTCTGAGCGTAGAAAGCATTTTCAACACACACACACACACACACACACACACACACACACAGAGAAAGGGAGAGAGAAAGAGAGAACTTTGGCAAAGGCTGGAGGCTCATTGGTTTGAAACATTTCAGGAAATGTCTGCCTAATCATCAGCTGACCACTAAGATAACTGAGTTGAGACTTCAGTGGCCACACAGGCAACAAATAGAATACAGAATAATTTAGAGCATTTGTTCAGAGAAATTACTAAAAAAACAACACCAACAATATCAGGAACAAAACCCTGGGGAGAGAAAAGAAATTATTTTCCATATTTGCCATTTTATAATATGTTAAATGCCTGGTTTTCAAAAAAATTGTAAAACCTGTCTAAAAATGAGAAAGCATGGCTCATACATGTAGGAAAAGCAGCAGGTGTCTGTGAGGGAGCCTGGGCATTGGATTTATTAGACAAGACTTCATACTGAATATTTTAGTATGTTCAAAGAACTAAGAATGTATCTAAATAGTTAAATGGGGGAGGGGGAAAAATGGAGGATTACAAGCTTCTTCCATATAACTCTTAAATAAGAGTCATGGTAACAAAGAGGAGAGCATATTTCAGACAGAAATTGAGGAACAGCATTAGGAGCCATGAAATAAATGGCAGGGCATCTAAAAAACATGAAGAAACAGAAAGTTATGCAAAGAAAAGTTAGAAACAGTCTCCAGCTTCAACCCTGGCTTGTGGAGGAAAGAGGAAACAAAAGCCATGAAGACAGAGTAATTCAGGCAAACCTGGTGGCAACAGACAGGAAGATATAACCACAGGATCAGCCCACAGTTCTCACAAATTTTAAGTCCGTTGGGTGGATCTGGTGTGACAATTGCTCCTTCTGCTTGGCAGGCTAACATATCTCAGAGTTCTATAGCTAGATGCCATTTTGAGAGGGAGGTCTATTGTTTGAGACTAATCTATTTTGGAGACTTGTAAACAAGGAGCAATTGCAGCTCAGGGAACCTATGGACACCTTGCCAGTGTTTGGGTGGGAGATAGCTGTAAGATGTGGGCATGGAGAAGGAGAAGTTCTGATAGGAACCCAGTGAAAAGTTTAAACAGCATGGAGATCAGTCCCATTGACTGAGGATCACTATGAAAAATAGCTCAAAGTCTGTGGCTGGCAGACTGCTTGAACTCCACTAGAGTTGCCTTTGTGCTGCATGTGGTTTGCTGCCAGTTGGACTGAGAGTTCTGAGCTCAGATCTTGGAGATTGCTTGATTTCCCCAGCCTTTTCCTTCCCTCGGGATGGTTAACTTCTCAGTGGCAACTGAAAACACTGAGACTGGAAAATGGTGCTGGGTTCCCTCAGCTCTACCCCTTAGTTGCAAACTCAGTGCTATTTTTGCATCACCTACTCTCTGATGCATTTAGGGGCATACCCTTAGGCTTGAATGCTTGCTCCCCTAGAGGCACAAGTTGGGAAACCTGTGGAGTGTGTGGGATCCTGCATAGTACATAGGCTACAAAGTTCATTTGGGACTAGCATTGGTTCCTGATACACAAACAAGGGAGGCCTCTAAAGTGAATGTAACTGACCTTTCACCAATTAAGTACTTGGTCCACATGCAGCTCCAACCTGAACAGTAAGAACTACAAGAAAATCCAGCTAATTTTCCCCTCTGAGTGGTGCAGGGGATTGGCCAGTATCCTGAGCAGATGGGCAAATGTTTGGCTTCTTAGCTAAAACTCCTCTCCAGAGGTGAGAAACTACCTTTCCATCCCACCACCATCTATCCTGATTAAACACTGAGAACATTTCAACTGAAAGAATACAGGTGATTAAAATCATCAATTAATGACTTGGCCTCAGATGTGCAAATTCCAATGTGGAAGCACAAGAAATATGAAAAAAAAAAATAATATAACTCCTCCAAAAGTAAACTATTCTACAATAATGAACTCTAATGATAATGAAGTGATGAAATCCCAAACATGAATTCAAAAGAATGATTATAAGAATTATCAAAGAAATTAAAGAGGATACCAATAAACACTTAATTGAATTCAAAGAGAATACAAATAAACAGCTGAATGAAATAAAGAAGACACTGTAGGACGTACAGGAGGAATTTAATAAAGATAGAAAAATCCTGAAAAACATAAAACTGAAATCCTGAAAATGAAAAGTTCAATTATCCTAATTAAAAACTCATTTGAAAGCCTCATAAATATACTTGGTCAAGTAGAAGTTAGAATATGAGGGCTTGATGCCAAGGTAGATGAAATAGAACATTAGGACAATAATAAAGAAAAAAATAAGAAAGAATGAATAGAACACCAGTAAAAGACCTAGCTTGATTATATCATTCTGAGATACAAGGAAAACAAAATGGATTTCTTCTCAGTGTTAGTCTGCCATGCAGGAGGAGTCATTGTCACACCAAATTCCCCTCACTGGACATAGGCTCGTGAGAACTGTGGGCTTATCCTACAAAAACCTTCCGTGATAAACAAAACCTAAATAAATTCATGATCACTACATCAACACTGTACAGGATACTTAAAAGGCTCCTGCACACAGAAGAGGAAGATAACATAACCATGAGAATAAGAGAAAGAATAAATCTCATTAGAAGAGTAGATAAGCAAATGAGGATCAGGAAAGAATCAACCATTAAAAAGCAACAAAATGACAAGAATTAGTACATGGCTTTCAATGATAACTCTGAATGTTAATGGCCTCAATTCAACAATCAAAAGACACAGACTGTTGAATTGGATTAAAACTCACAACCTAACTATTTTTACCTACAAGAAAAATACCTCACTGAAAAAGACAAACATAGGCTTAAAACTGTGAGTAGAGAATAATACATTCTAAGCGAATGAAACACTAAAGCAAGCAGGAGTAGCTGTACTTGTCTCTGAAAAAGCAAACTTCAAAACAAAATTAATCAGAATAGATATCAAGAGGATATAACAGTTATAAATGTATGTGCAAAGAATATCAGTGCACCCAATTTCATAAAACAAATACCATTGGACACAAAAATCACAATAACAACAATAGTGGGTAACTTCAACATCCTACTCTCACCAGTAGATAGGTCATCCAGATTAAAAAAAATCAACAAAGAAACTTCAGAATTAAATGACAGTATAGGTCAAATAGACTTAACAGACATGAACAGATTATTTCACCTAAAGCTGCAGAATATGCATATTCTTAGCAGCTCATACAACTTTCTCCAAAATAGATCATATTGTATGTAGGACATAAAGTGAGTCTTAACATATTAGATGATAATGGAATAAAATTAGAAATTCACCTCAAGAAAATATATAAATGGAAAACATAGAGACTAAACAATACACTTTTGAATGATTAATGGGTCACTGAACAAACGAACAGGAAAATCAAAAGGTTCCTAGAATAAAATGAAAATGAGAACACAACATACCAGAATCTATGGGAAGCAAGGAAAGAAGTTCTAGGATGGAAATTTTTAGCTATAAATGTGTACATTAAAAATCAGAGACATCTTAAATAAATAAGATAATGATTCAGCCCAGAGTCTTAGAAAGACAAGAATAAGCCAGTCCTCAAATTAATAGATGGGAAGAAATAACAAAGAAATAACAAAAATCAGAGCTGAAATTAATAAAATTGAAACTAAAAGAACAATACAAAGGATCAGTGAAACAAAGAATTGGTTATTGGAAAGAATAAACAAGATTGACAAACATTTAGGAAAACTAAACAAAAAAAGAGAAAGAAGAACCAAATTAACAAAATTAGAGATGAAAAAATCTGACTTACAATAGCCAATATTGAAACCCATATTATTATTAGGGAATATTATGAAAAATTATACTCCAATAGATTGGAAAATATGGAAGAACTGAATAAATTTCTAGACACGTATGACCCACCAAAATTAAACCAAGAAGATAAAAATAACTTCAACAGATCAATCGTGAGCAAAAAGATTAAAACAGTAATAATTTAAAAAAACCTCCCAGTAATTAAAAGTCCAGTATTGAATGGATTCATGTTGAATTCTACCAGACCATCAAAGAGGAGCTAAAAGCTGGGGAAATGGCTCAAGCAGTAGAGTACTTGTCCGCAAGTGTGAAATCCTGAGTTCACTCTCCAGTATCGCCAAAAAGTAAAAACCAAAACAAACAAAAAACCAATGGAAATGATTCTCAAAATATTCCACAAAATATGACGGGAAAAAGTACTTCCAAACTCATTCTATAAAGCCTGATACCAAAACTGGGTAAGAGCACAAAGAGGAAAACTATAGGTCAATGTCATTGATGAACATAGATGTAAATATCCTCAGTAAAGTAAGATGCAAACTAAATTCAACAATACATTAAAATATTATGCATTATGATCAACTTGGTTTCATTCAAGGATTGCAAAGATGATTCACCATATGCAAAACAAATGTAATATCGCATATAAACAGAAAAATAGATCACTTAAATCGATGAAAAAAGCCTTCGACCAAATCCAATGTCCTCTCATAATAAAAGCCCTGAAGAAACTAAGAACATAAGGTTTATGCCACAAAATAATAAAGGTTATATATTTTACACTTGTAGCCAATATTTTTACTAAATAGGAAAAACTGAAAACATTTCCTCTAAAATCAGGAAAAAGATAAGAGTGTTTAGTGTCACCAATCTTATTTAATATAGCACTTGAATTCTTAGATAAAGCAATAAGGCAAGAGAAAGAAATAAAAAAGGTACAAATAGGAAAGAAAACTGTCAAACTATCCCTGGTTGCTGATGGTATAATACTATGCTCAAAAAACCCAAAAGACTCTAGTAGAAAATTCTTGGATCTGATACACACTTTCAGCAAAGTGGCAGGATACAAAATCAATACACAAAAAACAACAGCTTTTCTATATACCAACAATTAACTTACTAAAAAAGAAGTCAGGAAAGTAATTACAATATTCAGTGTAATTCACAATAGCCTCAACAACAACAATCAAAAGCCCTAGATTTAACTTAACCAAAGGAGTAAAAGACCTTTACAATGAAAGCTATAAAGCACCGAAGAAAGAAATTGTAGAAGACACCAGAGGATGATAAGAGCTCTCATGTTCATGGGTTAGCAGAAAAAATATTGTTAAAATAACCATTCTACCAAAGCAATAAACAAATTCAATGCAATTCCCACTAAAATTCCAAGGACATTCTTTACAGAAATTGGAAAAAAATCTTAGCCAAGTGAGGTGGTTCATGTCTATAAGTCTAGCTACTTGGGAGGTGGAGAGTGTGAGGATCACAGTTCAAGGCTAGTCTGGGAAAAATGTTCATGGGACCCCATTTCAATAAAATGCTGGGAATGATAGTATGTTCCTGTTATCCCACTGTATGGGAAGTTTAAATAGTATTATCATGCTCAGGCCAGCCTGGGCATAAGCAGCAAGAACCTACACAAAAAAATACATAAAGCACAAATGGCTAGAGGCACGACTAAAATGGTATAGCATCTGCCTAGCAAGTGCAAGGCCCAGTACCACCACCACCACACACACACACACACACACACACACACACACACGAGTGCAAAATTCCTAAAATTTATGTGAATAGGCAAAGTAATCCTTAGCAAAAGAACAATGCTGGAGGTGTCACAATACCTGACTTCAAACTGTACTATAGACCCATAGAAACAAAAGCAGAATGGTAATGGTACAAAAGCAGACACATAGACTATTGGAATAGAAAATCTAAAAATAATCAACACCAGATATTGCTATTGGATTCTTGGGAAAGGCACCAAAAATATGTAATAGTATAATGATAGCCTCTATAACAAGTAGTGCTGGGAAAACTGGTTTATCTACATGTAGAAGACAGAAACTAGATACCTATCTCTCACCAGGTAGAAAAATCAACTCATACTGGATCAGTGACCTTAATGTAAGATCTGAGATTTTGAAACTATTAAAGGAATTCATAGGGGAAACTCTTCAAGATACAGGCATAGACAGGGACTTTCAGAATAGGACTTCAATAGCTCAATAAATAAGAACAAAAACTGACAAAAGTGATTGTATAAAATTAAAAAGTAGAAGAAACAATCAACAGACTGAAGAGCCAACCTATAAATTGAAGAAAATTTTGCCAATATTCATATAACAGGGGATTAATATCCAAAATATATAAAGAACTCAAAAGATTAAACACCAAGAGAACAAATAGTTTTATCAATGAATGGGCAAATGAACTGAATAGATACTTTCCAAATTAAGAAGTAGAAATGGCCAGTAAATACATGAAAAAAATATTCAAAATCCTTAGCCATATGGGAAATGCAAATCAAAACTACACAGAGATTCTCTCACTCAACTCAGAATGGTTATCATTAAGAAGACAAGAACAAACGCAGGCAAGGATACAGGAAAAAGGAGCTCTTGTTCACTTTTGGTGGAGAGGTAAATTAATCTATTATGAAAATTAGTGCATTCCTCAAAAAATTAAAAATAAAACTACCATATGATCAAGCCATACCACTTCTTGGTATATACTCCAAAGAATTAAAGTCAGCTCACTGTAGAGATATCGGTATAGCCACATTTGTCATGGCAATATTCACAATATTCAAATTATAGAATCAGCCTAGGTGTCTATGAACAGATGAATGGATATAGAAATAGTGGAATATATGTAAGATAGAGTAGCCATCAGCCATAAAGGAGAATGAAATTACATAAAGTAAAAGCTATAGATCTGTGTTGATGGGCATTACAATGCATAAAAATAAAATTTGTGTGACAATAATGGCAGAAAATCAGGGAAAGGGAATATACCTGTGTAGGAACAGTTTTTGTATACTATTGAAATTTAGTATAAATAGATCAAAGACTTTGTGTCAAATTCTACAAAGGTCTTAGATGAAAACATAGAGGTAAATCTTGGTGAGCTTGGATTAGACAATAGCTTCTTACATATGGCAACAAAATTAAAGCAACTAAAGAAATAATTAAAAATTGGATACCATCAAAATTAAAACATTTTGTGCAACAATGGCATGATAAAGAAATTGAAAATACAGTTGCCTCACACCTGTAATCCTAGCAACTCAGGAGGCAGGGGTTAGGGGGATCGCAGTTCAAATGCAGCCTGGGCAAATAATTCACAAGACCCTATCTCAAAAAAACTTTCACAAAAATAGGGCTGGTGGAGTGGCTCAAGATGAAGGCCCTCAGTTCAAACCCCAGTACCACAAAAAAAAAAAAAAAGAAGTAATTGAAAATATGACCCACAAAGTGGGAAAAAATAATTGTACATCACATATCTGATAAGGGTCAAGAAGTCATAAATAATAGAACACTTACAAATAAATAATTATAAATAACCATTACCCAGTTAAAAATAAACAAAGGATTTGAATACACAGTTCTCCAAATAAGGTATACAAACAGCCAATAAATACGTCCAAAGATGCTCGACGTCGTAAGTTATTGGGAGAAATGCAAATCAAAACCACAGGAAAAAAATCTCAACCACTAGGCCACGTACAGCTAAAGAGAGGGACAATAACAAGTGTTCATGAGGAAGAGAGAAAATTTATACATATCTGGTGTAAATGTAAAATTGTACAGTTATTTTAAGAAAGTTTGGAAGCTCCTCAAAAGGTAACCATAGAGTTATTATATGACTGAATAATTTCATTTCTAGGTATATATCCAAGAGAACTGAAAATAAAGTGCCATAAAAAAAACATGTACATAGATGTTGTTAATAGCGAACAATAAAAACAACTCAAATGTTCCTTAATTGTTGAATAGAAAAGAAAAATGTCTTATTTCATACAATGGAATATTATTCATTCACAAAAAGGAAAAAAGTACTGACATAAGCAACATCATGGATGAACATTGTAAACATTATGCTAAGTGAAAGAAGCTGGATATAGAGGACCACATATTAGATTATAATATGAAAGTTCTAGAACAGAGAAATTCATGGAGACAGAAAGTAGGTAAGTGGCTCCCAGAAGCTGAGACAGAGATAGGAGAAGGAGAAATAGGGGAGAGATGCTAGTAGGTAGGGGGGCTTCTTTTGGGGTGATGAAAGTATCCTCAAATTAGACAGAAGTGATGTTGTACAACTTTGTGGATGTACCAAATTCCACTAAATTGTGCATTGTAAAAGTATGAATTGTGTAATGTATGAATTGTACCTCATTAAAAAGATAATTTGAACTACGGGAGTTTGTTACTAAGTAGCTCCAGGAAGGACTTTTGGTAATATATTCACTGAGATGGACTGGTTTTTCATGGAATAGTCATCAAAATAGCATGCAGATTATCGAATCTGGTTCCAATAGTTTAAAACTGAGGAATTCAAATTACATCATAAGATAGAAATGGAAATTGAGTAAACTGGCTTCTATTTAGGTGGCCACCATTAAGGCAAGGTAAACTGATTTTAGTTTAGATACTAATTTTCATTGATTTGAAGTGGTTACCTGACCCCTGTAGAAGGATTGTGACACTCAGTCCAGGCTTTTCAGGGAATTAAGAATGGCCTCAATGGGATAGTGATTGCACATGTCATGGAGTCACTACTTCTGTAAGTCGTTCTGTCACTTGGGATGGATAATTTCAAAGTATTTAGTAAAAAGATACTCAAATAGATGTGCTGAGTGATCTTTAAGCATTGTTTAGTTTTTAGTTTTGTGATTGTATGATAGAATCATTCAGCTGCCATATCTTTCAAAAGTATGATTTTTATAATTTTTAAAGGATTTAAAAACTAAGCAATGTTAGTAATGAGCATGTATATTCTGAAATATTTGAGCTGAAGGAGAATATAAATAGCTGTGGTCGAAGATCTTGCCTTGTTCTTTTCTAAATACAGTACTTCTCTGTGTTAGCATTTAATTATGTGCTGTGCTTAGATAAAAATGGGCATTAGGAAAGATTAGCTTTTATGATGGATATGTTGGGACCTAAATATGGGTTAAATCTTTGCTACTGCCATTGGAAAACCAACAGATAAATGCTCATTTCTTGTGGAAGTGCACTGGGATATATTTGCTCTTGCATTATTTGAAGAATAATCTGTAGGCCATCAGTACAGACTTTAACACATGACGAGATGGATGCTTCTATCTTCTTAGACATCTCTATCTCTAGCCAAAATGTTCCACAAATCATTCCAACTCACTTGTCTTGCCACTCACTTCATAGAGATTGTGATCAAATCCATTGAATGCTTAGAATGACAACATTCCAGTTATCTTCCTACCCAACATCTAGGTCAGATGATAGTTGGATGGGTGACATACCAGGGAGAATGCACAGATTCCCTGGGGATAGATTTAAAAACAAGCTTCTTACTCTAATTCAAGGATAATGACAATGATAATAGCAATGATAATTGTTAATATCTATATAGAACTTATTATATGTTTGATGCTATTGTAAGCACTTTTTCTATATTCATTTGATTTTATAACATTCCTGTGAGATAGTATTAACTATTATCCAGACCTGTGACAAGGCACAATTGAGGAATGGAGAGGTTAAGGAAGTTGATCCAAAATATATAGCTAATATGCAACAGATCAAAGATTCAAATCCATGCTATCTTCTTAGGTGACCCTCTTCCCAACTATCTTGGGGATGCATGCTAGCAAGGAGCCTTTTATCACAAGGATGGCTGTAAGTCTATGGTTGGGAATGAATTCAGATGAACTTTGAAACTTCCTTGTCAAGTATTGTGACCCCAGTATTTCACAATATTGTGGTTGAAAAGCCATGTCCTGAGCACGAACACTTCTCTGTCTGTCCTAGAAGTGCAAGTAATTCTCCACTCCCTTTTCTGTGTCATTGAGTCCTACAATTTAAATAAGAATGTATTTTCTTACTACCACTACCTTGACTGTTTCCTTTTTTCCCAGAGATCTTATCCCTTATTAGCTTTTTACATATAAAATACACTGATCTGACTAGAAGATGATAATCCCTATCCATTGGACACTAGTCCAAACACAACAGGGGTTTTGCGTCCAGCTAAGACCGTTGAAGTTACTACTATTTTCATAGTTATAAGACCACCTTTGTTTTAGCTACCTGCTCCACCACAAGTCTTATAAACTCCCACCCAAGTGCCCCTAGCCACAGAGGCTTACACACAAGGGCACAGTGTTTTCTTCACAGAAGTTTAAGATAGGAGGATGATCTAGTCGCATCAACTGAAATTTTTCCTTGAGATTTTTACTCTGTAACTGTCAGGGAAGAACATCCTTTGGTTTCTAGCCACATGGCTGTAAGTGTGAAGCTACCTAAAAATGATTATAACTTCCTGGGAGTAGCAGATTTGAAAATGAAGCCAAAACCTAGGATAAAAAGCAAGGAAGAGAGAATGAGCCCAGGTATGATCTAAATCCGTGCTTTCAGTGTCTCTATGGCCAGATCCTCTCTCTCCTCTTTTATTTTTCTGCAAATTCAGTCACATGAGAAAACATAGTCTGTCTTTTTATGCATAAACTGGTTGTATTTGAGTTTCTGTCATTTCAACAAAGAAATTTAATGAATACAGACAGACACTAATAAAAGATATTGAACTGTGGGAATGTCCCTATTATGGAACAAAATGCCAGGAAAAAAGAAAGCAAGCAAGCAAAGTGGGCTGCTTATTAGAATAGAAGATGGGTAATAGCTAGATTTAAATACCAAAAAAACTAAGTGTTAGATATCTATGCTGTGTAACAAATTATCACAAAGTTAAGTGGCTTTAAACAGTCAAGATGTATTGCCTTCCATGTTTTTTGTTTCAGGAATCTAGAAGTAGCGTTTCCAGGGGTTTCTGGCTCAGGGCCTCTCATGAAGTTGCAATCAAAACGTTGATTGCAGTTGAAATCATCTGAAGGCTTGGCTGGTGATGACGAGCTGCTTCCAAAATAGCTTAGTCATGTGGCTGCTGGCAGGAGGACCCAATTCTTCACCACAAAGACCTCTCATAGGGCTTCTTAAGTGTCCTCATGACATGGCAGTTGGATTCCCTGAGTGCGTAATACACAGAAGATGGAAACTGTAATACTTTCTGTGATTTAATCTTCGAGGTCACTTTCTGCCATCTCCATAATCTTCTATTGGCTACATAAATCAGCTTTATTCAGTGTGGGAGGAGACCACCAAAGGGACAAGGAGGTGGGATCATTGGGGCCATCTTGAAGACTGGCGACTATAGGCTATCATTTGGGGGAGATTTTGAATATATTTTGTATGCATTCAGAAGAGAAGTTGGCCAGTAGTAGAAGATTTCAGTAGATTCTGACTCCATATAGATGAAGGTAGTAATGTACAGGATGAAGCCAGAAAAACCACATTAACATGTAATGCATCCCTAACATTGTGGGGAGTTGCAGAAACCACTATTAAGGATTATGAAAGAAGGGGTCATAGAAGTATTTGACTTCTGGGATCTTTTTTATTCATAAAATTTTATGATCTAATAATACTTGAGCCCACTGGTAGTTTTTCATTCATTTAACTTCTAAAATGCCTTTTAGTAGATGGCATGAAACCCTCTCCACACTCTAGGAGTTCTTGGTCAATAATTCCTATACATGATCTGTATCTCTTTCCATTTGAATTTCTTTTATGATCAAGAAACACCCTCAGATGATGAGGGACAGAAGCTAGAGCATAAGTGTTCAAGCTTCTTGCTTCTCTAGTGGAATAACTGAGCTTTGAGGTCCTCAAGGTTGTACCCTATTTGCCTACAATGCTATCCCTTATTACTGACTTTTACCTCTTCCCCATCTTCCTCTCTTTCTTTGCTATAGTGACGCCTGACATCACCAGCAAATTAGACTATCATGGTCAAATGCTTCTCTCAGGTCTCCTTTTTGGAGCAATTCAAGCTAAGACACCCCTTTATTCCATATCTTAAATATACATTCACTCAGTATACAAACCTTTCACTCTTGAACAGCATATTTTAAATCTTGCTTTCTCATATCCCAGTTATAGGCTCCAAATGTACCCGGAGAGCAATCCTATTGTTGCTGATGGCTCAGAAGCAGCAAGCGAACCCTGGTCTATGAATCAGAAGACCTGGTATCTATCACTGCATTTCTCCCTAACCTTGTGATCTTATGAAATCAATTGACCTCTTGGGACACTGGCATGCTCAGATATTAATAAATATTTATCTAAATCTGTAGTATTTAAACATTTTAAGCAGTTTAAAAACATTGACAAATGTTTTTTACTGTCTTAGAAGAATATGAGTGCAACCAATGCTTACACATAAATGTAAATGAATCTGTGCATATTATTTGGTCATCAATGAGGCTATTAAGGCTACTCTAGCCTCTAGTAAAGCCCAATGGACTCCAGTCTGTATTCTCTTGGTGTGCATGTACTTTCCTATAAATTTCAACATTTGATGATTCAATGAGTAGTTCATTAAAGAAATAATGATTTCTTCTTAACAGATTTCTCCTTAAAGCAATATTCGGGCTAAAGCTTAGCTGCTTTATTAAACCTGACATTAGATTCAACATCTAATCTATTAGAAATTTTAACATGTTCCATGAGAGAGTAGCTTCTCTGGAGTCACTGAGAGACACAAGTAAGATTATAACTCAGGCTAAATTTCTATCAACAATTGGTAATTTTCTTTCTAGTAATTTTTAAGTGGTGTGTTTTAATTGTACAATTGGTATTTTTCTTAAACCAAGGTATACTTCCAGAAAACAGACAATTGCTTAAGATAAGCTTGTTCACCTGGTTAAACTGCTTAGAGGGGCTGAAAGTTCAATTCCACTTTTCAGGAGTAGAAATATCTCTGTACTACTCTGATAGTGTTGCTGAAGTCTTCTTTTTTGTGTTGCAAAAGAAAAGGAGTTTAGATCCATACCTAGAATAGGATAGGATGGAATGTTATTTCCAATATCCCTTTTCAAGCCCTGCATGAGTTTCTAGAAAAGTTTTCCACAATTATATTGTTGGCAATTGCAAATGAGCACATCTGAGTTGCAGGATTTATTATAATTGGGTCTCAGGAAGAAGTTGTAACCACATCCACTGTGCTATTCAAAATCTCAGCTAAGAAAACACAAGTTGTTTTCTTTTTCATCTTTAAATATTACTTAATCTGCTTCTCAGTGGTGCTCATAGAAGAAATAGTAATCCAGATTCTTTGGGAACTAATGTGCAGAGTTGTAGACAATGAAAACCTGGGTGCAAATGTTTAGGAAGATATTTAGCAGCAAGGTAACCAGCCCTAAATCCTTATGATTCATCTAGTTAGAAGGCTACTCACTGAAGCCATGTATGTAAATAAATGTGCAATCTGGCTTGAATGAAAACAAAACAAGATTGTACTTATTTAAACAAAGATACAGTAGTAATTGTTACTAACTAGTTGTTTTTAAAGAACTGGATTATTTCTGTTAGGGGATCAACATGTAGTTTGGGATTAAACTTTTAAAGAAGCCAGTTGCCAATTTATTTGGCCTAACTGTTTCATCTGTGGGCAACAAATGTTACATGAGCATAGTATAGAGGTTCTGAGATGAATTTAGAGTCAAGCAAATCAATTGCTTGATTTTATATATACCAGTGATGTGGCCTGTTTACCTAACATCCATGTGTCCTTTCATCTGTGTGTCCATCCAACCACATGGGGTCACTTTTTACCTTGAAGTGTTGTAAAAGGATTAAACAAGATTTAAACAAAATAATGCATGTAATATCCTTACTGTATAGTGCCTAGAGCCTAGTAAGCATTCAAATAGTCTATGTTATTGTCTTGCTTTAAAACATGTAGTAAATTTAATGTGTATACATATTACATATGCACATACTATACATGTACACATATATGTATATATGTGTATATGTGCGTGTTAAGAGAGAGAGAGAGAGAATTTTGCCAAGGCCACATTGGCAAAATTCTGGTCTTGGATGGGTGATATAGGGGTTCAGCTGCTCTAGAGTATGTTCCAGCCTGTTGCTTATAGACTGGGGACAAGAGAGGACAAGGCCATGTATTAGAAACTACTCTATTTTAGCAAAGAAATAATAGCAGAAGGTAAAATGAGAGTCGCTTAAAAGGAACCCTTGAACAATGAAGACAGACAGAAATTGTTAGGCATAGGCCTTGGAGTCCCATCTCTTGCACAGAACATTAGGCTTAAATTCAGAATAAGCAGATCCCTCTCACCTGAAGAATCCTTGGTGTGGACTGGGGGTAGGGGAGCTTTAGTGTGATACTATGTGATAATCATAAATTTTGAGGTTTTGTGTGAGTCTTTTCAGTTGAATTAAATACCCCTTTATCTGTGAAAAATCTGCTGCCTTCCACCCAGAGTTTCTTGCTTTCTTTTCCTTTCTCACAAGGCATTTTTTACCTCTTCATTTAGCATTTATTTCAATGGTTTTAAAGGTCCATTTTCTGTATATTTGCCTCTTTAGACTGGATAGAAGGATCAGTGATCCTATTTGTGTTAGCCCCCTCCTCTTTGCACCATTGGTGAGGGAAGGAGTCTATCCTAAGGCCATGGAAATGGCCAAGCACACGACACCTAACACTGAACAAATGGGATCTACAGCAACTTACTAGTCACATATATTCCCAACTAGAGAACAGGCACCTCTTGGCAAGTAGGGGTTGCATTCAGGAATGAAGGAAACCACCAGGGACTGTAGAGACAGGTTTTGTAGGATTAAGAGAGTACCCATGTCTTCTGATTTGTGTGAGATACTGTGACTGACTTGTTTGAATAATTCTGTGGGCTACAAAGGCTGAAATTGAAATGCTGCCTGCTCTTCTCATCCTGAAGGGCTCCTTGGCTAGAGAACAGTCTCTACTAGAGTACAATGGGAAGTAGAACTTACCTTTAGACCATTTGAGGCCTTTTAGTTCTAACAGGTGTCAAGGCAATGCATAATATTGAATCTTAATTTCAGGCCTTGCACCACACTTGTCTCCATTCAGATTCCCCCAAAATGAAATTCTGCCTGGAAAACACACACACACACACACACACACACACACACACACACACACACTGCTTAAAGGAAGCTAAGAATCAGCATGATATCAGCCACAGGCCTGGGCAAGACAAAGAACAATACTCATGAATAATAATCAAATAATGATAAAAAATTAAAAGGCAGGGACCTAGAATTTGGAGTCGTTTTTGAAAGGGAGGGTTTCTAAGGGTCAGGAACAAGTCTGAGCACAGCTGAGGTAAATCCTGAAGGTTCAATCTCAGATAATACATCTCCCAACTGAGGTGGTGGATAGAGAGACAGCTCCAGGAGAGCAGAACCTGGAAGCATCCACAGGCCACTGGTTCACAAATGAGCAAAAACCTGAATCCCAGTATTTACCTAAGAATTACATGGATCCTTAGAGATACAGAATCCTTCCTAGTTACTCTTTACCTATCCTAAATTAGATTTTCTTAGGAGTAATGCAGGAATGGGAATCCAGTTGCAAATAACCAATATTTTATTAAGCTTCCCAATGATTCTTTTGCAACACTGAATTTTGAGGGCCTCTGTCCTAGGCTTATTTTGGTGGCCTAGGACAATGGAGGTCAGGTGAACAGGCTCTCTTCTCTCTCTCTCTCTCTCCTCCTCTTCCCTCTACCACCTCTCTCATTCTTTTGCTACATGTTTCTTCATTTCTCAAGACCTTTATTAATATCTCTGTGTAGGCATTGTGCTAACTAACATGGGGAACATTGAAATATCATTTATTCAGTCCTAATTTCTAGGAAATTACATTCCACATGGGAGATAATATAAATACAATAACATCTGGAATTCAAGGTGAACTATTTTCAAAGTTCCAAGTGAAATGCCTATGAAATACTTTGAACATTTTTAGAATTATTTAATCCCATATGACTGGAATATGATCAGGATGAAATCAAGGAAGACTTCCTGAAAGAGAGGCACTTGATTGAATCTTCAAAAACAGACAGATTTTGGATGTTGGGAAAATGCAGTCACAGTGGAAAAAGCAACATGAACAAAGGCAGGAGAGTTCAGGCCACATGGAACTTTTGGCTTTCATAGGATTATTAAAGGGAAGCAATTGGCCCAGGGGAAAAATGTGAGCACTTCCTAGCACTTGCTAAGATTCAAGGAGAGGCTTTTTCATTTGTTGTCTGGAATATCTTAAAGCTTTGTTCAATAATACTCCCCTGAGAAGGAAAAGGAAATATAAAAAAGCTGAACAAAAGTTATTAATCCGAGGTGGAAAGATTGTGTTGTACTGAGTTTTAACAAATTTAAAAAATGGTTTGAGGAAAGAGTAGCAATGACATTTACATCACTTTGTAGCTAATGTACATTGATTGGATTAAAATGACATTATGAATAAAAAGGGCCTCTGCTGGAAAATGAAATGCCATTGCTTTCAGAGAGGGGGCGAGAAATAAAGCAAGCAGCCTGGATTCTGTTTTGCCTGAATGCTCTAGGTTTAGTGGGAGTAGGGTCATTGATTTAAGTTCTTTCCCTGAAATGCATTAATAAGGCACAGTTTTAAAGTTAATGGAATCCACCTGGGACTTTTTTTTCCCAAGGATGTATTATTTGTACATGCATAATGCATATATCTGAATGCTCACCTCTATGAATTTTAAAAGTTTCTATGCAAAATAACTCTTCCATTGCACTGCACAATTGAAAAATATCTCCTTGTTTGTATAAGGAGCCACATCCTATGAATCAATGCAAGTAATTATAATCACAGTCATCTTCAAAGTCACAAGGTTTGGTTCATTCTATACTAGAGATGCAAGTGGACTGTCCCTGTCTTCAGGGTAGTAGCTGGCTAGCTAAAGAAACCCAGGTTTTACAGGAGACTGAGGGTTCCTTCTCTTGGGCTCAGATTGCTGTGGGGGCAGCTGCTAAATTCTGGGCTTGTGGTTGCAAATAGGGAAAGAAATCCTTGATCATAGAATCCTGCCCTCAAGTGAAAAATACACATGCTCGCTACACTAGATAAACATTCTCCTGAGCCAGAGACTCAGATAAACGTAAACGTTAACAGGAAACCTACCTGAACATTTTTTTCTTCTTCCTAATTATGTAAATATGTATTACTTGCTCCCTCTTTCTTCCCAGATGCTGGCAGTTCACACACTTGAGAAGATATGTTTTATTCAGGAGAATAAAACAGGCAGGGACCTGAGACTTTGGTGAATAATAAATTGATTTTGACTTGGCCTTTTTGTTCATTATGAATCTTTAAATGCCAAAATGTGCTTTTTTCCCTATCTGATGTACTCTCCAGCTATATGCTGGGATGAAGGATTTGGAGCTGGGGGGTTAATATCCAAAAACGGAAGCCATGATTGAAAGGAGATCTTGAACTTGGATTTCAAGGTCACAGAGGTTGTGCCTCTTCCACCACTCATTTCACCTATCCATCTGTCTGTGTACCTGTCAGTTTGTCTTTCCTTCACAATGGCTCAGATCATGGACTTTGGATCTAGTCAGCTAGTCAGTCAAAGTTCAAATCTTGGCTCTGCCACTCAAGATCAGTGTGATCTTGGGTAGGAAATTCCTTTAAGACTTTGAACATATCTGTAAAATGGCTAAAATTAATATCTACCTTTGAACTTGTGAGGAATAAGTTAGATGTGTATGTAAAGAGCTTAACCTGTGTTCAGTGGTTGGGTGGTTGGTACCAATGAATATTGATCATCTCGCTTTGTACTGCACACTAGAATGAATGTAATATGACTCTAACAGAGTTTTCACTCTATGCTACAGCTTAAAATGGGGGATAAAATAAGCTTGCATGTGGCTTCTGAGTAAGGACTGAAGTACTGAATGTAATAAGAAATTATCAGATGTAGAACTTTTTCATTCATAAGGGGTTGATATTACTTCCAGCTTTGGGAAAATAGTGGGGTTCCTTGAGTTTGTATGGAAGCTGCATTTAGATGATATAGAAGAGTTTAGTAGACAAAAGATTCTAGCATGTATTCCCTACCTGTTACAAATTTGCTACTGTAATGGAACTTCATATACATTATTTCCTTAATCCTTACTACAACTTATACCCTGATTGGTTGTACTGTGCTGATTGGTATTATTATGCTACATTGCTGTAGCCTTGAGAGATTGACTAACACATCTAAGCTTACACAAATAGTTTTAAAACATCCTTGTTTATATCAGAACATTAGTAACACCCACCTTGACAGATAAATGTGATGATTAATTGAGGACCTAGCATGATATAAGCACACAATAAACAGTGGCTAGAACATCATTTTAGAAGGGAAGATAATGACCATCAGCTGATATTGATGTGGTGAGACCACAAACCTGGACTGATTTTGTCTGACTTTATGTCTGATGCTCTTTCTTTGGGCTTTCTAGCCTGAGAAAGCTGTGAAGTGACTGGTGAATGAAGTGTTTGTATGCAATGGTGGAGGTATACCCCTTGTTTCTGGCATTGCCTGTGGTGTCCCAGCACAGGAAATGACCTTTAGAAATGATGTGGGGAAAAAGCCATTCATGGAATCCCATAATCTCACCAAGAGAAAATACTTGAGAGATGTCCAACTTTATCACTTGCACATAAGGATCTGAGATTTAAACGGGTTAAGTCTGTGTTCTAAAGTGACACACTCACTAGAATCAGGCCTTCATTAAAAACTATGTCCTTGAGTCCTAGACCTACAGAGCAGCTTCTTCTAAATTATAGACTCTCAAGGTATTGTTAAACCTACCTCAGACTGAATTTTCCCATCCCACTAATTGTTTCTCTAACACATTATTGTCCAATAGGAGTGCAACCCACAGATATGAGCCCTAAAGACAATTAAAACATTTTCAGTAACCATAAAAACTGCCATATGATCCAACAATACCACTCATAGGAATATACCTAAAGGAATGTAAGTCAGGTCACAGTAAAGGCACCTGACACCCATGTTTATTGCAGCACTATTCACAATCAGTAAGCAATAGACATAGCCAAAATACTCCACTACTGATGAAGGGATTAAGAAAATGTAGTATTTATATATAATGGAATTTTATTCAGTCATAAAGAAGAAGGAGATTCTGTCATTTGCAGTAAATGGATGGAACTGGAGAGGATCATTTTAAATGAAGTTAGCCAGGTTCAGAAAGCCAAAGGCTGAATATTTTCTCTCATATGTGAAATATAGAGCCAATACAAAACAATCAATATTATAAAAAACAGGTATGCTAAAGAGAGGTCACATATGAGAGAAGGACAGTAAAAGAAGGAAGTTAAGAAGGTGAATATGGTTGATGTACTTCCTATACAAGAATGAATATAGAATTTTTAAACCTGTTGAAATCACCATAAGAAGGGGCCTAAGGTAAGAAGGAGAAAAATAGATGGATGAAACAATTTGGGTTGTAATATATATATACACATGAAAATGTCACAATGAAACCCTGTATAGCTATCTTAAACAAACAAAAATATGTATTTTTTTCAAAAACAGAGAACAGGAAGACAAAATAGGTCCAGTCTGGGGGACTAGTACCAGTGGGAGAGGGGAGGATATGAGCAAAGGTTATGGTAGGGTGAATATGGTGGAAATATTATGTTCTATGTATGTGAATGGAAAAATGAGAACTGTTCAAACTCTTCCAGGAATGGGGGATAAAGGAGAATGACGGAGGGGATGAATTGAAATATGATATATTGTAAGAACTTTTGTAAATATCACAATATCCCCCAGTACATCAATAAAAAAATTTTCAGTAGCAGCATTACAAAAGTAATAGGTGAAATTAATTTTCATAAAATATTTTATTTATTCCAATATATCAAAAATACTGTCAATACAAATTATTAATGAGATGAAATTGATATTTTGCCTTTTTTTCATGCTAAATCTTCAAATTCTGATGTATGTTTTGTACTTATAGAACATCTCGATTTGGACTGGCCACATTTTAAGTGCTCAATGGCAACATGCCATTGCTCAACTGGAAAGAATAACTCTACTCCAGCCATAGATATTTAGTGGGCAGCATGGGAGGGTTTTCAATCTGAGCCCTGATTTGCATGTCAGAGTGGGTCATTTTACTTTAACTCCTTTAATTCCTTCAGTCGTTTCTCAAAGACAGCACTTTGAACTCTTTCTTCACTGTGTGCTTCTTCTACATGGGGTCTGCTTCCTGTTTCCCAAGGAACTTGACACTGCAAGAGAGGCCAAAATACAGATATATCTACCAGATTCTTCAGTTTATTTCATTACTTCTAATGCACATTTAAAATAATTAACTCTTCTGCTGTCAACTTCACCACATAGTTTACTTGGCATTTATTGCCTATTAAATCTCTAAGTATTTGAGCTGCTTCTAAGCTTCTTATCTCCCACTCCATGTTTATGCCATTGGTATAAACCAGGGTAGGATTTTACATTTATGTATTTCATTTCATCTAGCTATACCCTGCTCACAGTTCTGACATATTAAGACAGGAGGATGCTGCTTCTATCTCATTCTATGGATTTGCTATACTTTTCTGCTTGGCATTCTTAAGTGTGGTAAGTGCACCCTCTATAGCAGCATCTAAGGAATCAGTATGCTGTTTAGGGCAGGAGATGGTCCAAGAAGTTCCGTTTTGTAACTTATACCTTCATATTTCTTTCTGTTTTACAGTTTTCTATTCATGGTTCTCATCTACTCTCCAATGAGTGATGAAGTTGAATACCTATTTAGTTGAATCAGGACCATATTTCAAAAGCTATGTAAATAATCCCATTGCTCACTTCTTAACAAGAGAACGTCCAGGCCTCACAATTCCTCTACCTCCTTCCACTCATTAATTTTAACCTTCTGTACTGCATGGAGCATTTCCTTCTTCCATCTCTGACAGCTTAAGTGCCAAATAGCTATTCTCCACCCAAACCTCTCATTCTTCCAGATCAGAAAATTGATTTTGATGTTTGGATTTGAGCCTCACTCTTTATAAAGAATATATGGAAAATCTAAAATATTTATAAAAGTAGATAATAGTGTAATGAATCTTGTGTACTCTTCACATCTATGCACAGCAAGTCTTATTTTTTCTTTCCTCTACCTACTCTTCCCTCTATTATATTGAAGAAACCATATTATTTTATGCTGAACTATTTGTAATTACATTTATAAGTAATAAGAACTTTTTCAAAAACATAACCCCAACACCACACCTAAAATGTTTATGGTATTTCTCTGTGTTATGACACATCCTGGGTTCCCTTTCTCATGCCCTGTCAGATTTCTGAAAGTAAGATATGCCATGGAGGTGTTGCTTGACGATAACCCTGCCAGATGAAAGAAAGTTTTTCACTACTTAAGTAGAACAGCATCATTCAAAAAGATCTAGACATCTATAGCTCTTTTAAAATGCGTTGCCTTGGTCATTTATCCACACAGCTTGAGAGCAGAAGAAAGCATGGAGGAGTGGCAAGGGAAGGATATTTTAAAGTTTCCTTTGTTCCTTTGGGAACACCCAGTTTGTTTTATTAGCAAAGTGTGCAATAGCCCTAGAAATACACAAGCTGTCATTGGACCAACTCCTGGAAGATGTACGTGTGAACTGACTGCTTCTTCTGAAATCTTTCCTAAGCATCTCATATTTTCCCAGCAGGAATAGAAATGTGTGGTCACTTACCAAGAAGAGCAATTTGCCTCAGGCCAACAGATGAATTAGTGAATCTAGAAAGAAAAGAGTGAGGGGGCAAAGATCCACTTGGAAATAACTTTCTTAGGTAATTATACCCTATGTGACCATGAAGTTGAGTGCATTCACAGATGTTTCTTCATGTTTTTTAGAACTTTCCTCTGCTGTTTCCCTAGCAGGAAGCTATAGGAATTGAATTTAGCTTCTCAATGTGGCTTTACCACTGTGGCCATTAGGACTTATATGAAGTCATTTTTGCCAGGAATGATCTGAGTCAAGTTGTCTATGATCTGTAACAATTTTATACGTCACCAAGTTCATCAATTGCTAGTACCATCTGGAACAGAAGGAGGACTATTTACAGCGCTATTGGTTCACAGGTAGATATGAGACATACTTCTCCACCTGCTTAAATCTCTCATCTCCTCCAGGAAGCTGTCTTATATAACCCCTGTCGGAATTAATCTCTTCCTCTCTATTCTGCCAGTAAGTGTGGCCCTCATCTTATAACTGATTTTACTAACAGTCTACCTTGAATTATAGTTGTTGTTATGATTTATCCCTTCCTTTTATGTCCCTACAAGTCTCATTTATGCATTCTTTCTCTGTACATGACAAGTATTAACAAACTTTTGTTGAAATTAAATCCTGAAAAGTATATTTGATGACATACAAGAAGTAAAATTAGCACACAAATCCCAAATATAGAGGTTTCAAAAATTCATTTCAGTAAGCATTTGCTGATATCTAGTACAAAAATGAAAAAATGAAATTTACTGGGATTTGACCATGTGTCCAGTACTTTGCTTAGAATTTGGCAAGTTACATGCTTTATGCATATATGTAAACCACTGATATGTTCAATTAATACATGTTAATAAAAAAGTTGTGAAAAAAGAACCTGCCATGTCATTTTACTTAATCCTCAAAATAACTTGATGATATAGGAGGAACACACTTATCTCTACTGGTGGAGGAGGAAACTGACATGAGGCAAACTAAGGACGAGCATAGATGATGTGGCAGGGTGGTATCCACAGCTGGCCAGAGACAGCATCAGAGCTCTGTACCACTAGGTCCTAGGATATCTGAGTTTCAGGCAGGAGATAAAATCACACATATAAATCAGATCACAGTTTCTCATAATCTGCCTGTCAGTTAATCACAGATAAATGGTGAGAAAACTTTTTAGTTTAAGATCCAAAGAGATATCAGACAGAATCTAGCTCCGATTCCTTTTCCACACAGACAGACTTGAGGGGAAGCCATTTCACTCAGATTAAGCTTTAACTCTTCAAGACTGCCGTATTCCCTGCCCTTCTCTACCTCTTATCTGGACTGGGTTCACTCCACAGCAGCTGGAATAGCTTCCTGTGGTTTCAAGACATACCCTCAGGTCCTTGATCTAATAGTTCTGTTTGTCTTCATGCTCTTCACCCAAATATCCACAAGTGACCTCTCACTTTCTTCCAAATTTTGCTGGAAGTTTACTTCTTCAATAAATACAAGGCTATAACTGGCTGTCCCAGCATTCTGTTCACCCTTTCCCTGCTCCAGTGATTTTTTTATGTGTTCCCCAGCACTCATTACCTCCTAACATCTTACACAATTTACTTCATTATGCATTTCATTGGCTGTTTTGTTTGGTTAAGATCTCCTACTGATAGCATATTTGTAAGCTCCAGGAAGCCAGGGATTTTTGTCTATTTTTACTTCTAATACATTTTTAAGTACTGAGAAGAATGTCAGGTGTTGAACAGCATAAAATGAATGGCCTAAATAAGGTCCACAGATCACTAGGGCCAGCATCTGCCCTAACAGCTGGGTAGATCACCAGCTAGTGGTATTCTTTTCACTTCATCACACTGAAGATGGAGGCAAGAGAGGTGATTGACAGGACACCATTCAAAATCAAATCAGGCAATGAACCAACCATGAAGGACAATAACCACTTTATTCCTCTTTCAGCTTTGAAGTTTGAAAACCAGATATATCAGTGAAAGGAGAATGGAGATCCCAGTGGTTTTGTTAAGAACCTACCTTTGACAAAGACCACACCATGCCCTCCATATCTCCATCTCATTCAGTCTTTCAGGACATTATTAAAATTCTACAAATAAGGAAAATGAAGCTTAGAGAGTTAGGTGTTCTTCTCTGGCCATGGTGCAAATATCCAGGTCCAATATAAGAAAGTCTATGAAGACTCTCAAGCCTATGACATTTCTGTTATTAGTGCTACTGTTTTAATATTCCAAAGACTGGTGGAAGAGTAAGAATTTACTAGTTGACATGTAGCAATAAACTTTTAGAGCTGCTATGAGCAAAGACAGGTACATATTTATCTTCATTTTAATGCAATAAATTTCTATATTCATTTAAGGTGAAATGACTTTTTCAGTTCAAGTCACATTCAAAATGCTGTACCAGGAAGTTACTATCCATCAATTAACTATTTATTAGTATGTAACACATACTAGGCATTGAACTAAGGATTGAGGGTGTTGAAATAAAAAAAAAAGAAAAAGAAAACGTGATGCCTACTTTCAAGTAGTTGATAGTCAGGGTCAGTTTTTCAATGATAAAGAGATGAAGTGAAAACTACTAATGTTATTTAAGGGAGGCACATATTATTTATATTTTATAGGTGAAGAGATAGACTTAAGTCAAGCTTAAGAAGAATACATTTCTTCATATTTCTGGTTCAAAATGTTTTTTACTGTACAAAACCAATCACCAAAATCACATAACTAACTGTAGCGTTGACTATGACTCTTTGCCAGGTTAGAAACTGCCTTACTCATACCCCAAATCCCACTCTGATCTGTTTTGCAGACATTCCTGATGAAAGAGGAGGGCAAGAAAAATGTGTAAATGTTCCACTGAAATGTGTGTCTGCTCTTGGGAAAATTTCAAATAATACTGGGGAGTCAGTAGTCATATCTTGGAATCTACACTAATCTACAACCCACCAAGTTCTAGTAAATTGTTTGCCCAACTCTTATGTAGCATTCAAGATCTAATTCAAATTGTACCTCCTTTTGAAGCCTTCTTGGATTCTCAAAGAATTAAAATACTTGCCTTTTCTGTTTTGAAAGAAAGCAGTTCACATACCCAGTAGAGCACTTGTCTAATTGCACTATAATTATCTGTGTTTTCTTGGCCTGTATATTCAATTGGAAAATGGAAAATGGGATCATGTTAACTGAAGAAAATGCTAACATATTTCTCATCCATGCTATTTCATGTCTCACAATCCCCTGTAAAATTCTTAGATCTTGGAGAGCACACTGAAGTAGAGCATCTCCCTGGGGAGCATCTCACCTATCTCTGATAGGTGCTTCCTCTGTGACTCTTTCTCCTTTGGTCATCTCTACTTGTCTGGGTTCTCACTCTCTGTAATAATGTATGAAACACTATTCCTTTGACTACGCTGTTTCAAGTTGGGTTGTCTGGGAAGCAGACAAAAAGATGATATTTGGCGTAATGGAGGTTTTTTGGAGGTAACAGTGTGAAAGAAAGAAGACAGATTCAGGAGAGGGCAGAAGGAGATATCAGAAGTATAATGCTTTTCTAATAGTTTCTGCAGGCCAGAGGGGAACTTAGGGAAAGACTGCCTTTCAAAGGCATCCCATGTTGGGCAGAAATGACTGGGGTTGTACCATGATTCATATGGCTACCATTGGCTCAGGCAAACTCAAAAAGAGAATTGACTTTGGTTTGAAAACTGAAGTAGACTTTTAAGGCTGGTAACAAGCTATACTCCTCACAGATAGGAATAAGTAGAGGAACAGATAGGAAGAATAAAAGTATTGAAGGGGTTCTAAGGAGCACATCTCCACATCTACCACATTACTGGTGTATTAAAGTTGACTTGTATTGGAAAAAATTGTGAAATTTCCAGGATTTTGTAAGCTGATTTTTAAGCACAGCCATTGTTAAAAATAAATTAATGTGAACTCACAAATACATATGTTATACACACAGATACAAATACTTGAAACTCATTACTGCCTTATTTTTTCACTGTTATATATGCTCCTGAAGTTATGTTGATTGTATCTGAGTAATGATATTATGCTATGTGGTAGTATACAGTGCACATCTCTTCTCTACTTTGCATCCATGTTATCACATCGATAGCTTGAAATTGGCCATAACGGGAGTATTTACATCATGGGAACTGGAAAACTCTGCAAATTAGGGCTTGATATAGTGAGAGAAAACCCCTGTAAATTAGGGCTTGATCTCTCATTTTGTTGACTGTTTAGAGAGTGGTGGACAATTCCTCACATAACATGCATCTTTTACAACTTCCTTTTCTCATCCAGTCCAGGGGAATCATGCCATGAAAGTGACAGAGGAACTGTCAGTAACACCAATTGTATTTATAGGTGTATTGTGTCTGTAGCCATTACACTGTGAATAAAACAAAATAACTGAGGAAAATATTCTTCCAGTGTTCAAAAATTGCTATCCAATTAAGGAAATAAGCTGTTCTTGATGGTGAGTAATCTCTGATTCTCAGATTCAGCCTTGCTTATTTCACTTTCATCTTGCTCATTACCACAAGGAAGATATTAACCAGCATTCAGATCAGAACTACTATGTAACAGCTACACCCAAGATTGGTTACCAACATGAGTTCCACAAAAATCAAATACAAGTTTCTGTGAGGAGGAACTGGCTTATGAAGTATGTAATAAAGTATATTGATGTTTTGTTATTAATGACAATTGTATGTGGTGCATTCTGAATATCAGTATATATTATATAAAACTGATATTTGTATAAACACACATTTTATTTTCCTAGGGAGCTAGTCGTTAGGTGTTGAATAGCACACCACTGCCTTCAGGCTTTTCCTGGTTCCCTGACCCCAAGTTGCAGCCACAGTCTCTGCTGTGAGCTCACTGTGTGGTATGGTGCTTCTTGGAGGTGCCATGAACTGCTATTTCTGATGCTCTCAATGTGCTGAACCAAGCAATGACTGAGACAGGGGTGGCTTCTACACTATTTTGGTGACAAAGGTTGGAAGGCAATACTGCTGTGTACCTCAATTGCTTACAGAGTTCTAAAGTGCACTGCTCTTTCAGTTCTAACAGTATCGCCCTTCCCTCTCTAGAGCCTCAACCATGGTTCCATCGTGGGCTGGAAGAGAAAAGGGAGTTAGAAGGAGAGGCACATTATATTAAGAATTATCCACTCCTATCTACTTGACTATTTGATTCTACCTGAATCTCTCTTTTCCATAAGACTTCTCAGTATCTATTAAGCTATCCTAATGATTTCAAGAAATTAATTTTCCGCTCCTGTTTAAACCTTCCTTGAACCCTGTTGAGGTCATAACTTAGGATCTTGCTGGGCTTCCCTCACAACATATGAATTTCTGTGACCTTTCTGAGGGTCAGAAAGTGACCTCACTTTTTTATCTCCAGCACCCACACATGGTTTAGGGGTCAGGAACAAATTATCGTCTGATGAATGAGCATTGCCCCGAAGATGAGGGAAGATAGCAGATGTATTAGCATCCAATTAAAGAATGTTCACTAGTCCATGCCAAAGACATGATCTTCTACCACCAAGATCTTTTGGTCTGGCTTCATTTCGTGCATGAAGTAGCTGTAATTGAGTCAGAAGTATACCTGTTTTCTCCTAATTGCAGGCATGGGACCAAGAGCAATGTGAGTCTTCCTGTTTATTGTTCGTCGGTCTCTTTTAAAGGCCTTCCTTTCTCACTTTTTATGCTACTGTGTCCTTTGCCTGGAAGCAGTGCTGTTCCTTTTTGCTGACATTTAAACATCTGCCTGGCCCTTCCTGTGAGCCCAGGGCTTCACACCACGGCCTGGTTTCCATGCTATCTTTTGTAATATCTTTTAAGGTCTTGGTGTCAGTGGGGCCCTCCAATTATCATGAGTCACAGGTTGACCCAGATGTCCTTAGATGGAGGGGCAGACATTTCAAAAGCTGTTTGGTTCATTTCTGTTTCAGGTGTTAACAAGGGCTGGCAAAATCACCTTTAAGATGCCAGTGCTGTGGATGTCAAACTCCCTGGTGTAGAATAGTCCCCATATCATTTCTAAACTTGGAAAGACACATTGCACTCAAGTAAAGTCTCAATTCATTTTTTTTTCTGGCTTTCACAAAACTTACAATTTTGATCTTGATCTTCTTATAAGTAAATAATATTTTTAACCCCAGTTCTGAACCAGTCATTGTACTAAAATCTTTTGATAAAATAGTGAACAAAACAGATATGATCCTTGCCTTCTTAGGATTTATAATCCAGGTAGAATCAGAAGAGAGACTTCTTGCTGCATCACCCCGTGGTAGAAAGGAGAAGGGCAGGTGGCATGCCACCAGAGAAGTGACGCAAGACTCATCCTTTTGTAAGGATTCACTCCTATAATAACTGACCACCTCTCATGATAGCAGCAATAATCTATACACTAAGGCAGAAAAATGTATTAAAGTACGACAAGCACAATTAAATGAAAAAGAGTTTATGGAGTGGGGGTCCACTTCTTTGTGGACATACATCTACCAACAACTTCCTGAAAGTGAGTAGAATTTAGCACCAGTGACGATTAAAAATACTCAAGTGGGTCTTTCCATGTTGGTCATTGGTATTTGTCTTGATATATACTTCTTTGATCTTTTACTACCACATGAAGTAGTAAAATTATAATAAAATGAAAACAAAATCTCGACTTTACCTTGCTGAAGGTCATTCAAAGGGTACATATTAGAACCAGGTTGCAACACAGCAGTTTGGTTCCCAAATCCATGTTTTTAAACTTGCCTTTCAGGTGCATAAGATCCCCTCACTGATTATTCCTAGGATAGGAAAAGAGGAGATACAGATACTATGAGAGAGAGAGAGAGAGAAGAGAGAGAGAGAGAAAGATTGCAGGTAGGGAAATCAATGCATATAAAAGTCCCATGATGCCATGGAAAGCAGGATATTAGTATTACCTAGAAGACATCCCTGTGGCTAGAGCTCGGAAAGCAGTTATTATTTGTCTTTTTCAAGGATCATTCAGGCTGCCGTATGAAGAATGGATTGCCTTGAAAGAAGATGTGGGAAGAGCAGCTAGGGGGGTTGTTGCAATCTTGGTAAAAGCTGGAAGGACCAGAATGGTGGTGATGGAGGTGTCAAGAAAAGGAAGGGTTCAAGCTGTATTTAGAATGCAAAATTGACACAGTACACCAGGTCTGCTGCTGATTTTGCTCCTTTGCTCTCATGATCTGGCACCTGGAATGCCTTCTCTCTCCTCCTGCCCATCTGAACCCCTTTGCTCTGAGGGACCCAGTCCAGGACTCCCTCACCAATGACTTCAGTTCTGTTTATGCCAAGCTGATCTGTGCATTTTTAGTTTCCATTGTATCAGAATCTGTCTTACCTCCCCAACTAGATAAAGTATTAAGCATCTCTCTGATGCTCTGCAACTACTCTCACTCTGCTTTGTGTTTAGTAGACATGGGGTGGAGTGTGAATGTGCTGCTGGAGGTTATAGAGCACTGGACCAAGCCAGAAACTCTGTTCTACCAGCCTTCTAACTAAATAGCAAACTATTTTTCATGCCTCTTTTTTCTCATCTATAAAATGGGTACAGATCACACAAACTACTTCCACAAAGTTGAAGGGTTGTTGTGAAGATCCAATCAAATAATGAATGTAAAAGTATTTTTAAATCTAAAGAGCTTTGTATTTCTGTGGGGTATGAGTCCTAAAATTGTGTAAATCAGTACCCTTGAAAGATACCCAACTTGAATGGGCTTAAAGAAAATATGCGCTGCCTGAGAAGAATATTGGTATACTGCTACCAAAGAAGTCAAGGCAATTTTTTGCCCGTAAGGGCTGGAATGAGGGGCTCACATGCCATCAACATTCCTACTCACGTTCTCTCTCATATTCTGTACCTCTCTCCTTTCCACCCATCCTCCCTTTCTCACCCTCCCTTTTTCTTTCATGTTTTCAGTCTCTATCTATGTTTCTGTTTCAGTTAAGAAGATCCTTAGCCTTTCTACTCTGCCTTTCTGTATTGGCTATATTCTTGGTACTGCTGATGGGACTTTTCCATAAGGTGAGAGATGTGACAAGAGAAAATACTGGACTAATCTCATTTTATATTAAAGAAGACAGTTCCCTAAATATTGATTTGACTTATGTCTTAGAACCATCCTGAACTAAACACTGTGACCAGGGGATGGGATTACCCTTGGTTTGCTTTTTTAATGCAACTCTAAACCATAATGTTGTGTTCAGAATTCCCAAATGAATAAGATTACTATTAACAGAATAAGGGGGAAGGAATGCCAGGCAGAAAAAATAACCCATGCTCACTACAAGTCATAATAAAAAATGTTTGTAGCATTGACATGAGTGGTAAAGCCAGTTAGCATAATAGAAAGGAAGAGGAAGCTGTGTTACACATAAACAGTGTATGGCAAAATGAAATCACCTTGAGCGGATGATATGCTCAGAATAAATGAGCAGAGATGACCTACAAATTTCATCAAAGACAGCTGGATTGATAGCAACTTCACAACGAAAGATAGAATTTTGTAGATGAGAATCAAGACAGATTGAATCATGTAAGATGGTGAGGGGTGACATGTTAGAAAATGACAAATAAAGCACAAATAAATCAACACATGCAAGGTGCAAGACTATTAATGCCCTTCGCCTGATGGAGATGGATTCTAATTACAAATAGAAGTCAGTTGGATGTGTGAAGATTTTATTTATGATAAGATCTGATTAGACAAATGATGACAAATGAGAAATGGTTGTAAATTGCCCAGAGATAAGTTCTATGTTGCTAGGTAACAAACCAACATGATTCCCAGTAGAACCAAAGACATTGAGAGGACATAATATTTCCTAGGCCTCATTTTGAGAGACTTCTACAGCATGCTAAGTTTTAAGAATTTCTACCTGGGCTTTCATATCTCATTCAAAGTAAAATTTCAGCTTTGTTTTAATCTATGACTAGAAATTTCTAAAGGAATCTTGGTCTAGTGAATGAGAAGTAAGCACACTTGAAAACAACATAATAGCTGTCTTACATATGTTAATTCAATTCATTCTTGGACCTCTTCCTATATGGAATGCATTCCTGTAGACATTTTAACGTGTTAAAAATATTCATAAATTGCTTCTCCTTGGGTTATATGGAAGTTGGGATGCATAACCAACCAGTTATTAGATAATACAAGAAATGTGGGTCATCTAATGTGACCAGGGACAGATAATTATGTGAGGAACTATTGAAGGGAATGTGGATGTTTGACTCTCAGAAGAGGTTTTAGAGAGATTCTAGAATTTAAACTTCTTTCAATACACAGACCTATCCCATGGGTAATGAGGGAAATTTGCGCTCTTCAGTTCTATGGAAAGCAGTTCTATTGGTCACTAAAACTACAAGGATGATACCTCAGATCCAGAGGCAGGGCTGGTAACTAGAAGCACCTGAGAATGGAATAGGCTGTCTTTAGCAGTTAGGTTTCCACCTACCTGTCTACAAGGACCCTTTCTTGCTATCCTTTGTGTTCTCCAATTCTGATCAATGCAATAACAACAAAGGTATCAGCAGCATTGTCTCTGACTAGGATGAGGACAGCAGGCTCTCAGTTGTTCATCCTGTTTTTATCCTTACCTCTGCAATCCACCATCAGCATATAGACAAAACAGTGTTTTGAAATGTAAATATGACTGTGGCAGTGCTCTACTTAACTGATTTCAATGTTTTCCCATTGCTCTTTGCATGAGTCAGCTATGGGTTCAATAATGTTGAGTGACAAACCATCCCAAAGCTCAGTGACTTAAAACAGCAGTCATTTCTCTCACTCACATACCTGGGAGTTGGATGGATGGCTCTGCAGATCTTGAGTTCAACCTGGCTGTAGGCTGCAAATTTGGTTCGCATCTCTTCAGCATGCCTTTCATTCTTTAGGGGCCAACTGACTACACATACATATGTTCTTCCCATGGCAATGGCAGAAGTCCAAGAATAAAGATCGTTGTACTTGCACGTTCCAAACTATTTCTCAGGTCATGTCTGCAACAAGCCATTGGCCAAAACATGACACATGGCCATCTCAAAATACAAGGGAAGAAGAAGTACACTCTTCCTAGCATGAGACTCTCTCAACCAATAAATATGATGTAGATCATCTCTATATTTCTAAAGCACATAGATTTGTGATACTTGGACATGGGGCAAAGAGTTATGAATAATATACCACTCTTGGACATATATCTGAAGGAAAGTAAATCAACATACAAGAGAGATACTTGCACACCCATATTTATCATAGCACTATTTACAATAACCAAGCTTTGGAAGCAGCCTAGGTGCCCATCAACTGATGAATGCATGAACAAAATGTGGCATATATGCACAACAAAGTATTATTCAGCTATAAAGAAGAATGTAATTATATCATTTGTATGTAACTGGAGATTATAATGTTGAGCGAGATAAACCAAGGTCGGAAGGCCAAATATTGCATATTTTTGCTTATATATGGACTCTAGATACAATATAATAATAATAATAGTAAAATAATAATAGGACATGAGCTTAAAGGGAGGACTGTCTGGGAGGATCACAAGGAGGGCAGAGGGGGAAAGAGGAGGGCACCGGGGATGACCAGGGTTGAAGTATATTACAAATATATGCACTGTTTGAAACAAAGGGGATGAGGGAAGAGGGTTAAGGGAATATATCAGATTGAGTGAACTCGTTCAAAGAGCAGTATATGCATCTATGAATATATTGAAATGAAATTCCCTTGTATAACTAATATACATTAAGAAAAAAATTTTAAAATGAACTGTAAGCAATAATCCATCTACCATAAATTTAAAATAACGTTTGAACTTCTTACTGCAGTCTCAAAACCCTAAGAGATTTGGCTCTTGACTACTCCAGTGTCATCCACTGCCACCAGCCTTTCTCACTGCATCCCCCACATGCTAATCTTTCTTTCCATCAACCATGCTAAGCTCATTCCTGCACTGGGACCTAGAATCTATTTTCCTTGTGCACAGAATGATCTTCCCCAGTCCAGATCCATCTAAGCCTGACTCTGGCTGTCTTGGCTCTTTCTTTGAAAGACCTGACCATACATTTAGAAAAATCTCCCTTGCATTGCTTATTCCTTACTGCCTCAACTTGTCTAATTTTTCAAAGCATTTATCTCTGCCTGACACATTATCGTTTATGCATTTGTAGGTTGGATAACTGTCTGCTTTATACACTGGAAAGTAAGTTTCATGAAATAAGGCATCCTGTTTGTCTCATTCGATTTTGTATCCTTAGCATCTAGAAGAATGACTGATACCTACTTTTTAAATGAGTAAGAACATGTACTCAGAAATTCTGTCCAGGAAATCTCTCTCAAAACAGGGTAGATAAGGATTCAACATGGTAACATTTCTCTCCCTACTTTTTATCCATTTATTTACTCAAATAATATACTTTCATTGTAGGAAACAAAACAAGAAAATATGAACAGACAAAATGGTCATTAAATCATTAGAAATCACCACTAAGAGAGAATTAGGGGATATCTTTCCCAGCTTTTTTTCTGGGCGAATATAAGTGCATGTAATTATTTTGATATACCCCCTACTGCTTTTACTTTGTGGCTGTCATCTTTTCATGTCAATAATCATGTATCTAGATCATCTTTTATTGGCTGCATATTACTTTTGCACAGCTGGCATGAGCATCTTTGTACTTAACATTTTGTGATCATCTCACTAGTTCCTTAGACAAATTTTAGAAGCAGAATTGCTGGGTCAAAAGGCATTTGTCCTATCTCTAATCTTTGGAAACACATAGCCAAATAATCAGGTGTTCTAATTTATACCCCTACAGCAGTGTATGAAACTGTCCTTGTGACATTATTTAACATGCAAGTAACATAGAAGTAACATGGTCTCTTTTAGATTAATTCAGTGAAAAATAAACTTGGTGTTGTCAATGCTCCTGATAATTTTGAGTCCTTTGGATCTGCTCTATACTTTGTGAAGTGCTGCTTCAGCTCAGTTTCTTTTCTACGGGCCCCCAAAACAAAGAAAAAACAGAATTTGGATGGGAAAAAATGCTTTTATTATTTTAGAAATTTAGATTTCCTCAAATTGTAAATATAAGAAACAGGCCACAGCAATATTGGCAGTATTTGTGCCAATACTTAAATATCTTTTAGTAACAGGTATTTTCTTACAATATTGCAGTTGCTGTAGATACTGCAAAACCATTTTTATGCTCAATGATACTTTGAAGTTATGGTAGTTATAGGCATATTGCTAGACCTTGTCACTTAACATTGACAAATGAGAGCATATATTTCCATTTTCAAATGTATTGATTTCAATATTTAAAATTGTAATCATATGTTTTTAATTTAAATGTTAAAACTACTTCATTATCTTGCCAAAAGGATCCACAATTCAAAACAATTTAAAGACATCTACAGGTAAAATGGGCTGGTGTTGGTTGGCCTGTGAACTTAGTCTAAGACTGCCTGAACAATGGGATAGGTGAATTTCTGGGGAGACAAACAGCTTGTGTGGTAAATGTAATAGGAGACAGTCAGTAAAACCAGCAGAACAGGGCCAGGGAGGCACAGACAAAGATATAGCAAGGAGTAAACCTATAGGCAGGATTTAAAGTTGGTGACCTGGAAGCAAAATTCACCAAGTATATCTTGTTTGACTTCTACACATTTTTAAAAATATGAATTCAATTCAAATGCCATCAAATAAGGAAAGGGCTCTTTCTCTACAGTGCATCATACTTGTTTTCATTTTATTGTGAGTCTCCTCCATTCACCTACATTATGCCATGCCCTGTACATACTTGCATTTGCAGCCCCTGAAAGAAATTGACAGAAGAGTTTGTTAGAGAATGCAGTGAGCATCACAATGTTGGGAGGATGGTAAGGGGTCTGGGTATGTACATGGTTCCCACTGGAAGAAAATAGTTCCATGAGGCAGCAATTCTGTCCATGATTGTTATGGCATCTGTGTCTTGCACCATGTAAGCACTCCATAAACATTCGTCAACATTTTGTAGGACTAGGAACAAGTCTCCAGACTCCACAGTGACAGGACCACAGACCAATAGAACTGAGATCTCAGGAACAAAAGGGAGAACAAGGATGCAGAAACCAGGAAAGGGATTCACATGGGGTCTCTCTTTCCAGAAAATGTAGCCACAGAGTTTGGAGGTGATAGGTGGATGGAAAGAAACCTATTTAAGACAGAATTGGCCAACTATCTGCTTTGGTTTTTAAATTTCTCCACTTAAAAATCTTGGTTCCAGAGGTTAGGACAAGACTGAACTTGCAAATGAGTACAAAAGTAGAGATAAAGGAGGGAGCAGGGCTTACAGCCTATCTCAGAGAGGCTTTGCCCCGCTGAGGTGTGACATATTGAAAGCATGGCTTAGTTATAGATATCTGTTGAATAAACAGCTACATTGGTTAAGCATTATCTTGCTGCTGCTCCTCTGGGCAGTCTTCTGCCCAGAAAAGCCAGTTAGGACTCTTCAAGGAATGAAGTGGCATATGTGGGGGTGGAGTGGCCTGTGACTGACTGTCATTGCCTTATCTGAGCACAGGGAGCAGCCACTCAGCTCTAGCAACTTGGCATCACAGGAAAATGCATTTTTTTAATCTGAAGTTTTTTTATGATTAGGTATAATTTTAAAAAATGTGAAATGTCCCTACTTAAAAATGAGTCACTTCTACAGATTGTACATGTCTTTATAGCCATTACTTTTCAATGTTTGCCCAAATGTATTGTGAGGTAAGTGAAGTACTTCCTCTTGATGTAAAATTTATGGTGACATAAAAAAAATCCTCAGCAGTCAAGATAAATAACATTTAAAAGCAATATTTAAAAAAATAATTAACAGTACTAGTCTGAGCTATATTGAAGCCTGAGAGAAAAGGAAAGATCAATGAAATTGATTTGTCTTTATTTAAAACTGATACTTTATTCATCATGGATTTTTGGCATTGGTTTTGATTTTTCAAGCTACTGTATTGGAATATTATGCATTTGAGTACTGAGATTTTTGGCTCCCCTTGTTTTTATCTCACTGTCTATTAACCCTGATCTCATTGCTATATTCATTTCCTTCTCCTAAGCATTAAAGGGCTTCCTAAAACTGCCTAATGACCAGAATGACCCAAAGAATCTCATAAAATCACACAATCCTGGTTCTGATGACTAGAGAAGCTGACTCATTAAGACTGAGTGGGCTCTGGAAAAAAAATTGTGTCTGAAGGGACCAGGTAGTTCTGATAATGATTCTGTTTGGGGACCATATAGTCAGATTTTTTTTTTAGGCTCCTTGCAGCTTTAATTTCATACGATTTTACCTTATGGTTTTTTTCCTGTTTTTATTGTAAATGCCTCTGGAATTGTAGTCCATTAAGTCAGTAACATCTTCATGTGAATTAATAGCTTGTTTTCTTTTGACTGGAAGGACGCTGGACACAGGACCTGGGGGAGGGCTCAGGTAGTGGGGCTCGAGAGGGAGCTCTCCCCTCAAAGAGGTCTCACTGAACCCAGTGGTGCCCCCTCAGTTCACCTATAAACAACAGGAAATTGCTTTTAATCAATCTGAAAATAAAGGGAGGTGCATGCCAGTGCATCCTCTCTTTGAAGAGATGTCAGGAACACTTTCAATCTTTTATCTTCCTGAAAACAGCGGGAGGAACACCACTGGAATCAGCCCTGTAATTTCTACTCAGTAATTATACCTGTCACCACTTCCGACAGAGTGGATATAAATAGCCAGTTATCTTACTTTTTCTGCTTTTCTTTCTATTATTCTTTCTGCATCCACAGACTTTAGAGGCTGATGCTAATACCCGTGCAGGACACAGAGCATTCATGGAATGTGTGCTGCTAGACATTAGACCAGTGTTCCAAAAAGCCACACGCAATAGACTGGGGGAATCACAGTGCCAACAGGACTCTGGGCTCTCAGATTTATGACAGGTGACAGGGAGAGACAGGCACCAAGGGAAGGGGTTTTGTTTTTTATTTCTATTTTCATTTCGCTCTCGGTAGGGATCTGCACGTGCGTACATGCCTGCTGTGCTATGTGTGTTATTACATCCACGTACCTGGTCCCCCTTTTGCCTGAATGACTCACTGGGAGGAAGTCATGGCTTCCTGAAGGTGGATTAACCCTTTAAGATCTCCAAAAAAACCCATATTGGGTTGTCACTCTCCCCAGGACTAAAAACAACAGAAGTCATTATTGCTATTGCTATTAATGATATTTTGCCTCACAGTGACATAATGCTCTGCACTGCTATAGCTTTTATCTTAAATGTCTCCCAAAGGCCCACAGGCCAAAGATTTGGCATCAGCCTATGGCACTATTGGGAGGTGGTGGAAGCTTTAGAGGTGGTCTAATGGAAGGAAGTTACATCCGTAGAGGCATGCATTTGAAGAACATGTTGGAATTCTAGCCCTTTTTCTTTCTCTACTTCCTTCTCTGCTACCATGAAGTGAGCAGCTTTGTTCCACGGTGTTCTCCTTTGCCATGATGTACTGTGCTGCCACAGGCTCAAAGCAACATGACCAAGTGATCATGGACTGAAACCTCTAAAACCATTGGTTCATAAACCTGTCCTTTTAAATTGTTTACGTTGGGTATTTTGTGACAATGATGGAAAGCTAATACAGACTTATTCCTCAAAGGGATTTGACGTAAACTACTCTGGAATCTCCTACCAGAAGAAATGTACTATAATAAAAAGATGATGGGCATTGAAGACAGACATTATAGAATTCAAATCCCGGCTTTTTCACCTGGGTTGACCTTAGGTGAAAGATGCTTCTAAGCCTCAGTCTTCAAATCTTTAAGTGGACATTGCAATAATGCCTACATTGGAGAATTTCTACTGGAGTATTTTATAAAGATCTACCATTAGCTGTTAAAAACATTCTCCAACTCTAATGTCTTCAAATTGGATTAGTGAGCTTGTGAAAACACAGAACTCTGGGCCATAATCCCAGACTTTCTGATTTTCTAGGCCTAGGGAATAACCTGAGAATTTACATTTCTGTCTAGTTCACAGACGTTGTTACCACTACTGCTGGATCGGAGTCCATACTTTGAAAAGCTTTGACTGGTAACCCACGTGTTAAGTATTCCTGTCTTATGTATAAATGCTAATCATTCACTATCTTCCACATTCTAGGCAACATGCTTAATACAAAGAAGAGTCACTGTAATGGAGAAGACTAATGTTTCCCTCTGCTTCCTCTCCCACTGTACCCAGAATGAAAAAAGAGAAGGCATATTCCAGGCAATAAGGACTGGTTGAATACAGACTAGGTTGAAGAAAGAGGCAAGTGAGGTGCTGATACCCGCTACACTATAGTCTATGCTGAAGACTGCATCAACTATGTTCAGATGAATGCCCAGAGATGGTAGAAGATTTTACGGGATGTATATATTTTGGGGATCCACCTTCAGAAAATGGATGCAAAATTATGAATAAAAAATTAGGGATAGCCCATGCAAGAGAGAGACTTTAGCTCCATTAGTTTCTTGTAAATTCTTTTCTACTTGTATCTAAAAATGTACATATAATCAGGGTCTCTGACATCAAGGAGTTTATAGCACAGCTGACAGCATCAATCTTATGTACTTAACTTAGAACTGAGAGCATCTGCAAAGAATGAGAGCAATGAACAGAGGGAAAGAACAGGTGCTGGGCAAAGGGATCTTGATTGTCACAAGTGAATGGCTGCTACTGGAATCTAATGGGTAGATATCAGAGAGGTGCTAAACACAGGAGAAGCCCTCACAACAAATATCTGTCCAAAGTGTCAATACAGCAAATATTGAGAAGCCCTATCATTGAGTCTGAATGCTCTCCAGATTGGAGATGCAGAGAGGAGGTGACTGAAGCTCTACTATTTAGAGGGCCTCCTACCTACTTCCTTTGCTACAGAGCTCCAGGTTTCGCCTATGCTCTGTTTCCAGCAAGCGCCTGTACGGCTGGCTTCCTCATTGCAGTCAGGTCTCTGCTCAGGGTCATCTCTGGGCTTCTTCCCTGCTTGCCTATCCAGTCGTATCCTACCCCTTCCATGCTTCCTAAGCACTTTCTCCTTTAGTTTTCTAAGCTCTTAATATGTGACATCATAATACATTATTTGACTGTTACATTTCAAACTTGAGCTTCATCAAGGCCTGGACTTTGTGGACTTCCTTCTGTAACATTGTAGCATGCTTGGAACACAGTGTATGCATATGGGAAAAGGTTCTATTGACATGCTAGGATTATTGAATAAGCACTCAAAGGATAAAGCTTATTGCTTTATTATTATTAGCATGGTCTCGTAATTGGTGTTACTGTGTTTTACTTACATCAGAGGATCCTCATTATCTCAGCCTTTGGGAGGAGGTAGCTAATTTTCCCCCAGTAGTGTGGCTTTTCACTGGCCCTACATTTTTCAAAGTCTGCTTTGAGAATGAGGCTGACTGGTTCTGGAGGGACTGCCATCCATCACTCAGTCCTTCCATCACCCGCTCCGTAAATGACAACCTGTGACGGAAAGTAGGGGAAGCTGATGCGGAATTAATGCTCTGCATCTGGAGGGAGGCAGGTTAAGACAGCAAATATTCATGCAGCAAATCCAGACTGTCAGTTCAATGACAGAAACAAACCTATATGCCTTGCCTGAGTCTGACTGTGCACCTGGACAACTGCTTTGGGGAAGGCCCTTGAGTACACTCACTTGAATTTTTGTTTTTTTTTAATTTGTAGGAGGGAGAGATAACCCTGGGAATGGCAAATTGCCTGGATGGCCTATTTAGGTAGGATCCTGAGCAACGGATAAAATGAACAAAGAATAGAACCAATGTCATTTACTCAGAAAACAGTCATTGAGTGCTAACCATGTGCCATGGCCTATGAAGAAAGAATTATTGTCATTTCCAGAAATGAGAAAAATGAGGCCCAGAGAATCATAATAACTTGCCTAAAGAAAATCAACTAGTGGTGGGGTAGTCTCAAAACCTTCACACTCATCCTCCCTGCAGGGATTTTGTAAGTGCTGTTCTGTGCTGTTTGCTCTGCTTGATAGTCTCTTCTCCAGGTCTTCCTGTGACTAGCTGCTTCCACCACCAAGGATTCAGCTCAGCTGTCCTCTCCTGACCTTACCCAAAGTCACATCTTCTTCATGGTGTCACATGACTATTTTTTAAACCATTCTATCATTACTTGAAATTACCAAATTAAACGCATTCTCTCTCTGTCTCTGTCTCTCTCCATTTCTCTTTTATCTTCCCCAAATAGAATGTTACTTACATTAAATCAGGGCCTTCTTAGTTTTGTTCACAACTCCAGCAACCAAACCAGAACCATCAGAGAGCAATTGTTCAGTGAACAGTTATTGAATGGTCAAATTGGAGGAGATGTCCTGAATCAGATGTATCTGAAACTGAATCCCACATTCTTCAGTACTTGGAATTCTACTACTTGAGGAGCTTTGTTAATGCCTGATTCAAGTTTTTTGGGGTTTTTTTGGTATGGGAACTCAAGGCTTCACACTTGCAAGGTAGGTGGTCTACTGCTTGAGCCATATCCCCAGCCCTTTTTTCTCTGGTTATTTTGGAGATAAGATCTCGCATTTTGCTCATGCCAACCTGGACCAGAATCCTTCTATTTTTAGCTTCCCACACAGCTGGAATTACAGATGTGTGCTGCTTTGCCAGCTATTGGTCATGAAGTAGTCTGTTGAACTGTCTGCTCAGTCTGGCCTTGAACTGTGGTCTTCCTGATCTCACCCTCCCAAATAGTATGATCCAACTTTAACCAGTTGAGTTGTGGGAACTTGTCGGAGTCACTTCACCTCCCTACTCCTCCCTTGTTTTCTTCATCTGTGTACTCTTCCAGACTCAGAGTTTCTCTGACACTCATAAGTTAATGTTAGTGATTACTATTGCTCTTTAATTTAATATTGTGTATTTTAATGCATGAAAGCATTATCTGAAAAAGGATGCATATGAGCTTATGTAGTTCTGAGTTCAAATTCTGACTTTACCACTTATCTATGTGATCCTGGGAACGTTCTGAATTGCTTTGATATTAGGTTTCTCATCCATGAGATAGAAATAATGTTGCTTTACAAGTTAGTTGCAGAAACTAGATATGTCACAGCAGAGACAACAAAAATTTCTGCAGATGGAAAATTTGACAAATGTGAGTTACTTTCTGCTTTAATATAATCAAACAACAAAGGCATAGCCAGTGCCAGGAGCAAGCATGAAGAGAAAAAACACAAGGGGAGGAGAGTGGTGATTATGTTAATAATCCTTATTAAGCACCTCCTTCAGTCCAGTTTTATGATGAATGAGTCACAGTTGCTACAGCTACAAACATGCATATAATGTACTTTTTTATTCTTTCATATTTATTACTATTTTCATTTCTCTTTCTCTCCCTGCTTCTATCCTTCTTTCTCTTTGTGAACTCACACAATTTCCATAATTTCAGTGAATCAGGGGTCTTGGAGATCTTAGATGAGTAATTCTGGTTCAGGATTGTTTAGAGGGGTACAGCCGAGTTTGTTGTGGTGGCAATCGTTTTAAAGTTCAGCTTGCATAGGATCTGTTTCCAGGAAGTAGCCTGGTCATGTGACTGTTGGCAGAGCTCAGAAAACCCACCTTTGAGCTCACTCATGTGACCTTTCCATGGAGTTGTTGGTGACACGTCCACTGGCTAGCCCAGAAAGCAAGAGATGTAAGGATCAGCAAAAGAGAGTACATGGCTATCAAGCCATGATTCTCGTAACTTAATATTAGAAGTGACATCATATTACCTTTGCGATAGAGGTAATAATAAGGGTACTTCATTAGAAGATAGGCAGTAAGTTTAGCCTGTATTCAAGAGTGCAGGATTACTCAAGAGCCTATTTTACATCTTGTTTATAATGTTATTTAAGAAAAGAATACCCTTGATAAAAACAAACAAAAATGGGTCATGGACAATTTCCACAGATTATGGCCCTGATCATCTTAACCTAAAACAGTGGTCCTAACTCTGAGTACAAGTTGGTTTCTCTGTGGTATTTCACAGATGCATATATTGTACTTCAATCAGATCGACCCCCTCTGTTACTCTCTTTATCACCTGTACTCCCCACTATTCAACAGTTTTCAGTCAGTTTCATTATGCCATCTTCACATCCAGCTGCAGTATAGGAGCCAATTATTCTTGGCAACAGTTCGATAGCAGGGTTAGAGGTGTATTGAGGATGTTCCCGGCTCATGAAAATAACCTCTCATCAGGAATGATATAGGGGAATGACCTTTTGTATATTCACTATAGCAGGAGAACCTGCAAGTGGTTTATCCAGGAGAGTTATGAAGGCAAGATAATGCTGATTTAAAAGAAAAGACACCTGTTTTATCCATAATTGAACAATTATTTGATTCAAAAGAAGAATTTTTTTCATTATCTGCCTACTCTCTCAGTGGATTAAGGTGATGTAACTGATGGAGTAGGTAAAGGAGGTACTATGATGTGTCAAATATCTCAGCTGAATTTTGAAGGGTTGATATTAAAGGGAGTCAATGCTCCTTACATGAGGGGAGAAAAAGGATAGCCATGTGAGCAAGACTGTTGAATGCATAGCCCAAGATAACCAGAATGATGAGATTAAAAGAAATGCTAATGACGACAGCTGAAGATACCACCTATACATTACCCATGGTTATTAGATAATTTTATTCAATAATCACAGTAGCAAAATTAGTGCACATGGGTGTTTCATGGACACCCCTTCCTTCCAGGAAGGGTATGGGAGAAATAGGCATAAGCAAAAGTGAGTAATACTTGTCTCATTGGAATTGCTAATTGTGGATATGGATTGTAAAAAGAACTATTATAATTACTACTACTACCACCACTGAACAGGCTAAGGACTTAGTTACTGTATTATACCCTCTACAAGCATTGTCTTATTTAATTAATACAGAAACTCTAGAGTTTGGTATTGCTGAATCTATTTTACTCAGGAGGAAATTAAGGCATAAGAGTAAATACTTGTTCAAAGTCACACAGCTGGAATGTGATAAGGTGAGGACTTTAACAGTCTTTTCAACTCCAGACACATGCTCCTTGGATTATACAAGATGTAAGAAGGAAAGTAAACTGTATTATGTAACTTCAGAAAAATTATTCCTGTGTGCTGATTTTTAGATATTTTGCCCACTCCTATAATTCTGAATCACTGGGTCAGTAGATTTAAAGATTCTTAAAGGCAAATTTTGTGACTTCTTGGTATCTCCTGGATTCTTGACAATTATGCCCTGAATTAAAGAAACAAATGCTGTGTGTGTTTTATCATATAGATTTCTTCATAAAGTGTGAAAGATGAAATGGTCTTGAGTCTAAAGTAGAAACTGAGAAGCCAAAAACACAATGCATCATGGTGGAAATCAGCATGCATTTTAGATGGGCTTTATTGCTAACTAAAATACTTTCTAGAATTTAAGGTAGAATTAAAGAAAATGTGTCCATGTAATGTCCAATGAGAGAGCAAAGGCAGGAGGAAATAATTCCAAATGAATTAGAGTTGGGGGAAAAGGTAGAATCAGAGGACTCTTCAAGAAGATGGAATCACTAAATGTGGTCATTGAAAGATGAAAGGAGATTCTAGAAGTAGAGAAAAGGAGTTAGGGGTGTGTTGGAGCTGGATGCAGGAGCTGAATATACACATCTCTTCCCAACTCTCTGTTTAGTGACATTCAACGAGTAGCTTGAAATTGGCCATCTTGACACTATTTGCATTGTGAAACATGGCAAATATTACAAATGACTATCAGCACATCACTGTAATGGAATGGATGAATCCATTGCATTTGATATCAGAAAGTGTGAATAATCACTAAGAGAAGTCTGGTGACAGAGTATCCAGAAGAGACTAAGGCAGAGGAAGCTAGCAAGGTAGGACTGAGTGAGATTGCAGGAATCTTTGAATGCCTACTCATGAGGCTTGGTTTTATCCTATAGGTACTGTATCCATCAAAAATCTTTGTGATATGATCTCAGTTGTATTGTAGTTTGATGATTACAGTGCTAGTGTCACGATTAGTCTGAAAACATGAGGGATTAGAAGTGTTAGACCAGATATGAGGCTTTAGTAGTAAGTAGCAAAATAGAAAGTGAAGGGAGATGGGGGAAGAGCGATAAATTGTGTATGAGACAATGGAATACACAGAAATGATATGGAGAATGAAGTTAGAAAACTTGACAATTTCTTGAATTGGACTTATTGAGGTTAGGTAGGGGTTTGTCCAATATTACTAATGTCACTTGCTATGGGGACTCAGAAATGATGGTGTTATTTACAAAAATAGGAAAGACAGAGGGAATATTGTGACTGAGTGGGAGGTAACATAAATGTGCTCAGTGGTGGACATACTGAATTTGAAGATATTTTGGGCATTAAGAAATTACAGTCTCAATCTCCAGAGAGAAGTCAGAGTCAGAGATAAATAGGTGAAATAAAGGCCAAGGAAGTAGAGAATAGAGTACAGGAAGAGGACACAGAGTTGAAAGACCCACAGGAAGCACTGGAATATTTCAGTAAAACTTTCCATCCGTCCTTTTATTTGCTGATTTACAGGTTTAACAAGCTTCCTTTCCCTTTTGGGTAACTGTGTATATCCTACTTGGTCTGAAATACTACCAGTTAATGTTTTTGACCCAGTATAATTATTAATAGCATTCCTTTCTACTTTCTGAAGTGTCACAGTTTGAATGACAAATGGTATTCTTGATTATGTGCTGGCAACAAAGAATCTGATGATTAGCTCCCCTAGTCTCTGGTTTTAAAGAAGTCAACTGTATATTGCTCTTTGTGTCATGGAAGCAAAGTAAAATCTGTGCTTTCTTCTCTGAAGTAATTTGCAGACTGGAGGAGGGGGGTAACTACCCACACACATGTACCTAATTCAGGTACTAGAAGTCAGCCTGTAGGAGCCCAAACTAGCATAGTCAACAGGCACTAAAGGACTGGAGAATCAAATTGATCACTGGCATAAGTGGCTTCCTTTGCTTCTCCCAATCATTTTCTGACTTCTCTACCCTGCTCGTTGCCCAGGGAGACTGATAGGCTATGGACTATATCTATGAGCTCCTTTGATTTCTGACTTCCAGTGGGTTTGAGAAATGGAAGGCAACAAAGGAGATCCTAGGAGAGTGAGACTGGAGTGTTTTTTCCTTTGGCCCTCTTCATGCTAGGTCCTTGTAGGTTGGCTGCATCCCTGTACTGAAGCACAGCTACATATGGGTTCTAGCAACAGCTTTTTCCTCTTGCCTCTGGATGGGTAGAGAGATAAAAGCCCAGTGTCCTCATTAGCACAAACTGCTTCTCAAACCTGGGATAGACCCTAACAATGAGTTGACATGGGTACTTGTTATTTTGATATTTTTATAAAATAAAATCTTGTGGAAAATTAGGATTTAAAAAAGTAATTATCTGGGAAGACTTATCTAACAAGAAGGCCCTTAGTAGTGGATAATTTTCTCCAACTGGTAGCAGAAGAGAAGGCAGAGAGGTTTGAAGGATGAGCAAGATTTGATGTTTCATTGCTAGACTGAAGACGGACAAGGCAACATGAAAAGTCATGCATGAAATTTTAAAGAGATCACAGAGCTCCCAGTTAACAGACATAAAGGAAATGAAGACCTGAGTCCTGCGGATGCAAGAACAAATTTGTGCTAACAAACTGAGTAAACATAAGGCAGATTTCTCCCAGAGCTTCCAGGTGAGTTCAGGCCTATACCATAATTTCAGTTTTGTGTCACTCTGAGCAGAGAACAAAGCCATATGGTACTAGATTTCTGGCTTACAGAACTCTGAGCTAATAAATGAATGTTGTTTCAAGTATCTTAGATTGTGGCTATTTCTGATGCAGCAACAGAAAATTAATATAGATATTGTGATGCATAGTGAGTAAGAATGGACTCTTGCTACACAGTAGCTCATGCCTATAATTCTAGCAATTTGGTAAGAAGAGATCAGAAAGACGTGGTTCAAAGCCAGACTGGGCAAAAAGTTCACAAGACTCCATCTCAACCAATAAAAAGTTGGGTATGTTGACATGTGCTCATTATCCCAGCTATGTAGGAAGTATCAATAAGAGAACTGTAGTCCAGGCCTGCCCAGGCATAAATACAAGATACATGGCTCAAGTGGTAGAGCACCTGTCTAACAAGCACAAGACCCTAAGTTCAAACTCTAGTGCCCACAAAAAAAGAAAAAAAAACAAAAAAGAATGCCCTTTCTACTTCAACTTTGTCACATTTTCCTTTGAGTGAGGTATCAGGTGATGCAGAGTGGTGATGGGGTTGAGGGATCTGATTTAGGAGAGCTTGAGTTGAGATTTAGTGGGATATAAATTTTTACATGCTTAACAGTCACTTCCGTGGGTAGTTAAGACCTGAGTAATCTTTCAGGAATAGGAATACCTTCCAGAAATACTCCTATTATCTTCTGTCCTGGATTACCTGGAACACTATATGGTAGTACATGACCAGAGGTTGGTTTGTGACATGTCCTTCAGTGCCTGACCCAGAAGTAACAGGATAGTATTTGAAGTACGTAGAGCCAGAGATGGTTTGTGAAAATTTCTCATAAATATTACCAGGTGTATGTGAAAGAAACATGGCAAAGGTTTTCCCAGATTTCAAAATAATCCTACACACTTATGGAATTCCCTAAAACAAGCTATGAAACTAAAACTTAGTTTTTCCAATTTTGAATTAAACCCTAAAAATGTATATGGCACCACCAATAACAATGTATGAAATAAACCATTGCCATTATAATTGATATTCAAAGACTGTGCAGGCAAAAAGTTATCAAGAAAGCATTACAGAGCTTCTTCAGGCAATTAATCAATATGTCTGTATTATCTTTATGGATTTTGTAATTTTGGTGGCAATTCTGTTTAAGATTATAAATTATTACAATTTATTCTCTCATTTGAAGCCATTCATTTTCATTAATTTTATATTTGCAATTTTTTATTCATTTTCATAAAAACAAAGGTAATAAAGTGAGTAATAAGTAATATCAGATACCACAAACCCTGAATCTGCCCCAAAGCTTCCTTACTCATATTAGATACTACATGATTTCTTGTTAGTTCTTCTAAATATTATCTATAATTTAGTTAAAAACTACTTTATTGATTTCCCCTCGGTTGGCCAGTGGAGTGTGCCATCTTTTTCTATAGGGAGCCCAACTCAGTATTGTTTAGAATGACCTTGAAAAATGGTGGGACTCTCACAGGAAGAGAAGGATGAGGGGGATTATTCTGGTCAACAGAGGCATGAAAACTAAGGAAGGGACAGGGGACAAAGGATCACGAACTTGGCTGGAGCAGTAAGTGCTTTCACATTGGGGACTTGCTATGCACATACTATACCTAGGTATTCTAAAATTACACACCCACAATCCATCACTTGACAAACTTGGCTTAGTATTGCTTTCTCAACTATTGTTTTTACCCACTGTCCATGTCCTCTTCTATGTTATGACCATCTGGTGCTGCTCTTGGAGATAGTAAGCATTAACAGATTTCAATGCTTCTTTCTACTAAATTGCTGATAATCTATAAACTCACCAAGAAAATCAAGGTAACATTTTTCTTTTTACATATGTGTATGATACGTATATGTACATTGTATATATACATGCCGATACAGAAAGACACACATATTACCCAGTGGAGACACCACCACCAATGTCATGTCACAGACCCTACAGAGAGTGCTATTTTCCCAAACAATGACTGGCATTTTAGAAATGTTGCAAAGGGTTAAAGGCGATGGCTAAGATGGGTACTCAGTCCTTATAGGATGGCTTGTTTAAGTTAAAACATCTAATGATGGCATTTTAGCATCGTGCTCATACAGAAAACTTGAAATATATAAGAAAAGAAAGAGAAAATTATAATACATGTAGCTCTTTACCAATGTTTACTACATGCCCTTTAAATGTTTTTTCTGTACATCTCTACATTTTATCTGATATGGTCCTACAAATACTCCCTTACAATCTCCTTTTGTTAATTTAATAAAGACAATGGTTTTACCATAATCACAAATATTCTCCTTCCAAGTATAACAAATTTTATTGTTTTCCTTACTGCAGAAATTAAGTATTGCCACTCTAGGAAATGCAAAACTAGATTGCCAAAAAAAAATGGGAGAAGAAAAATTGAAAATAAACACTATTCAAAGCTAGCATCATTATTAATAGTGCCTGTCTGCATTTTGATGCAACATAATTTTTAATAGTTATTATTTGATCAAATGGATACATTGTAATTTTAGTGAAAGAAGTACATGTATTATATATTAGCTTGTTTTCAGTTTTTCATTTTATACATAAACCTGAGGTGAACATTCTTGTTCATTTGTGTGCAAGTGCTCGTGTGTGTATGTGTGTGTGTGTGTGTGTGTGTGTTGTGTGATTTCCTTAGGAGCAATTCCACGTTTAATGGTTGGCATATTTTAATGTGGTAGAAGTCTGAATGAAAAATAGCGATTAATTAGCCAGGTGCCCAGGGCTTTGCAAACTTCCTCAAAGAATGAGCTTTCATGGGCAGCTGCATTATCTGTTGACTTGCTGAGCGCACACTGGAACCAAAAGCCAGTGTTATTCCAGGAATATAATACAGTGTGTCTTAAAGTCTAATTACATCTAATCTATTACCAACGGTGTAACTGACATCCCCAAATGTTTGCTTTAGTATTTTTCAAATATGTATTTATAAGAAATCCTATTTTTTTGATATAACCTCTTCTCCTTTTTGGGTTGCTCAGTTCCTGCTATTTTCAACATCTAGTTCAGTGGTTCCTAATAATTTAGTGTTCATAGAACACTTAGAGAAGACCTAAGGATCCTTGCTCCAAACAAAAGTACATATAAACTTAATGTCTACAAGCTCAGAGGTTTTCAAAGAATCATGTTTCCTTCTCTAATATCAAATGAACTCTAGCTTTCATGAGTGTGGGAAGTCCAATTCTCTCCCTGTGCATCTCTGGGGCTCTTTAGGGAAAAATTTGCCTACTTGCCCTGGTTGCTGTTTATCAACAACTTCCTTGTACTTCTCCATCTGTCTCTTCTTATGACTTAAAAACATTTCTTCATATTGCTGAGTCACTTGGTGGTCTACCATAAACCTTCTTTTAGTTTACAAGAGCTAATGTCAGATTTTAATCAACAAAATTTTATGAAAAGCTGGAAACAGGAACATTATAGTACAGAGATGAAGGAAAAGTTGATAATAAGTATTGGAAATAGTTACTGTAAAATCTAATTAGTGGAACCCCACAGAAGGTTCCCCAATGGTCACCCCTCTCCTATGAGCTATGGGTCAGTCATGACACAAGGGTCAGTTAGCCCCCAAAGAATTCAGCCAATAACCTGATTCTGATTCTAAACTCAAGTGTCTGTGCTATTTTGGGGGGTGGGGTGGAGAGGGGGGAAGTAAAGAATGTGGTGCTCAGTCAGTAAAAATATTATAAATTTTCCAGCGAGGCAACTGCATCCCCCATAGATGACCACATTTTTTATGTTCAGAATGCTTGACCTGAAGTCTTTGGAATGCGTCATGCTGCAGTGACATTCTTTTCTGAGAACAATGAGTAGATAGTTGCTTTAAATACCTATAACTAAATGACTCACCAAGTGGTCTCTCAGAACAGAGGGTAGACCTGCATGGAGACAAATTCTAGCTTTACTACAGAATGCAGAAAATGTTTCTGATATTCTTTCCATTCCAACATGTTTATAAATTCAATGATATTTTGAAAACCTCATCTACGGCTAAAATAAATCAGTGGCGTATTTAAATACCAATTTGTCTCAATCCCAGAACCACATCATTGGAATGAGTATTTTAGAATGTTCTAGACTTTTCCCCACTCCTAGCCACTTTCACCATTTCAAACCCATTTTACTGACTTTTTTCTGGTCTGAATTGATATGTCCTTCTTCTGAAAAATTCCTTCACAAAAGTGAGATACACAAATGTGACAAATTAGTCTGTTTCATAACCATTGGTGTTGACTTTTGTTGGATTTCAATCTCTTGAAAGCAGACAACTTGCTTCTGCTTTTAATTTTAGCAATACTGAGCACATCCAATGAATAAAGAATGTTTTCTTACTTCAAAGATGCTATCGATTGGGACTGCATCATTGATTTAATAAAAGTTCTTTTAGAAGCAAACAAAAAACTTAGTGCATTCAATGTACACATTGACTGGTAAACTCATTCCAATTTTAGAAACATTAATTTGGGCACAGAGGGAAACACAAAGCTCATCTTAGAGGAAATATGGCATGGTGAAAATGGGCTCTCACACCTCTGAGAACCCAAAAGTCTAACTGTTTTAGTATTTCACCCAACATAGGAATCTTTCTAAAGCAGATGGTTTAATCTAGTGTTAATGAGCAGAATTCAATTGGCATATCGACTCTCTAAAAATTATAAACATAATTATGTTTGCTGTATGTTTTGCCATATGTATCATAGAGATTTTTCTTAGGAAAGGATAGACATATTTCATTAGCTATTACTGAGATGAACATTCTTAAGAACAATTCATCTAGGCTGTCCCTTGTGGGCAATCATTCTGTCTGAGTTAAAATATCAGCAGTGAAAGTTTATGTCAACTCTTTGGCTTAAAGATCCAGTGTTAACTTAACCTAAACTTTTTGCCACATATTCCTTGGTCCTGACCCAATACATTGATTTGTATCTTGATTAATATATATCAGCTTACTAATATAAGAATATTAATGTGAAGACCAAGAAATCTGATTTTTTTCTCTCCTAGTGGACTTACATTTTTATTATTCTTTTTCTGCAAGTTAGGATGTGAACTATTTTGAAAGTAAGCTAATTTGGTGAAGGATTATTGTATACATAGTGCTTAATAAATGCTAACTGAGCTAATTGATTAAGTCAGGGAATGAAACAAAGGATAATTGAATTGAAATTTGTGGAATCTGAATTTATAAATGAAATAGTTGTATAGAGTAATATCATGAGTAACTTAAAACAAGTGGGTTCTGGATCCTAGGATCAAGAAATGTAAATAACTGATATTTTCTACTTGACTATACTAGTATTATTTACATTATAATTTCAGAGTAACAAGCCCACTCCTGAAGATAGATTCTTCAATTCTCCTTTTTTCCATATATCCACCCATCTACCAAGCCAACATTTGCTGACTGTTCTGCATGTTGCTGATGAAGGAAATTTGTGATGATGAAGTGTGGCAGATATAACTACAGCAGACAGGTAAAGTCCATTCCATTGCCATGAGTTGATCACCACCAAAATTACTAGGACTGCGGAATTTCTTTTTCCATTTAAGATACATCAGTGATTAAATTTGTCCAACGTATCTTATCTTATTGATGGGAAAAACAGAGCCAGAAAAAGATACACTTGCATTCAGTAGATTCATGGTCCCTAAAATATAACACAGGAAAAATAAGACATGAAATACATACTTAACAAGGCTCTTAACATGGATCTTTCATGCATAAAGATCATTGGAAACCTGACATTAATGGACATAAAATATGTGTATGCATACATTTCCTGCCTTATTATTTTTGACCCATTCACAAGACCTAAGGAGGCAGCATGTGAAGAAGCATCAGGAAGAATCAGATGAGCTAGGAGTTGGTCTCAGCTCTGTCCTTGACATGCTGTGTGGTCTTGAGCATGTGGCAATCACTTTGTGTCTTAGGTGACTCAGGTGTAAACAGCAAGGGCCAGGTGCAAAGTCTATTTCTCTCAATTTCTCAAGTGGAAGACATTTTATCACATAGGAATCTGTAAGCAGCACAACTTTCTGGGGAAGAATCTGTCTGTTCTGGGGAATACAGTCGAAGAGTGGGGTATAGCAGGTGTGGGTTCTGAAAGGTAGTAACATCTTTCAGCTGGCCGTGAAACTCTCATTATGGCCATAATTGTCACAACTTTTAGACTTCACTGGAAAGCTAAACCACTGTGCCAGTATTATTTACATTTATAATTTCAGTATAAGAATCCTGAAGTTAGAGTCATTCAGTTCTCCTTTCTTTCATATATTCACTCATCTACCAAGCCAACATTTGCTGACTGTTCTATCCGTTGGTGATGAAGGAAATGTGTGCACAAATAGTGCACTCGATTTTGTATTTCTTCCAAATACTTGATAGAAATTCATTAATTTCTGTCTTAAGGCAAGACTTTTCCTTCCTTCCTCACACTTTGGCATATAGTAAGCCTCCCACTTACTAAGCCTCCATCTTGGAGGAAGAGTGCGGGGAAGCTCAGGAAGCCATTATAGATTTTTTGATACCATGAAACCCCATAAGGCATTGATTGACAGCAATGTGACAGCTTTTTGCTGCAGCTTCTAATTAAAAGTATTACTTGAAAAGGTGAGTGCAAACATCAGAGCAATTCAAAACAGAAGAATGACAGACAGTAATGAGTATTTTAAAAACTTATTAGAGATTGGGTTTATGGTGGAGATGGGCAGCAAGATATGGAGAAAAAAAGGGTTCCATGTGACCTGGGACTGGTTCAGTGATTTCAAAACCACTGAATAGATCCAAAGAGAGGGAATGGACAAAAAGGACCCTGACATCTAGGGCATATTACCTTTGTCAAATATCTTAGTGTAAATTCTTCATGAGCTAGGGTCACATTGATCCTCCTTCTCCAGCCACTGGTAGAAAGTCTTCATGTAAGGCTCTGAGTGATCATGGAGTGATATTTCTAGAAGAGAGCTGAGGACAGGTCAAATTCCTGAGCTAGAGGCAGGCTGACAGAAGGGACTTTACAAATTTCAGACCAAGTCCTTCCTTCTCCATGATTTCTAAGTGAGCAGACCCAGGCTATGAGCCCTTGGTAGGCATGAAATGATACTGAGGGAACTTTCTTTTTCACTCTGAGGGTTTCTGAAGCCTCATTGGAAGGACAGAATGTTAAAAACAATTTAGTGTTCTGGAAATTCATTACAAGTCAAGTGATTGGGTCTAGTTTTCCCTTGGTTGTGAAACCACTTCCCTTCTAGGAGCAAGATTCCCTCTTCTATTTATTAAAGTGAAGTGCCATCTGAGTCACAGAATTGCTCTTCAGATGGTCATGATGGTTAAAGGAGATACTATGTATGTTGTATGAGTGTTGTGGCCTGCGTTCTCTAGAAAGAACCCAGACTTACTTGTAAGCCTATTACTGGGTTGGGGGCAAAACCTGACTTGGAGACTTAGAACAGTCTGAGAGGTGATGGGGAGAGTAACATATCTCAGGGCTCCTCATGGCTTCCTGTCTTTCATTGGTAAAAGACAGCCCCTAGGACATTAACCACCCCATGGTTCTGTGATTTGTCACCTGCTGCTCCTGCAGCCCCTGGGGAACCATCATTTATTGGTGGTGGAAGTACAAGGTGGCAAATGATCCTTTGTGTTTCTCATCCCAGGCAGGCTGTGGGTCTGGTGGCGATAGAGGTAGGGCCATGGTGGGTATGACCAGTGTTTTGTGTCCAACAAGATGGTAGGTGCTGCCAATGCACAGCTCCTGGGAAGATGGAGGCCTAGCAGCCTGGCAGGACAGAGGTCAGTAGAAAAGCACAAATTGGGTCTGGTTCAGTGTGTGAAAAATACCTTTAAACGTCTGAAGAATAAGACAGGTCATTATTCTAAACTTAATTTCTTCTGCCTAATTTTTATGTTTTGCTTTCTTTTTTTGTTGTCCCCTGCATGCCTGCTTGTTTTATATGTTGTAATTAGAGAATGCCCAATGAATGAGTGAAGTAATGTTGACTAATCTCACAGGCTACTATAGGTATGAGAGCCCAAATGAGTTTTCTTCTCTCAATAAGATCAGAGTGTATTGCACAGCTATTCAATGACTGCCCCAAACACTTGTCATGTGTAACTTCACTTAATTCTCACAGAATAAAATACTCCTATGTTATATTTGAAGCTTACAGAAGGTAAAGACATTGCTTACAGTTATGAAACTACTGAGATGCAAGAAATGAAGTAGAGTTTTATGACATATTTTCTGCTCAATTACTCTGTTTTCTTTTAAGTTTTTATATAGCTGAGGGAGCAGGAGTGTTACTGGGCATTGCAATCATGATCTGATGATGGAAATGACCCTAAGCACTCCATCCCAAAAGACCAATTTCCTGTATTCTTATTCAAATTTCACTCTCAGATCCATGTTACAGAATATTAAATTCTGCAGGGGCAGAATCTGTGTCTCCTTCATCATTGTATTTCCCAGCTCTAGAAGAGTATCAACATATTTACATTCATAACACAGTAGGACAGCTTAGATAGGAGATGGATGCAAAATGCTGCACCTTAGAAATGCCCTCTGAGGCAGGAGTTGACAAAGCATGGCTCACAAGCTGGATTTGTCAGCCCACTGCCTACTTATGTGAATAAAGACTTACTGACAAGTTGTTTACATGTCATCTCTGTCTGCTTTTTTGTTTGTGTTACAATCATGGAAACTAGAAATTGCAACTTCCCTTTAAGAGAGAAAGCTTGGAGAAGATTGAGAAGCTGAGACAAAAAGTTTTGATGAACAGAAAAGGATTCAGGTTATGAAATTGTCCTCTTCCTACTCCTCCTTTCCCTCTAGTGAAAAAAAAAATAGTTATCACAATGTTGTATTAAATGTATAAAAATGGAACCAAGTTAAGTGCCTAGCAATTCAGAGGTGATTAAATGCATTTAGAATGCTGTGCCACTACTAAAAATTCTGCACAGAAATAAAATTTATAAACAGCACAAAAAGAGTTAAAATACTAAATTTAGTTTAACTCTACTTCTGTGCCACATATATAGTGCATTTATAAAACTTTAAAATGTAGAAGAATATGCCACAATGTTACCATTTCAGGCAATAGAATTGTGGGATTTATTTTGGTTTTCTGTTTTATGCCTATCAACATTTTCTATTTTTCTACAATGCGCAGGGCCTTTTGTTTAATAAAAATTTGGTTATGAAAACACTAAAAAAATACAGAATCTTTCAAATGCAAGAAAACACAGTCCATGTGTCACATGTGTCCATGTGAAGGATGGTGGCTAACTGTCCAAGCTCTTCCCCTAATAGTCGCCTCTCCAATAGATTATTGTGGCCTCCACTGCACTGGGCTCTTTATAACTGGGAGCCCTGTTCCTCCTTGAAATTTGCAAATGCATGAATTGAAACAACTTTTCTTCTTTCCCTTTGCTCAACTGAGACAGGCTGACATTTTCAAAAGACCTTTAATACTCAGAGAACAAAAAGGCAATAATTATAGAAAATACAAAAGGCATAACAGTTGTCATGTTTCAGATACAAGCTTCTACTCCTCTGGCTTCCTGTGGAATCTGCAACATATGTGGCCTCCTCCTGGAGCCTTGCTTAGTTACCCTCAAGTAGATACCACTGCATTCCTGCCACCTGGAATTGGTCTTAGACCAGCTAGTCATCTATTAGTCAAAGTTAAAATATCATGTACCAAAACTCTATCCCCTTGAAACTTTTCCATTTTGTTCTTCTCCAGGTGAGCTGGTCATATGGTTCATTCAGAGATGACAGAAAAGATGAACGAGCTCAAGCTTTGCCAATTGGGCACTACCTCATACCATATACATACGTACACGCAATGGATACATGTACATATTTGTGTCGATATACAAATAATACATAGAGAACATAAGTCATTTTTTCAGATGAGTATCTCTCGTTCCCCACAAACAGTGAAAGTCAACTTGAAGTCCATTATTATCAGATCATAACATGAAAGTTCAAGAGATGCCCATGTAGAAACTGCACATATTGAATGATGGAATATTTCAGAGTTCTCCATCTAATGCACAAGCTAGAAGCCTTTGAGGCAGCAAAATCTGTAGTCTCTTAATTTCATTTTTCCTTTTATCCATGCCATTGAATTCTGCTGTGATACCACTTCCCATTCCCCTGCCTGCAAAAAGCTTTCTCTGTATACCCTGAAAAGAAGTGATTATTCCCTCCATGGAAATAATGACATCTTGCTCACATTCTTCTGATCTGTCCTGAAACTCCTGCTATCCTTTACTTTTGTCCAAGTAAGAAGCTTGTTTGTTTTCATTGAACCCTCTAGGTAAGTTTTAGAAGAGAATCTTATGTGTGAAGAAGCTCAAATAGTTGTTGACCAATTGAAGAAATGCATTTTAGTTCCTACAGGAAAGCTCTGAGGAGACCAGTTTAGGAATAATGGGTGAGTTCCTAAAAGATTAGTTTATACTTTGCTTACAAAAGAACTTTCTCCATTCTGCATAATTTTGCAATGAGCTGGTCTGGAAAATATCACGGAGTGTATTTTGGTCAAGATGAAAGAGTGTTGTTAGGGTTTATCATTAAGTGGGTTCATGCAAGAGATGAAGAATGGAATTAGACATCCTCTAAAACTCCTCCCTACTTTATCTTCCCAGTACCTCTAATTTCAAATGGAAGCAAGAAATCTCACTGGAATAAATTGTTTTCTTTCTTTTTCATTCTGTCGGACTGCCAACAAACTAGGCTGTCTTGCACTGTGCACATACATCAGTAGCTACTTTTCTTTTTCCTACGTAGTTCTCCTCTCTTGACTATAGCTGTTAAGATATATTAAGTATCATCATAAAAGTAAAAAGCATTAGCAGCTGCTGAAGAGTAACTGATGCCTCTTGGAAATCAATGAAATGTATTTTTATTGGCTTTGAGTTAATACTTTTGCTAAGTTTCTTCCCCATTCTTCTCTTAAAAGGTTGGTTTCCTGAAACTGGGCCTTGGTTTCTGTGAATTGCCTTCTTCCACTCCATAGCCTACCTGTGTTACTTAAATCCCATTTGCAGTATCCAAATTACTTTCTCTGAACCCAATTTATACAGTGACAGATGGGGAAAAGTGAGTTTCCTTTCATATCCAGCAAATCATCTTTATAGGAGGAAAGTTGGAAGACGTAAACTCAGTGACATACACAGAAATTTAACTTCTGGAAACCCTCATCTTCCATTTTTAATTATTTTCCTGGGCTCACACTATGTTTGTCTTACTCAGACATTCAAATAAACCATTAATGAATGATGATGAATTTGCCTTACTAAGCAATATCACAAAATTGCCTTGCTTTTTCTTCCTTTCTCCCTCTTTGAATGTTTTTACCATTCATTTCCTAAACACTTCTTTGTAAGGACATAATTCATTTCAAATAGTTAAATGGCTAGTTTCAGAATTTTTTCCTTCTCTCTTTCTCTTTAAATCCACGTTTACAGGATAGCATTGCTTTCAAATCATTGCATTTATAGAAGTTTTACTTAAATTATTCTTTCTTAGTTTAATTTTTTAAAAACATATTTATGTTTTTTTGTTATTATTGTTCTGAAAACCCAGAATGTTGTTTTGGCTGCTGTTTGACATGAACCTGGAGGAAAAGCACAAGGTTAAAAATTCTGTGAACATCCCAGCATGGAGGCTCAAGTTGATAATTACAGCTACTCTGGAGGCAGAGATTGGGAAGGCTCCAGTTCAAGTGAGGCCAGCTGGGACCAAAAGTTCATGAGATCCCATCTCAACTATGACTGGCATGGTGGCACACACTTGCCATCTCACCTAAGCTGGGAAGTACAAATGGAAGGAACCCATTAGGTATTGAACTCCAACTACTGCAAAAAATAATTTCCCTGAACAGAGTTGAGTCTATCATTTCATATTAGAATTCTATGAAATACAATACAGTATTTCATACTGTAAAAACTATGGCTCAGGGAGACAAGTGATTTGCACAAAATCATAAAAGAAGTTGCTAATAATAATAACAGTGATTGCAAACTTATTGAGTACTTATGCTTTTTTCAGGCATTCTGCTAAATGCTTTTTGGTTGTTACTCATTTTAATTCAAAGAGCCATTTTATAAGGTTATTGCTACTATCAGGAAGAGATGAGAAAAATAAGACTCAGGAAGATGAAATATTTTGCATAAGGTTTCAAAGCTAATAAGTGATGGACACAAATTTGGACTCAGGCAGAATGGCTCCCAAACTTTGCTTTCATGTTGTTGTGTCAAGAAATATCTGGAGTCATCTTATATGGTCTAAAAATGGCTGCATATACCCAGGAAGAAAGCAATACACATGCTCCCACATGTATGCATGCACATAGACCCTACAGGTATATCATTCTTGTTCTCTTTCATTTGCAAAGCACTGCTTCTAAACAGGGAAAGGATGACTAACATTTCCTTCTGTTTGGTTTATTAACTTAATACAAATTCCTACAAATGGAAAACCATTGCCCTCTCTAATCTTGACGTCTCCACATCAGTAGCTATTTCAAGAAAAAGCAATTCCCATCTGTGAAAGAAGCATATTCAGTGACAGCATACTTTCCCTTCTTCTAGTACCAGCCCATGGCAGTGTAGTGGTGAAAGCAGCTCGATTTTCTTCTTTAACTCAGTGCCTTCTTGGTTGTAATCTACAGAAGGATGACTACAACCTTTGGCATTCCTGAACCCACCTAAATGATCAGATGTTTGTACTAATCAACCTTTTTGGTTTTATGTACTTTTTGTAGGATATAGCAGACATGTGTTACTTTTTTCTGTGCTTAGTATATTTTTACTTTGGAGAAGGGTTCTGCCCTCACTTGGTAGAGCTGTCATTTGTTCATATGGTCCTGTTTTCTTCTGACAGTGATAGGCTCATTACCTAGGATGGTCCATTTTTTATTGGGTCCCACCTGCTTGGGTATTGAGAGTATTTCTGAGGTGGTTGTATGAAAGGACCGTTTCCTCCTAGACTTTTGCATGACCTCTTGAACAAGGGGATCTAGGTGTGAGGATAATACAGTGCAGTGCTGAAGGCTTCTGATAGCTTGTGAAATGCATCTGCCTGACAATTAAGCCAAAAAAGTGAAAAGATTCAAGGAGAGAGTGGAGATATAAACCCTAAACTCATGAATTGGACCACATTTTCCTGAAGCTAGGATCTAATTTGGGGATTTCAGTTGTTCAAGCTTAGCCAAAAGCAAGGTTTCTGACATTCTCAATGAAAAGATTCCTAATGCGTGAACTCCTAGAACCTGAGAATTTGAAAGAACCATCATGATATAACCTTTGCACCTGACTCATAATAACATATACTATTAAAATAAGTAGAGTTATGCATAAATATGGGTGGCTGCATGGTTGTTTGTGGTCATCTATGCTTTGTCCCTCGGTGATGGAAGGTTTGTTATTCTACTTGGCAGTTCATCTCACCATTGGCCAAGCATTGTTTCCAGTCTATTTTTCCTTCTATCAGGTTGCCTGCTTATACCTTCTCTCCACTGATCTTACTGAGGGTCTCTGGAGCCTCACAGAAATGACAACTTGCTGCTTTGAAATAATTGAAGACAGTTATCTTGTCTCATTTCTTTCAAACATTCCTTCAACTCCATTCAAAAGCTGTTCTGCTCTCCCTCCTGCCCTCAGATTGGTTTGTAAATATGCTACTTCATTTTAGGGGAAAAATGGACCAGAGAGTCATTGGTTTTCAGCTTTCTTAAACTATTTCACTAATCACAGAATTACTTGGAGCAAGGAACCTGTCTGAATGAGTGCCGATGTGGTCCAAGTTCATTTATATTATGAATGATGGGGAGGCTGTGCTTTCACTGAGGAAGACTGGAACAGCTTCTGTCTCTGCAAAGTTCAGTATCCGTGGAAATTTCTACATCTTTTATGGTATTAGCAGCTTACAAGTCTGAGTATTTATGTTTTTCCCACTAAAATACTGATTGTAATGATGAAAGGGGAGAAAGGAATTATTCTGTGGATTTGAGGACTTTAAGTATATTTTCTTGCTAACATTGATATACTTTATTAAAATTGAATTATAATGTTTTTCAAAAAAACCCCACAAATGTAAGAAAGCCCTATAATAAGAATTCAATCGATTCAGAGAAACTTAAGGAAAAATCTTAACAGCTACGTCATTGCCTCTAATTCAACTCTCTAGTGGGAAACAAAGAGAAGAGTCTGACTGATGTTCTCACTCTCAATCTACAAATTAGTATGTACACATATACACATACCAACTGCTGTGTTATTCATGATTTCAGTGAATGTTTATGCAGGGTTGGCCTTGAATCAGGTACACTTTATAGACACTGGGACACAGAGTGAACACAGCAAACAAAAGTGGCCTTCATGGAGCTCATGTTCCAGTGATGGAGTAGGGGCTGAAAGGTGTGATCCTCCTTCAACCAGGTAAGGATCACAGCCACACTTCTGTAACAAAAGACAGGTTAACAAGCAAATGCCTAACAAATTTATGTAACTGAAGTTTTCCCTGTTGGGAGCCCCCGGAAATGAAAAACCAAAGACCCAGAGAAAAGTGGTAATTTTATGCTTAAGTTTGATGAAAAATGGACAGCTGTATTGAAATGTGATTAGACAAGGGTGTGACCTAATGGTGTGACAGATTAAGAAGGGGAACCCAGCAAGGACTCTCTGGATTCTTGACCTCTCTGTGTAGCATTCCTTCCTTCCTTCCAGACAGAAGGCAGGGCCCTTTCTGGAGATAGGCCTTAGAACCTACTCTCAGATATATTGGGGCAGAGAGTTGCTGTATGCTCTTTCACAGAAGGGCAGTAATGCATCTAGTTTCTATGACCAACCTTGGAAAAGAGGAATTCTGGTTTCTATGAAATGCTTGGTGGGGAGAAAGACAGGTGGGAATCAAGAAAGCAGTAGAAAGTCACAGAAAGTGCTATACCTTCGTGTATTGTTTTATAAGTCCCCCAAATGGAAAAAAGAGACAATAGAAATACAGTTGTCTACAAATATGGGGTACTAGCCAGGTGTGGTGACATGCCTCTAATTCTAGCTACTGGGGATCAGGAGAATCATGGTTCAAGGCTACTCTGGGTAAAAAGTTAGTGAGACCTCATCTTAGGAAATAAGCCTGACTTGGTGACTCACACTTAAAATCCCAGCTACACAGGATTCATAGGTATAGGATTGCAGAGTAAGTCCAGTCCTGGCCAAAAATTGTGAGACCCTATCTGACAACTAACTAAGGACTTGGGGTGTGACTCAAGTGTAAGAACATGAGTTCAAACACCAGTACTGCCAAAAACCAGTAAAAATACATAATTGAATAAAATATGGAGTATTAGTGATACACATTAAAGAGAAAAGTAAAATGGGAAGGACGATTAGGAGTATCAGGGGTGCATTTTAGTTATCTAACCACTGAGAATTTCAGTGTGAAGTGTTTGGTGGTAGCTGTCAATCCCTGAACAGGAGTCTTGTCCTATTTTCAAGGAGGAGCAAGTTCAGCTCTGCTGGAGGAAGGATGTGACTGAGGGAGAGAGCAGAGGGGAAGTGGAGGCAGTGACAGTGTTCAGTTCCCACAAGGCCTTGTGGGACTTTGGATTTTGGTGTTAAAAATGTGGAGAATCAAAATCTACTTAAATTTAACAGGATTCCTCTGGCTGAGAATAGACATGAGGGTGAGAAGGCTATAAATGGGGACCCTGGTCAAAAGGCCACTGTGACAATCCAGGCAGGAGGCGGAAGTGAGGCTGTGATGGAATTCTGGATACATTTTCAACACTGAGCACCCAGATTTGCTGAGGGACCAGAAACAGGCTATAGGACATCATGAGGAACCAAGGATGGATCGAGGCCTTTAGGCATAATACGACAAGAATAAAATTGCAATACATGCAGGTGAGGCAGACTGAACAACCAGCAAGTGTTTTCAAGAGAGAGACCACAAGTTAGGTGCTCTCAAGCATGTTTAAGCTTGAGATGCATTGGACGCTATTTTAATCGCAGTGTCATATTTTATAATAACATTATTAATTTAAACATTCCATTGCTGCTGAAATTCGGGTTTTGAGACTTTTGCAAGTAGAAACATCTCTGCAACTTCTCCATGACTGGGTTCTGACTGATCAGGTCTCAAGTTTAAAGCCACCTTTGCTCAGTGGGGTCTGTTCTAAAGTTACAATTGCCATATTACCTAGAGTTTCTATGTAACATTATCTCTGCTTTATCTTTTCTTTACATATTATCATCCATCTTTCTTTCTCAGAATGTAAATTTAAGAACAAGGCCTTGGTCTACCTTTTCTGGTTGGTACACACAGGCACATCCAAAATACTGGAACTATTAAAGCTATATATGCAACAGAGCAGGTGGAAACTGTGACTGTTGCCTTCCCTTCATAATTCTTTCCCTAATCTTGTAAAGACCCAGGCTTTAAAATTTTATTAGCATGTATTAATTTTACAAAATAATGATCATATTTTAGTGCATATATGTAGTGTACTTTGATCATATTCATCTCCCACAACCCTTTCTTTCCCCTTCCCCTCTGCCACTATTTTCATCTTCCCAAATAGTCCCCTTTCTGCTTTCATGTCTTTTATTTTTAAATCCAGATTCTGCAAATGATAAAGACATGCATTTGTCTTTCTGAATCTTGCTTATTTCATATAACATGGCGATCTCCAATTCCATCTATTTTCCTAAAAACAACAGGATTTTGTTCTTTTTTTATAGCTGCATAATACCCCATTGTGTATATGTACCACATTTCTTTCATCCTTTTCACTAAGTACTGTAAATTTTAAAAAGAGACCTCCTTATACCCTTCTCTTCTCCTCAGCATGCATAATTAACTTGCAGGAAAGTATTGTGTTTGTCGGAAAAGAAAATGCAGATGTTAGCCCCTGGAGGTCCTAGGTCCCCCATAGCCTTTGGAAGAAGAGGAAAAGGAGCTGGTGCTCCGAAGAGAAAGTCTCCACTCAGTGTAGGGATTTCCCAAAAATTGTCTCACTGTGACCCCTTCTTATCCCATAAAAGCCCTTCACTTCTGCCTACCCTCCCTCCCCCCGCAGGTTCCCCTGCCCCCAACTTGGCGATATGAGATGGGAAAGTCTCCTTTATTTCCTTCAGAGCCAACCTTGAATAAAATCTATTTTTCTACTAATTTCTGTCTCCTGAGTTTTTGGTAGTAGTGAGCAGTATAAATCATAGAATTCTGTAACATGTATATAGGTGTTTATACAGGTGCACTTGTTTTCATAGGATAGATTTCCCAAAGTGTTACTATTGTGTCTAATTGTATCTTTAATTGTACTAATACTACCAGATTACTTTCCTAAAGATTAAAGCAATCTATTCTCCCACCATGAATGTATGAAAGCAGTCATTTCCCTGTATCAATCGAAGCATTGGGTGATTTTATCCTTTGATATTTTTGCTTCACATCTACTTAAAAAAATTTCTTTTTGCTTCTAACATCTTAAGTAATTCACATACAGTTAAAAGATGACTGATAAGTAAGGCAGAAAACAGTTGTTTATGTTTCTTTGAGATTGTTTAACAATTATTTCACTTTTAACTTCTAGGAAATGTTGTGAATATAAGTAGTGTATCAAGGGTAGATCTAACTCTTCAGCCCATTTCCCTTTAGTGCCCAGAAACTTGAAACCTCTCAGAGCATAAGGCTTTTCCCATGAAAACACCTGATGGCTTCTTTTTTATTGTTTTATTATTTTATTATTCATATGTGCATACAAAGCTTGGGTCATTTCTCCTCCCTGCCCCCACCCCCTCCCTTACCACCCACTCCGCCCCCTCCCTCTCCCCCCCACCCGTTCGCTACCCAGCAGAAACTATTTTGCCCTTATCTCTAATTTTGTTGATGACAGAGTATAAGAATAATAGGAAGGACCAAAGGTTTTTGCTAGTTGAGATAAGGATAGCTATACAGGGAGTTGACTCACATTAATTTCCTGTGCATGTGTGTTACCTTCTAGGTTAATTCTTCTTGATCTAATCTTTTCTCTAGTTCCTGGTCCCCTTCTCCTATTGGCCTCAGTTGCTTTAAAGTATCTGCTTTAGTTTCTCTGCGTTGAGGGCAACAAATGCTATCTAGTTTTGGGTGTCTTACCTCTCCTCATATCTCCCTTGTGTGCTCTGGCTTTATCATGTGATCAAAGTCCAATCCCCTTGTTGTGTTTGCCCTTGATCTAATGTCTGCATATGAGGGAGAGCATATGATTTTTGCTGATGGGTTTTTTAAATGAGATTTATGAGATGAAGTTCTATAAATCCATGTGTTAAAATGCATGCAGGTTGGATCATTCTAGGAGCAAGAATGTGAATGATGGCATAATTAGTATAATAAATGTTAGGTTCATGTTAAAAATAATTTATTGTGAATAAAATCTATGAGCCTGTGCAGACTTTCAGCTAAAACTCCATCTACATCTTCACTGAGTAGAGGCAGCACCCTTTGTTCATGTGTGAGGAAGCTGTCTCTAGTTCTTTGACTGCTTTTTGCCTTTCATTGTCTAGTTGACAATGTTTTGTTCTCCACTTGTGAGACTTTCTTCCCACTCTGAGTTAGAATGTGTTAAAGCAAAAGCCACACAGAGCCTGAGATTCTGAGTTCAAATACCTATACTGCTTTGGACTTGTGTGATGCTAACCGAGCTCTACAACTTCATGGTTCCAAGTTTTTCCCGGGAAAAAGCAGTGGCTGCAGGCATGTCTGTCAGCTAGATGGGAGGGCTTGCAGTGTTAAAGTCACAGCATCCAAAGATCTCACTAACTCCTGGAAAGAAAATGTTAAGTGAAAACCTCCTCACTGACAAATCAGGTAAGCAACAGCATTTGTTGAACCCTTCTGAAAACCAGTCACCGTGGAAAGTCTGTCCCCCATCTCTCATTCACAATTCCAAATTTTAAAATGTCCGGAAACCGCCAAAACTTCTCTGAACTTGCTGGGTGGTAAACTGACCCAAATTAACTTGAGGTTTTTTGTAATCTTTATTTCTTCCATTTGAAATGAACAGTCACACATTTCTGTGCAGAGATGGTGATGTCTATGGTCATGAGGTGCCCAGACCTCAGTGGAGGTGAGGAGAAATTCAAGGTTGATGTAACACATTACCTGTCACGTTCCAAAACAATTGAAATTGTGAAACCTAGGGGCTTGGGATAAAAGCCACAGATGTAGGAGTAGATCTGTGTGACTACTGACTAAAAAACAATTATAAATTTTGATGGATATAAAAACACAGACAAATACCTAACAGCAGGATATTGATGAAGGAGGTACATGGAGTGAAGGTATACTGAAGCCATTTATTTGACAAGGATAATTTAATTAATCAAGGATAATTTATGGGGCAACTACCAATGAATAGTAATTGAATGCATAGCCAGGATAGTGGTTCACTTCTGTAATCCCAGCACATTGGAAGCTGAGATGTTATCTGAAGAAGAAGAGGATGAAGAAGAAGAAAAGAAAAGAAAAAAATGCATAAATTTCAAATTAAAAGAGGGAAAAAAATAAATATAATAAGATTCCTAACAAACCCAAAACAAGAAAAATAAGGAAGGTGTAAAACACACAGAAATATATAATTATATTAAGCATGATGAAAGTAAATGCTTTGGGTAGAAGAGGGATCATTAGAATGAATAAAAAAGAAAATAAAACTCACCTGAATTTCTCTAAAGACCCCAGAGATGTAGTAAGCACACATGTGTATAGTAAGGTTAAAAACAGAAGGATAAGAAAAGACAGGGCATAAAAGCACTCATCAGAGGAGTGCTAAGAGTTTTACATTAATAACAGAAATAATAGACTTGTAGGCAAAAAGCTCTATAGAGATAAAGAAGAGTCATCCTACAATGCTACAACATATAACAATTCTAAATTCTTAATTTTGTACAAATAGAAATTTTTTAGAAAATTTGAGTATCACTAAATAAGCTTACCTAGTGATTATAAACATAATGTTAAGTTCAAAGACTGGAGAACACATACTCTTCTCCAGCACATGTAAAATACTTATCATTGTTGGCCATTTATTGGGTCATAAATAAGTCTGGACAAATCTCAAATGCTTAAAATTACATTTTCTGTGATCCCTAATGAAATTATTCTAGTGACCAATAACTCATATATTTGGATATTAAGAAACATTCTAAATAGCCTGCAGTTTAAAGAAAAGATCATAATGAATATTGTAATATATTTTAAGAAAATTACAAGGAAAACAGTACACACAAAAGATTGTGGGATACAGCTGAAAAAGTGATTAGAGGGAAATGCATGGTTATGAATGTATAAAATAGAAAACAAGGCCTACAAATTAAGCTAAAGCATTCTTATAAAGAAGATACAGAAAGAATAGCAAAATAAATTCAAAGTAAGTAGAAAGGGTAACAGCAGAAATTAATATAAAAGATTACAAATATTGAATAGAGAGAATTAACAAAGGCAAGCATTGTTTCTCTGTACAACTGAACTTGATAAAACACTAGTGAGGCTGATCTACATGAAGACATGAGACAAAAATGATTAATAAGAACCAGGAAAATCTGGCATCACTCTCAATTTTATAGCCATTAAAAGAATAATGAGTTACTCTAAATAATTTTATTCTAACAATGGTGCAAATAATGGTACACTTGTAGGTAAATGGAAAAATGATATCTGTTGAAACTATTCCTGGAATGGGGAAGGGAAGATGAAGGAGAATGGAGGGGTGAATTCAAGTATGACATAATTTGATATATTGTAAGAAATTTTATAAATGCCACACTCTATCCCCAGCACAAAAAATAAAAAAAACTTGACTAGGGGAGTGGGATTAAAAAGAGTAATAGGTGAATATGATTAAATTACCTGATATGCATATATGGGTAACCATAATCCTAGGCCACAGGCCTGACTCCAGGGGTTCCAACATGTCAGAGCCGCACACACTCCCTGTAAAAAATTAAGGAGAGGAGTAGTGGTGAAGGGCAGAATAAGGAGATTTACTAAGGCTCTGTCCTTGTGTGAGAGGTAGCAGAATACATTTCAGTGGGAGACATGAGCTGTAAATTTGAACAGAGGAAGAATTGGAGCAGGGTGTGAGAGGTGTGCATAATTAAGCAGCTTCAGACAAAGTGTGGCCTCTGGTCTTTATCTTAGTTGTGGTTCTGAGAGTTCTCAAAGATTCGTTATCACTGTCCTCACCTGAGGGAAATAATCTGTTTCCCATGAGAGGATTGCTCCTGCTCCAGGGTGCAGCCTCACCATCAAAGGTAACTGTCCTCATTTGGGGGGTTGGTCTGTCCTGCAAGGATCTGTTGTTCCTTTCCTTGGGATTAGTTCCAGTCCCTTGTCGTAAAGATGTTCTCAATCAGTCCTGTACTTCCTGGTACCCAAAGTGATTACAGGAGACAGAGACTCAGAGTAAAAGAGACAGATATAAAATATAAAATGCAGGTGGGTATGGAGGTAGGTTTTATCCTGCTTTTAGTTAATTTGTGGACACAACTAAGAGGTCAGTGCTTTTTAGCAAAAGCACTTTCTACATACCTGTTATACGTGGAAATGCCATGATGAAACTCCTTACGGTGTACAACTTAATGCTGGCCAATAAAATATGCAAAATACTATTTAAACATTGACACAGAAGAAAGAAAATGAATTAAAGAATTTTATGCTTACTAAAGTAACCAAATTTGTAGTGCAAAACTTTTCTGTAGAATAAACTCCAAATCTAAATGGCTTTTCTGGAGAATTCTTCAAACATTTCAGGAAAAAATAAGCTTAATCTTACAAAAGATATACTAACCAGCACATTTTATTGGATTGGTAAGGATTTTACAAAGAGTGATAATCATAGATAAAGCTCATGTAAGAACATAAATTTAAAAATTTAATTAAATACTATTAGTAAATGAAATCCAGAAACCTAAGACAACCAAGTTGCATTTTAGTAATGCCAGATTATATATCCTTGAAAAGTAACAAATGTATCTTATTGTATTAGTAATATATTAAAGAAAATTGTATGATTATCAGAAGAAAATACTTGATAAAATTTATTATCCAATCACGATAAAATCTCACAGCAAACTAGGAACACAAAGTGATAGCCTTAATCTAAAAAAAGGTATCTACCAAAAACCAACTGATGACATTGTTATTGGGGAGATGTTGAGAAAAGATTTTTGATATATTGGGAGCAATTCAAGCATCCCTAATGTCCCCATTTGTACTCAGCGTGGTCCCTGACACTGCAGCTTGTGTACCAGGGTGAGAAAGAATAGTAACAGGAACAAGAATTAGAAATAAATAAAAGTTTGTGGATCACTTGATCACATATGTAGACATGTCAAATAATTTACATGCACATTGTAGAAATAATAAAAAGAATTTAAAATTCAGCAACATTGCTGAAATTAGTAGACAAAAATTGTCATTCTATTTACCAAAACATAATTTAAAAAAGGCACCATTTACAATAATTTTGAAAAACACCAAGATTTAGCATCTAATCTATTCAGAGATACACAAAATCTCTACTTAAATTACTGTGTAGGATACTGAGAGAAGTAATAAATGACTAAATAAATAATAAATAGAAGGATATATCATGTGGGTTAAGAAAATCACTATGTTAAAAATAAGAATTATCTCTAAAATGATTTTTTGGTTGAGTGAAATCCTAATCAAAATTCTAATAGCTTTTATATATACCTGCATACATATGTAATTTGACATGTTTATTTTTAAATATATATGGAAATGCAAATGGCCAGGCTTATTTGTAGTAAGCATGTGGAAGAATTAGGTAGGAAGATTTGGTACATTAGATTTAACATTTATTAAGAAACTATGGTAACTAGGACAGTGTTGTGTTGAAATAACTTAGACAAATAATCCAATGTGGAAGTGAGATGCATGCATGCATGACTACTTTATTTATTGTACAAAGTGGGAATGTTGGTAGGAAATTTTAAACCACTTGATTAAAACTCAAAAACAAAACTTGATCTCTAACTATAAATAAATGTCAATTTCAAATGGATCATTACTCTAAATGTAAAAGGCAACACAATAAAAAATTTTATCAGACACAGAGGTAAATACTTTTATATTTTTGTCACTGATAATTTTTTTCTTAAAGAGTATTAAATAAGTACTACTACAAAGAAAAAGACTGAGATTTAGCTATGTTGTAATTAGAACTATCTATGTATCAAATGAGACTATTTAAAAGGGAAACATCAAATCATAACACAGAAACAGATATTCTAAACACATTAACTGATAAAAGGCTTGGCAAGACATAACAATAACTCTGACATATCTGTAATGAGACAATAGGAAACCCAACTGAAAATGGCAAACGCCTCTAACAGGCATTTTATAGAAGAGGAATTTCAAATGACCAGGATGAACACAGGAAGATGTACTTAATTTCATGAGTAAGCTGGGCAACTTAACTAAAACAAAACAAGTGTGATGATAGCAGGTGTTGCTAAGAATGGGAATCAACAGTTACATTTAGTTACTGTTGGTAAGAGTAGGAACTGGAACAAATATGGGAGATAATTTTGGCATTCTCCATTAAAGTTGAAAAATACACATATCCTGCAACCCAGCAATCTTAATAGTTATGTGATGGTTACAAACATCTTTATTTTACAATAATATAGCAAACTATCCATTTATGTTTTTGTGGTGCTGGGAATGGAACCCAGGACCTTGTGCATGCTAGACAAACACTCTATCACTGAGATACCTTCATATCTCCCATTTATGTTATGTTCTTTTTGTGCAATACTTCACAATAAAAATGTAGTCATTATTTTAATTATACAAAAGAATGAATTAGAAAGATAGGATTAGGAATAAGAAAATGTTATTAAACTATGAGAATGTAGACACAGCTATACATCTGAGGAAGGAGGGACTGGGTTTCTATGTTAACATCAGCCCTGTGGTTTCTGGGCCCTGGTTTGGTTGGGATCAAACCATGTGTCTCCTGAATAGTAAGAGAAGACCGTTATCTGAGACAAGCCATCAGGCACAAATTTGCTGCATTTCATTTTTTTAAAAATTTGCTGTGGTACAGCAAAACCTGAGCATAATCTAATGATGATAGTGATGGTGTTGATGATAGTAGTGATAATGGGTAGCTAACATTTATTCATATTCATATACTCTGAAGTAGATACTGTATTTGAACTCATCTTCTTTAGTCCTCAAAGAATTCTTTTCTTGACTAAACTTCAGTCAGGCTCCAGAATGTTCTTCTAGTCTTGTTTGTGTACTTTCTTATAAGGTCCAGTTTTAGCAAGAATCCCTAGTCTTCCATATCTGATCATTCTGGATGTGTACTGAGATTCCTCAGGCTATCATCTCCCACTGATGTCTGATTACCTTGGCTTGTCTTTAGCAAGACCCCTGCTAAGTCAGTTTAGCTATAATCTCTTTTCTGTCCACCTCCCTGTACTCCTTGTTATACATTCTGTCATGAGCCGATTTGAAGTGTTGTGTGCCGGTGTCAAGGGTCCTTGTCTTCACAGGCCAGAGAAATGGCTTGTGAGGGAGCTGATTGATTTGTCAGCCAAAGACCATATTAGAGAAAAGGACAGGCTACAGCTAGAGCAGTGCAGCAGAGTCCTGAAACTGGTAGCTCACTGCTCAGGTGAAGGCTGGGGTTTTTATGAACATTTTAACGCTGGGTTAGGGGGCTCTTTTCATTGGCCATGGATCACAAGCTTTCTTAGATGAACTGGTCTGTTTGCCCCTTATTGGGGAAGGGGAAACAATCTTGAGAGCATTTTGCTCATCAGCCCTGTGGCAGATCCATCAGACCCAGTATCTCCTCTTTGGGGTGCAGAAATGAAGATTTACAACTCCCTCTCAGGGTGTGAGAATGCAGATCTATAACTCCTTCTCAGGATGAAGGAATAATGTGCTCTCCATGGGGGGATGGGATTCGCAGTCATCTGCCTTACATCTCTAGACCCAAGAAGTCCTCCCTCTGAGGCAAGTACCCAACTGCTGTCGGGGGGAGGGACAATGACTCATCTAGCTGCTTCGTGCTGACAATGGGGCAATGGGGGTTTGGTGTGGTGGTACTTGTCTAGGAGTTGACCTGTGTCATCTCCAGGGCTCCCCAATAGAATGGAGGGCTCATGCACGGGCAGAGGGGAGTATTCCTTGACGAAGATCTGGAGTTTGATCTGTTGGACCTGTTGAGATATGAATCTGGAGAAAGTACTTATTGTGCAAGGCCCAAATAGGAGTACTTGTAGGAGCATAAAAAAAGGGGTCTGGCAAGGGCTGCATATCAAGGGATGTAGATTCTGCAAAATACTGTAACTCCCAAGAAAGCTCTAAGCTGCTTTATGGTCTGGGAGAGTGGGAAATGGAGGATTGCATTGATCTGCTCATGACTCAGGGAGTGAGTCTGTCCCTTTAAGATCGTGCCTAGATAGGTAACCTGAGGGAGGCATAATTGAGCCTTTTCCTTAGAGACTTTGTATCCCTGGGAGGTCAGAAAGTTTAAAAGGGACTCAGTCTTCCTGCAAATGAGGGATTCTGTGGCTCTGCACAAAAGTAGGTCATCAACGTATTGAAGAAGGTTGGCCTCTGGGTAGTGCCAATCTAATAAGTCTCTGATTAGGGCCTGTCCAAAAAGATGAGGGCTGTCTCTAAACCTTTGTGGGAAAACTATCCAAGTTAGTTGTGAAGTATTAGTGGGATCTTCAAAGGCAAACAGAGGCTGACTTTCAGGATGTAGAGGAATGCAAAAGAAAGCATCCTTTAAATCTAGTACAGAGTAATATTGGGCTTTTGAGGGCATTTGAGCCAATAGAGTATAGGGACTGGGAATAATTGAGTGGAGGGAAATGACCACTTCATTAATGAGCCAGAGGTCTTGAACCAACCTCCATTTGTTTGGCCTCTTGTGGACAGCAAGAATAGGGGTATTGTAGGGGCGGGAGCAACTAATTAGTAGCCCTTTTTTTTTTTTTTTTAAAGAATTTGTAATTGATAAGGGGACTTGTCGTTCCTCAGGCTTGAGGGGATACTGTTTTTGATGTGGAAACTGAGAGGGATCTTTGAGTTTTATTTGAATCTGGAGGGCCATTTTGGCTTGCCCTATAGTCATTCCATCAGTCCACACTGGGATCTACTTGTTCGTGAAGAAGGGGGCAGCAGAGATAGTTGCCTGGGGGTAGTAGAATTTGAGCCTTTAGTTGATATAGTAAATCCCATCCCAGCAGGGGCACTGGAGTTTCAGGGACTATAAGAAAAGAGTGACAGAAGTGGAGGTCTCCCCAAAAGCAAAATGACCTTTCACTTCTCTACCATTATGGCTACACAAGGCTCCTCAACATTAATCTTAACATTAATGCTAAGGAGGTGAGGTGCCACCTCCTATGGATCGACATTAATCCATCTCCCATCTGGAGACAGGGGCACTTAGACCTCCAGTGGTTGCCATTGCAGAGAGGACAGGGTCCTGATGGGGGCCAGGGCTGTCTCCTGGGCTGTCCCCCTTTTGGCCATTCTCTGCAGAAGTGCTCCTCCTGTCCATATGGTAGCAAGCTTAGCCCTGGTTGGGTGGGCACTCCCTGAGAGCTGCAACGATGTCTTTTATCCTTTTCTTTCTTTTTAGTGATATCCTGGTTACAGAATACAGACATGGCTAGTTGCATTAGTTGGTCCAATTATTTTTCTCCTTCAGCCACAGACTTTTGGAGTTTTCTACAAATATCTGGGGCTGACTGAGTTAGAAATTTATCTTTGAGAAGAACCTCTCCCACTTGTGACTCTGGGTCCACTGTGGTATGCTTTCTGATAGGGTCCTTAAGACACTGTAGAAAGGTAAGGTGTTTTTCTTCAGGGCCTTATACTACAGTCACCTGGGAATAGTTTAGAGGTTTGATTTTGGCCCTTTTTAGCCCTTCCACTATAAGATGGATGAAGTGGTGTTGAAGCCATTCATCCTCCTCAACATTTTGATCCCAATGTAGGTCTGCTAAGGAGATTGCCTGTTCCCCTGTGGGCACAGGCACATTCATTCCCTCATTTCCAAGTGCCATGGGTATTGGGGCATGTTGTACATGGAAATCATCTCCAACTTTTCTAATGAGGAAAGGGTCAGGTCACTGATTCCAGCAGAAGAGGTATTTGACAGGTGAGAAAAGACAAAAGGTTGTCAGGTATCAAAATCAATCAGGTCTCCTCCAACATAACCTAAGGTGTACCCAAACAAACCCCAGACTCAGTCTCAGCCACAGGGAGGGAGCAAAAGCACCCCTAGATCTGGAATTGCTGTGAGGCCAAAGTTGGCTGGGAAGTATTGGTTTGATACCATGATGGGAAAGTTCCTCAGGAAGATAAGAGACCGACAGGGAGAGCAGTGCAAGGAAGTCTGTTTTAGGCTAGTCCTCAGCAGGGGATTTCCCTCAGCAGGAGCATCCAGCAGGGCACCAAACACTCATGATTGCACGTTAGGCATGCCCCTGTTGGTTTGGCACTCAAGTCCTACTGACCTTGGTCCAGGAGAAATGTCCCTTTGTGCAGTCACCAAAATGTTATGTGCCAATTTGAAGTGTTGTGTGCCGTTGTCAAGGGTCCTTGCCTTCACAGGCCATAGAACTGACTTGTGAGGCAGCTGATTGACTTGTAAGCCAAATCTGGTATACAAAGTAGGATTTATTAGAGAGAAAGGAAAGGCTATAGCTAGAGCAGTGCAGCAGAGCCCAGAATCTGGTAGCTCACTGCTCAGGTAAATGCTGGGGTTTTTATGGGGTTTTAACTCTGGGTTAGGTGGGCTGTTTTTATTGGCTGTGGATTGCAGGCTTTCTTAGATGAACTGGTCTATTTGCCCCTTATTGGGGGAGGGGAAACAATCTTGAGAGCATTTTGCTTATCAGCCCTGTGGCAGATCTATCAGACCTCTTTGGGATGCAGAAATGTAGATTTACAACTCCCTCTCAGGGTACAGGAATGCAGATCTATAACTCCTTCTCAGGATGAAGGACTGATAGTGCTCTCCATTGGGGGAAAGGATACTCATGTATCTGCCTTATGTCTCTAGACCCAACAAGTCCCACTTGCCCATGCTGTATTTGGAATTGAGCCCAGTTCTATACTGAGGTTTCTTTTCTTCCATTAAAACAGTTCTCAGTAAAATATGTGTTTTACAACTTTAATCTAGGTCTGCTTTTCACAATAGCTATCATGTTTTCCACCAATGTTTTAATTTAACAAACAGGATCAGAAATTTCAAATGACTCACATAAGGTCACCCATTTAGGAAATAGCAGAGCAGTGACAGACTCTAATTTGTATCCACAATCTGTCTCTCAGTCTCTACCTTTCCCTTGACTCATAATTTCCAGTTTAATATGACTGTACCATATAATCTATTGCCCTTTCTTCCTTGTCCACAACTTGAGAGAGATAAGGGAAGCATTGTTTATTGCAGGCTAAGAGAATGAAGTGAGACATATGTATCAGGTGATTTTTACTAAGGCACTGTTAAGAAATGACAGGTGAAACTGGAATCTAGCTCTCTTGTCCCACACAATTCCTTGATACCTCGGGACCACCTGTTGGTAATTAGGTGCAAGGTCATGTTTCTACCTGTATTGTTGTTTCTTTTGTGTGTTTTTCTTTTTTTATCACAGAATTATTGAAGAGAAGTCAAACTCATACATACATTTCTTCTTGAGTCACTTGCAAGTTCTTTTAATTAACTCGGACAGTTTAGTCATATCATATTTTAAGCTGAGTCTTTTACAAATCTTTTACAATGCAAACCAAAATTTCTACCCTGGGTGTTTTAAAAAATTTTTTTTTGCTGCTTCTTCCTTGCTCTTTTAGCCTGTATAGAAAGAGCATAAAGTCCTCTAAATCCTGTGGAGGAGACATTTCCTCCCTGAAGCCTCCTCTGCTTCACACACAAATGCTGAGCCCTCATTAACAACCCCTGCATGAGCTCATTCATTTCTTCCCCATTAATCACAGGAAACTCTGAGCTCTTAGAGTTCTTTACCAGCCAAATAACAGAATACCTTGACAGTTGTTTTATTGACAGTTGTTTCTTTGGCAGCTTTGATATAATTAGAGATATTTGTATCTCCTGATTGTTCATACTTCTCAAGAACAATGTGAGTTAAAGACAGCAAATGGTCTTGGTTTTCTTTCACAGTGCCTGAACTTATTTTAAGGAACTGTTCCCTACTTCTTCAAATAAGGAGATAGAGGCTCAAAAGGAAAATGACCAGCCTAAAGTGAGCTAAATGGTAAGAAAAGACTAGAAACCAAATCCTCTGACTCAGGTCTGTACTCTTTCTTGAGGTCTATGTTGCCTGAGTTTATATTACAAGAGCAACTGAAACTCAGTGTCTATGTTATTTAGGCGGTAGAGGTTGCTGTTCCAAAAGGAGCACAGTCCTGAAGATATCTAAAGGATAAGCCTCTCCACTAAGGAATAACTTGGATTGCTAAAATTCAAAGCAGCAGCAAATGTTAATTCAAGAAGACAACAAAATTACTGCAGCATTGTTCACAATAGCTAAACTATGGAAATAGCCTAGATGCCCTACTACTGCCGAATGGATTAAGAAAATGTAGTATTTATATACAATGGAATTTTACTCAGCCACAAAGAAGAATGAGATTTTGTCATTCACAGGTAAATGAATGGAATTGGAGAACATCATCTAAAGTGAAGTTAGGCTCAGAAGTCCAAAAGACATATATATACTTCCATACATGAAATATAGACCTAAGACAAATACAGCAACATTACGAAAAACTGGTCACACTAAGAGGAGGTCATGCATAAGAGGGGTTGGGAAACTAAGAATTTGAATGGGGTTGTTATACACACTATACAAGAATGAATATAGAAATCTTAAACTGACAGAAACTATAAGAAAGGGACTAAGGTAGAATGAAGAAAATTAGAGGAGATAAATCAATTGAGGTTAAAATACATATATATGTGGAAATATCACAAGGAAACTCTTTTGTAGCTACCTTTACCTTAAGCTATAATGTCATGTTTTTCATTTTTTCTCATACAGAATTGGAGAACAGAAGCACGGAACAAGACCTGCCCAGAGCGAGGGTTGGCACCCGTGTGAGAGGGATTTGTTAGTGAAAGGTGGTAGGAGGGTGAATGTAGTGCAATAAAATGTGTACATATGTAAGTAAATGCAAAAATGATACTTGTTGAAACTAGTCCAGGAATGGGGGGAGGAAGGGATGAAGAAGAATGGTTGAATATATCTCATGTATGATATATTTGGTTCATTGTAAGAACCTGTTTAAATGCCACAATATACCCTCACCCATTACAACAATAAAGGGAAAAAATAGTGCTTCAAATGAAGAACAAGGCAAAATTAAAAGCATATTGTATTATTTGTATCTAGTAAGGTGCATTACAGGTTTTGGGTCAAGACATAAAAATAAATAAAATTAAAATGATTACTCTTGCTGCTGCCAGTATAGACAACTGAGCACTGAAAAAGAGAAAAGAAGACAACAAAGAAACAATGTGTATTGGTGTTAAGAGGAGAGCGTTGAGCATTATGATATGAGAAGATAGTTAATGTGTTTTAAACATAAACACACATGCACACATTGTATCAGAATATTATTAGTCATTGGGACAAACAATGTAGAGAAATCGGGGATGGGGTCTGAGTGCTTCTGTTCATCTGAGAGTGGAAAAACCTGGTCCTATGGGTTGACCTTTGCAGTTTGATTGGTTGTTGGAAAGGAATCTAGACATGAAGGCATAGGTTGTAATCTTGACCCCGAAAGTATTTTTCAGAACTTCTTCATCCTTCTGAATCTTAGGTTTTCATTGATGAAACGAGAAAAATAGATTAGATCTGTACTATCTCAAACTTTACTGTGCCTGAGAATCACCTAGAGAACTTAATAAAAAGCAGGTTCCAGAGTGCCATTCTCAGAGAGTCTGACTCAGTGATTTGGTGTAGGGACCTTGAATATGCACTGTATGGACCTCCTCAGAAGATTCTAATGGAATTGCTTCAAGTACCACACCTGAAAAACATGAAATTAAAAAAACACCCTCAAAGGTCTAATATTTTGTAACTGTTTCCCATCTGCTAAAAGCAATAGCACTTCCGTAACATTGCCTGTTCACTGCCCTGGGTCGCAGTGCAAACATTCACTTTTTGTATCAAACCATGGGCTTTTGAGGAGACCAATGCTGCCCAGTAGGAGGGAACAAGAGTTTGAATTCTAGGGTAAAGTGTTAGCCTATTTGGCTATAGCTTCATTTTCTTTGAGTCTCCATGCCAATGCTAAAGGTCTCTTGGAGCTTTCAAAATAGTTGAACAAGGAGAGGCCCCTTCCAATTTTTTTAATTAAGCAAGCTTTGACCTTCAGGACTCTAATTGCTCTTGACATCTAACTTATTGCTTAATTAAAACAGGATGAGATATGAGACCTCTCTTCTGTAAAAGTAGAGTAACGATTTTTTCTATTTTATTAAAGTCCCCATTTTATCTGGAAGCTATGGGCTGAGATTATCATAGAATAATATCCATCTCAGGGAGAAAGGACCCAGCAGGCACCAAAGCTGAGGTGAGTCATTACCTTTCTGAAAGAACTAGAGTTTATGAAATTATCAGGTGGAGAGAGAAAAGTGGAACTAAATCATTTTGTTGAGTTATGTCAGAAGAAGAAACAAAAAATTAAGAATGATGGTATTTAAGCAAGAAACTGAATAGGAATAATTACTTTTTCCCATTTAAAAACAAATGCAAAATGATATCAATTTTCTCTCCTTATGTGCTTTTTTCCTTGGCTTTTAAAGTGTCTGCATCTGCAGGAAAAATATGTGAGGAGGACTTTTTCTTGACAAAGTCATTGAGAGTTTTTAATGATAATGTATGTTAAAAAAAAGACCAACATGCTTTCTTTTCTCTATTTTCAGAAAGAAGCATGTAAAATAACAATGAGGACAATACATAAAAGGAAATTGAAAGTATGAAGGTATGGATACTTTCTTCACATCATCATGGTAATCAGGAGGCTGTTTAGAAGTAAGCAATGCCCCATATCATCTAATCTGGTGTTTCTGTGATTTCACTGGATAACTTCCCAGAGCTGTAGTTGGCTAAGATGTCAGCCTTCCACCTATTAGAGCTGGGATGACTCAGGATAATGTCATCATGATGATATCAGCACCCTAACAGGTCAGTGGGAAGGTCTTAGAGATCCTTGATTACAAATAGTGCTATTTGCAGAGGTGGAAGCAAGGCAGAGGGAAGGGCAAGAACATTAGTCAGGAGGAAGAACTAGGAGATAATTCAACCCATCCTAGCCCCTGTGAGCTGATCTAGTGCCATTTTTCTATCACTTCAAAAATGAGACACAGTTTAGATGGCCACGGGGTCACCTTCTCAGCATTTTTCTGTTGGAAAGGAGGAACAAAGATTTTTTTTTCCTAGAAGATTAACAAATACATTTAAGATACTTTTTTTTGTTTACTATTTCCCTTTTTAAAATATATCTACTTATTGAGACACAATGTTTGTATATCCGTATGAGGGGGTACATTGTGGTTAATTTAATACATTTATAAAATGTGTAATAATCAAATCAGGTTAACACATATTTTCATTTCTTCAACAGTTCATCATTTTTGTATGTTGGTAATTTCAATATGCTTTTTTTTCTAGTCATTTTGAAATATATCATAGATTGTCTTAACCAGTGGTTACTCTACTGTGGTACAGAAAAACCAGAAGTAATTCATCCATTCTAACTGGGTTTTGGTGTTCCTTATCTTTCTTTTCCCCTCCTTTCTTCTCTTCTCAGCCTCTAGTGACCTGTTCTAATCTATTTTTCTATAAGATTGACTTACTGATTTTTCACAAATGAGAGAGAACAGATGGTTTGGGTCTTTCTGTGTTGATCTCGTTTCACTTAACATAATCATATTTAGTTCCTTCCACATTGCTGCATACCACAAGACATCATTTATGGTTGAATAGTATTCCATTGTGTAAATATAACACATTTTCTTTATCCATTCATTCACCACAGTGTACCTGAATTGATTCCATTTTTTTTGACTATTGTGAATAGTGCTGCAGTAAGTATTAGTACCTTTTGAGTATAATTTCATCTCCTTATAATTCTTTTTTAAATCCTCTCTGTTTCCTTTCCAATACTACTTCTCTCAATTGACAGGAGATACTTGGTCATCTTTCCTTATGTAAAACTGAATACAGCCAAAAGGAAAATATACTTGCACTTGAACATCTGTTGGATCTAGTCCACATTTTTGGAGTTAGTTCATTGTGATGACACCAAGCTAAATATCATGTCAACAAAAAGAATGCTTAGGATTTTACTTACTAACTACAACAAGTATTCAGACATGCTATTGTAATGAATTTGGAGCTCTGCAAAACTATCCATCTACTTTTAATCTAAGTGCTTATATTGGTATTCTAGCTGCTTATCAAATGTGTTCTTTGCATTTATAGATTCATTATATAGCCTTCTCCATGACTAAAATATCTGCCATTTTATAACATTCTGAAGCATGCTGAGTGTCATCCTAGGTTAAACTTTTCTTTCTCACAAAAATGGTTTTAAAGCACAGAGGTAATCAGAATTTGTGGTGTCAAAACTGGATTCCAGATAAGTTAAAATTTTAGGAAAAGAATTGAGAAAGTTCTATTTAATTTGGCTGTCCTTTTCTGATGATCTTTTTTTGAGTTTTGAAGCAATTTTATTACAAAAAAATGAGCCAGTTGTTTGTTGTATGAATTTCTTCTAGCCTCTCCAAATATCAAACACTTTTGAAGAAATGGCATGTAAATTTCTATTTTTATTATAAACTTTTCATCTCCAATCTATTGCCAAGTTTGAGAAAGACATCTTTTTTTTTTTTTGGTCAAAAAATTGTGGTAATATTTTACTGCAGGGAATTTTTTCTATGTCCAGCAACAATGATACCCATCTTTAAGAAGCATATTCAAGAAGGCCATCTTCTGCTTTTTTCAAGTCCCTAATCACATAAATTCCTTCTCCATATTTTGAGTTACTTCAATTGAATTCTCAGTAGAGACACCAGCATGATATTTGGCTTTAATTTTTTTTTATAAGTTTATCAAACCATTCTTGTGCTTGTCTTTAGCCAAAATTGTCCATTTGATTTCAAGAACTGTTTCTCAAGGCAATCTTTCATATAGCAGAGATGTCAAGAATAGAGCTTCCCACACCAAAGAGGTATTGTCACTGAGAGGTGTCATGGCCCAAGCTACTGTGTCCATGTCTGACATTCACTGTCTACTAGGGCTGCAGCAAGCACACAGCTGCATCTCTGCTTAGGCACTCAGAGAGTTTGCCTGTACATTGCGGGCATGTTTACAGTATTTGAGTTCTACAAAAATTCCCCAGCACAACTAAAGATCTTTTTGAAAAAATGATCTTGCAGAATTCTGTCTTATTTTAGTCCATGAAAAATAACATATTTACTTATTGAATATTCAATTTTAAATAGTATTTTTAAATGTTCATAGGGACACCTATTTATAGACGTGATTGACTGTATTACTGATTGTTTTCTTTAAATAAATTCCCAGACTTTGTCAAGAGATAAGCCAGTTTTTAAGCTTTTGATGTATCTTATCTTTAAATAAGATTCATCTTTTCTGCCTGGATTCTTAAACAAGCAGAGGATTAAAACTAAGAGTAAGGCAGATGGAGGTCAAAATGTCACAATTGCTAAGATTAGAGTGGAGGACATACCTTCCACAAGTAACCCCACAGTATTTCTCCCTCAGTTATACTTTAGGTAAGTAGAAACAGAGAAAAAACACCTGCTTCTGGTGGGCAAAACACACCCAAGAGCAAAGACAGCAGACTAGAAAAGCACGGACAATTCCCCTTTTCTGCATCTACTGAGATGATCATGTGATTTTTGTCCTTGCTTCTGTATATATACATTTATTGATTTTCATATGTTGAACCATCCCTGCATACCTGGAATGAAACTGACTTGATCATGGTATATGATCTTTTTGATGTGTTGTTGAACTTGGCATGTCAGAATTTTCTTAAAAATTATTGTATCTCTATTCATTAAAGAGATTAACCTGTAATTCTCTTTGTTATTGTGTCCTTGTGCAGTTGGGGATGAATGTTAATACTGGTTTCATAGAATAAGTTGGCAGCCTTTTTTCCTTTCTATTTCATGGAAAAGTTTGAAGTGTGTTGTTGCAAGTTCTTCTTTAAAGGCCTGGTAGAATTTAGCAGTGAATACATTAGGTCCTGGACTTTTCTTTGTGGGAGACTATTACTGCTTGAATTTTATTACTTGTTATAGATATATTGAAGTAGTTTGTACACTCTTGGTTCAATTTTGACTGGTCAAATGATCTAGAAATTTATTTAATTCTTTTTGATTTTTCATTTTTTTTGAGAAAAGGCTTTCAAAGTACTCCCTAATGATCTATTGGAATCCATTGACATTTGTTGTGATATCACATTTTTCATATATAATTTTATTAATTTAGGTCTTTTCCTTCTTCCTTCAAGTCAGATTGGCTAAGACTTTATCAATTTTATTCATCTTTTTGAATAAATTTCTAAAAGGAAGCGAAAGACCACTACAACAAAAACTATAAATCACTGAATAAAGAAATTGAAGAATACTTATAAGATGAAAAGATCTCTGCTCATAGAGTCCAATAATTAATATAGAGAAAATGGCTATAGTACCAAAAACAATCTATATTGTTCAATTAAATTCCCATCAAAATGCTTATGACAGTCCTCACAGAAATTGGAAAATCAACCCAAAAGCACAAAAGACCACAAATAGCCAAGGCAATACTGAGCAGAAAGAGCAATGCTAGAGGTAGTACAATTCCTGATTTCAAACAGTGCAAGACAGCCATACCAATAAAAACAGCATGGTACTAGCAGGAAATAGATATGAAGACCAGTGGAACAGAAGACCCAGACATACATCTACACAGCTTTAGACATTTTATTTTTGACAAAGAATTCCAAAACATATGTTGGAGAAAAGACAGCTTCTTCAACAAATGATGCTGAAAAAATGGTTATCTGCATGCAGAAGACTGAAACAAGATCCATATCTTTCATCCTATACTAATATCAATTAAAAATGGATCAAAGGCCTTAATGTAAGGCCTGAAACATTGAAACTACTATAGAAAATATTAGACAAAACACTGGAGCGTATAGACACAAACAATAACTTCCTGAATAGAACTCTAATAACTCAGCTGTTAAAAGAAAGGATTGACAAATGGTACTACACAAATCTAAAAAGCCTCTGCACAGCAAAGACAACAGTCTCTTGATTGAAGAGACATCTTTACTGGATGCACATTGACAAGGGATTAATAACCAGGATTTACAGGGAGCTCAAAAAACTAAATTCTCAAAGAATTAATAACCCAACAAAGAAATGGTCAAATTAACTGAACAGAAATTATTCAAAGGAGGAAGTAAAAATGGACAATACATGAATGAAGAAATGCTAAACCTCTCTGGTCATAAAGGAAATGCACTTCTTTCCCATTAGAATGGCTATCATCAAAAACAATAACAACAGATGTTGTCAAGGATGCATGAAAAAAGGAACCCTCACACACTATTGGTGGGAACGTACAACCACACGGAAAACTGCATAGAGGCTCCTCAAAAAACTAGACAGAACCATCATATGACTCTGTAATACCACTCCTGAGCATATATTCAAAGATCTAACACACACACACATAAGATATACACACACACTGTGTGTGCATACATATGATATGTGTATGTATATGCAATGGAATATTATTCAGCCACAAAGAAGAAAGAAGTTATGTTATTCACAGGCAAATAGATGGAACTGGAAGCCATCTGTTAATTGAAGTAAGCCAGATTCAAAAGACAAGAGTCACATGTTTTCTCTCATACAGGGAAGATAGATGCAAAACATAAATGTATAAACAAATACAAGCATGATCATATATACATATATATGTATATATACATATTTATACATATATGTATATACACATTAGTGGAGACTGAGGAGGCTAGGGAGAGGAAGGGGAGAAAAAGAGAATGATAGAGAGTGAATAATATTGAAATACATTGCATTTGTGTAGGAAGAAGGCATAGCTAAATTCACTGAAAGCTGTCAAACAATGCAGAGCAGGGAGAAGGGGTAAGGAACAATAATACAGGGGTTTAGACTGATTGAAGTACTATATGTTCACAGGTAAAATACCCTGATAAAACCCTTTGAACAATGAATATACACTTAAACAATAAAGGACAGGAATGTAAAAAAGGTCCTGTTAAGGGAAAGATACTAATGGGAGGGAAAGGGGAAATGGAAAAGGGTAAAGGAGGGTAAACATGTTTGATGTACTTTATATATAAAGTTAGGACATTGAAACCTGTCAGAGTCATTTTCATCGGGGAGAGGGAGATGTAGAAGAGTGATGGTGGAGATGAACATAGGGGTCACAGATAAAAAAATGTATAGTACTCCTCTGTATCTCTATACTCTTCTAATAAATGTAACAAGACGATATTAATGTTTCATGATTGGTAACTGTGAAATGGGATTATCAGCTAAATTTTCCAAGACAGAGGGTATATCTTTTAAGTGTTTTCTTAAACGGATAATTGGCCGAAACAAATATGTTAATCTGGGTCCTCAATGAAGCAGACACCAGGATGGATTAAAGGTGCAAGGACTTCACTAAGATAAATGCTTATGTAAAAGGAAATAATGAGAGAATCAGGAAGGCTACAGAAGTCACAATGCAATGAGGGAGGGAGAGAGGTATGGAAGGAGGGAGGGAGAGACTAGAACAAAGGGGAAACCAACATGTAGGGAAACGACAGACAGGGAGGAGCATGCAGATGGTTGGTAGCAGTGGGCACCATGTCCACCTGGCCTGAAGGGAGAGTGGGAGGGAGGGAGAGAGGAAGGCAGGGAGGGAGGGAGGAGGGAGAGAATGTGTGTGTGTGTGTGTGTGTGTGTGTGTGTGTGTGTATGTGTGTATGAGAGAGAGAGAGACAGAGAGATAGAGAAACAGAGAGAGACAGAGAGAGAGAGACAGAGAGAGAAGTTGGATAGAATCATTTAAAATTGTTATTTATAGATGGTCCAGCAAAGCCATCTGATAATCTGGAGATTATCAAAGTTGTCCATATCTTCCAGGATGGATCTGTCTTCGTGTTCTCTATAAACCTAATCATTGACTTGTAGCCTGAGAAAGTCTTGGTCTCAGTACATCCATGTGGATGGATTTCAAAGTGCATGAGTTAGGACACACTGAAGAATGAGGTCATACTTCTTCCACAGGAGGTCAGCTAGGTGCATTTTCATGATAATCATAACAAGTTCACAGTAAGTATATTTCAGATCATGCCTCAAAAGTGGAAAGGTATTGTGTTCCTATTTCATAGGTGAGAATGTGGGACCCTGGTCACACACTGATTCTGTGACAGAGACTGACGTTACCTATGTGTCAATTGCCTTTCTCAAGATTCACTCAAAGTTCTACTAGAAAACTGCACAAACCTGAGTGAGCCTCACAATCTCCTGGATGATTGTTGAAACAGCAATTGCTGGGCAACAGTTTCAGAGTTTCTGATTCTAGGGATCAGGAGTGGGGAATAATAATTTGCATTTCTAACAGATTTCCATGATAAGATAATATTGTTGGTTGGGACTGAACTTTGAGAATCAAGGTTCTTGCATTGCATTTCAATTTCCTAAGTGTGTATGTGTGTGTGTGTGTGTTTCCAGGTGTGTTTGTGATTAGAGGATGATAAAGTGAGGGAGAGCAAGGAAAATGTTTTATTTATCCTATAAATCACCTTGTCTGCATACCCCAAATACTTTGTCTGAATTATTATAGATACATAATGAATAGTTTAAAATTTGAGTTTCTTTTACTTTGGGAAATTTTTATGAAATATTCAACACAGTGAAAACAGGTCTGTCTTTCCACAAGAAAAACATTTGAACTGACTCATATTTCTGGCAGAAAGAATTCTCCTTAGGAGAAACAGAAGCTGCCTTTGTCTCTCTTCCCTAGTCCTGTGGCATTTAATATCTCTTCTGCTTCAACCACGTTACTGAGGCCACAGAAATCAGTGTGATTTTTAGTTTGTAGATGCTTTTATTCTATATTTACTTTCATTTTCAATATGCTGCTACTTTCCACATCTGAAAATAACCCTGAGGGTTTACTCCTTCAATCAGCATTTTGCATTTGTTGTTTTATACTGTCAGATGATAAGAAAAGACTTAGTCTTTGCTGGAACTGCGACACGTTGGGGACACAACCTGAGTATCAATAGTAACATTGTGTGCCTAGCTCTGAGTCAAGCTTTATGTACATGTTTTATAAGAGCAAGAACCATGCAATACTGATATTGTTATTAGGATTTCACCAACTGAGAGAATTAGACAGAGAAGTTAAACAACGTGACTGGTCTACATGTCTGACCACAGTATCATTAATCTTAAAACTCAGCTTTCTTGCATACTGAGTGCATATAAACTTATCCTATGAAACAGGGTTGCTTAACCCAACATGTAAAGCAAAGAGATAACTGAAACTGAAATAAAGTGATTTCCCCAGTGTCACACAGTGAGTTAGCAACAGAACTAGAACTAAAGTGCAGTTCTCCATGTTACCCGTTCAATGTCACTGGCTTTCTAGTTACCACATTCTTTTTATTTGTTTGTATTTTTTACCTTTTGGAGACAAGGTCTCACTATGTTGCATAGGTTGGCCATGAAGTTGTGAACCTCCTTCCTCATCCTTCTAAGAATGTCCTTTTATTTAAGCATTCTTACTGCATTTTGATCTTTTCCATGACAGCTTGTTGTCTTTTATTGTCCCTCTCATGACTCATTCTGATATGTTTGTGCCCCATATCTACTTCTTTACCTTATAAGTTCACATATATTATCACAGTCGCTATCAGCCCAGTGGGCTGAGTATATTTTAGTTTCAACTTCCCCCAAGCCATTCATCATGGACACTAGGCCTGAAGGAACATTATGCATTATTGCAAAGGGCAGCAACACCTACTTCCTCTTTTTTTTGTGGTACTGGAGTTTGAAATCAGGGTTTTGCAATTGCTAGGCAGGTGTTACTTGAACCATGCCTCCAGTCCTTTTTTCTGTAGCTATTTTGGAAAGAGGGTCTTTCTGTTTGTACAGACTGGCCTCGACCACGGTCCTCCTATTTTTATACTTCCTGCTATAGCTAGAATGACAGGAGTGCACCACAGCAACCAGCTATTGGTTGAGATGGGGTCTCACAAACTTTTTGTCCAGGCTGGCTTCAAAACATGACCCTCTCTATCATAGTCTCCCAAATAGCTAGAATTACAGTAATGAGCCACCAATGCCTGGCTCATCTTTCCTATCTTGTTGCTATGGGATTGATATTGTGAAAGCATTGGAAGTTTTGCTCACTCTTCTTCATTGTAAATAATTATCAAGGAAACAAAAAATGAACTTACTAGGGCCTTATCTCATGGCCAAACAAGTGACAATGCGAGTCAGATGATGATTGCAATCAGAATGCTTACTAATGGTTTTGGACATATCTTTTTTTTATTCATTTCTTCACATGTGCATACACTGTTTGGGTCATTTCTCCACCTTGCCCCTGCCCCACCCTCTTCCTCCCACCCCCCCCCTCACTTCCAGGCAGAACCTGTTCTGCCCTTATCTCTAATTTTGTTGAAGAGAAAACATAAGCATAATAAGGAAGACAAAGCGTTTTTGCCAGTTGAGTTAAGGATAGCTATACAGAGAGATTCCTAGCATTGCTTCCATGTACAAATGTGTTACAACCCAAGTTGATTCATCTCTAACTGATCTTTACACTGGTTCCTGATCTCCTTCTCATGTTGACCTCTGTTGCTTTAAGGTTTCTGTATTAGTTCCTCTGGAGTGGGAACATCAAATGCTTTCATGTTTTGGGTTTTCTACCTATCCCCATACTTCCTGTATGTGCTCTCCCTTGTCATGTGAACCAAGTCCAACCACATTGCTGTATTTGCCCTATATCTAAAGTCCACATATGATGGAGAACATACGATTTTTGGTTTTCTGAGCCTGGCTAACCTCGCTCAGAATGATGTTCGCTAGTTCCATCCATGTACTTGTGAATGATAAGATTTCATTCTTCTTTATGGCTGAGTAAAATTCCATTGTATATAAATACCACATTTTCTTGATCCATTTGTCAGTAGTGTGGTATCGTGGTTGTTTCCATGACTTGCTGCAATAAACATGGATGTGCAGGTGCCTTTGGAGTAGCCTGTGTTGCATTCCTTTGGGTATATCCCCAGGAGTAGGATTACTGGATCACAAGGCAGATCTATGTTTAGATTTTTAAGAAGCCTCCAAATTTTTTTCCAGAGTGGTTGTACCAGCTTACATTCCCACCAGCAGTGCATGAAGTTTCCTTTTTTTCCCACATCTTCGCCAACACCTGTTGTTGGCGGTGTTTTTGATGGTGGCTATTCTAACAGGGGTGATGTGGTATCTTAGTGTGGTTTTGATTTGCATTTCTTTTATGGCTAGAGATGGTGAACATTTTTTCATGTGTTTTTTGGCCATTTGAATTTCTTCTTTAGAGAAAGTTCTGTTTAGTTTAGTTGCCCATTTCTTTATTGGTTCATTGATTTTGGGAGAGTTTAGTTTTTTGAGTTCCTTGTATATTCTGGTTATCAGACCTTTGTCTGATAATATGTCATGGGGTAGTTCTATTTTGGTCAAGTCTGACTGGTGTCCTGGAGGCTTCCTGTACCTGAATGGGCACAGTTTTCTCTAGATTTGGGAAAATTTCTATTATTATTTTGTTGAATATATTATGAATTCCTTTTGCTTGCACCTCTTCTCCTTCTTCAATGCCCATGATTCTTAGGTTTGGTCTTTTGATGGAGTCGGTTGGTTTTTGCATATTCCTTTCAAGGGTCTTGGGTTGTCTGACTAATAGTTCTTCAGTTTTTCCTTTAATTACCATTTCATCTTTGAGTTCTGAGATTCTGTCTTCTGCTTGTTCTAGTCTGCTGGAGTGGTCTTCCATTTTGCTTTGTATTTCTGTTTCATTCCTTTTTCTGAGGTTTTCCATATCATGGGTCACTTCCTCTTTAATATTGTCAGTTTCATCCTTAATTCATGTATCTCTCTATTTATGGTGTTCTCTGTTTTATTTTGGTGTTTATTTAGGGTTCCTATGATTTCATTTATTTGTTTTTGTATCTTCTCATGTTCTTTATTTTTATTGTCTTGGAATTTCTTGAGTGCCTCTTGTGAAATTCTCATTGATTATTTGCAGGATTTCTTCTTTCAGATTTTTCTTGTGGGCTTTGTTGGGTTCTTTGGTATAGATCATCTTGGTTTTTTTAAAGTCTGGATCTGGGTATCTGTTTTCTTCATTTCTCTCTAAATCCTGTACTAATTGATTTTTAGGGGGAGATTGGTTTCCATCCCTTTTTTGTCTTCCCATCATTCCACTTGGTACTGTTTCTGTCCCTGGTCTATGTGTAATTTAGTATTAGCTAACTTACAATAGTAAAGCTAACAAAACCAAGAAAGAGGGAGAAAAAAGAAAAAGAAGGAAAAGAAAAAAAAATGGAGAACCAAAGAAATCAACAGGGAGATACAGTGGACAATCAGACAGGGAACAAGACAAACACTTGAAAAGAGAAGAAAGAAGAAAGAAAGAAAAAAAATTCGTGGTTCAGAAACAGTAGAATTTCAGTCTTAGTTCTGGTGTTACTCATTTAGCATCCAGTCTTGTTTGTCTGCATCTCCTAGGCAGGTTTGGAGCCGGCATCTGGTGGTGTTGGAGCACTCCTGTGGCAGACGGTGGCTGATGTTCTGGTGGGCTGGTGGGTGGGTGGCAGCCTGGGAGGCTGGCAGGCCAGTGGGCAGGTGGTAGTCTGGCGGGCCTGCAGGGTGACAGCCTTGCAAATCTGCAGGGAGAGGACCTGGCAGGCCGGTGGGCAGTGGATGCCTAGAGGGCCTCTGTGGTGGGGCCTGGCAGGTTGGTAGACAGCAGTGGCATGGGGGTGGTGGCCCACTTGTTCTTTCAGTGTGTCATGGCATGGAGAAGCCTTCCACAGGCTAGGGGTTTAAGGTTCTGAAGTTTCAGCTCTCCCTGGTGCTTTACCTCAGCCATATGTGTCTCCATCATCTCAGCAAGATCCCTGATTCATGGAGCTCACACAGTCTGTGTCTGTGTACCAGTCACCATTTTAGATCCTGGTTTTGGACATATCTTAAGCAAGCCTGGATAAATTAGCTCAAGTGATTTTAGAATCACAGCTTTCAAGGCAAAGCAGCTGCAAACTTAAAAAACTGAATTGTTATTCTTTTGCATTGCTAAAGAAAATTTTGTATCATAACCTGTTATTGTCATCCTGTAGATTGCATTGGCATCCCCCATTTTGGATTGTTAGAGAAGATACTACATTAATTATGATGTTTATAACCAGTAATAACTTGAACTTTTTAGTCAGTGAGAACAAAAACAAAATGAATTTCAACCAAGAATGATGACTTCATATTTACTTCATAGCTCACCAAACTTAACAGAGAATAAAATGCCTTCTATCTCTTTATAGATTTTTCTTATTTAAATACCAGTGGGTTTAAATTATTCTAAACAGAATTGAGATTTTCTTATTCACACTTTTTATTTATGGTAGAGTCTGAACCTTACTCATCATCTGGGAACTCATAGTCCTGTGAAGTAGTGGTTTTCAGATTCTGGTGGAAGAACAGGTGTGGGTGCATGGGGCATTCACTAGTCCATGGTGGAGTGAATACAGATGTCAGTGCAACACACAGATTGCCAAAGTTATCACTCCCTGACCTTCTTGATGGTATCTTCATCAGGACGTGCTTCCTTCTTATGATAGCATGTATACCACCAGCAAAAGAATGGCACACTGCATTCAATGTGTGTTTGTGAGTAGACAAGCAGATGCAGGGTCTTATTTTAAAAACTGCTAGTTTATTCTGTGATTTTGTTTTAAATATCTTTTTTTTAAAAGGGAGTAATCATGATAGATGCAAGTTAATTTTAATATATTCATGTCACAAAATAAAAGGCTAAGAATCTTATCTTGGTCACTTAAATTTGCCTTTAAAATTTTTACTTGGTTGGGGATGTCATAACCTAGAAACACTGGTATAGGCTGATTGTATTATCCTATAATGGAGAATTTCCTCCCAGGGAAAGGAAATTGCTTATCTAAAACCTCAGAAACTATTTCCTTGTGTTCTCTTTCATTTGGTGGAATTATAATTATAGATGTTGGACTTGGTTGCAGATGTATGCAATTTCAACACTTGGGGGACAAAGGTAAGAGGATTATGAGTTGGAGGTCAGCAAGACCCTGTCTCAAAAAAAAAAAAGAATTGTAATTATAAGCTGATTATTTATTTATTGCACTTTTGTTGGCTATTGTGGTCTCTGAAATAATCCCATAAGTTGGTTGAGACCATAGAAGTAATAATAATAAGAAACCACATTTAACAATACTGTTATTATTAGTAGTAGTGGACCACATTTCTTGATGTGTCAGCATACTAATGTCAATTGCTTGGAGTACTATCCTTGGTGCTGAACTTGTGCCATGAAGGCTAAACCATGGTTACAGAGGAATGTAAGGAGTCCCTATTAACCATCATACTTATTTCATTGTATAAAAAGAGACAGGAGAAAGGACCTCTGTACCTGACATGTAAATCAAGCAAGAATAAGTTATCTGATAAGTTCCATGTAGGACAAGACATTGATTTACAATGGATCAATCACTTCATAAAGATGGGTAAATACATAAAGTTTTCACCTTGAACATGGATGAGATGAGGTTTGGGAAGTTGACTGATATTCCCTGCCAACTCAGCCCTCAATAAAAGAAGAGACGTACTTTCAGCCTATCATTGAATACATGATATTATAAGGAAGAAAGACCACATTTCTAATATTTAAACCAAAGATAAAACATGTATATTTTAATACTTAAATGATATAAACTTTAATAATGAATCAATGAAAATTAGATAGATCTAGTAAGAAACATCATAATATACTTTTGTCAGCGCATTTTCTGTAGAAACCTGACAAGAAATATCAGACCTTTCTATAGCTGTATTCTGTTATATATTTTTTGCAGCTTCCTACTTTATCTATTATAAGTTATTTAGAAAAATCTAATTAGTAATTTTGGTTGAGAGTTCCTTTTACACTAATTGGTCAGAAAGAGTTCAGACTCTCAGTAAAACTGACCTGATCAACTAAAGGTTTTTTCTTTTCTGCCTGATTCTAATTCTAATTATGTCCTATTTTTGTATTTAACTTCAACTGTCCTTTCTTCTATGAGTTTGCCTTCCTGCTTTCAAAAGAGAGCCTTTATTGTATCTTAAATCATAGCAAAATATGGAAAGTTTCCTTTTTCTTTTGCTTTTTGTATTTTATGAGTTTATGTGCTTGAATGCACCAACATTTCAATTTAAAACCGCATAATAAAAATAATAAAATTAACCCATAATCTCATTAAAAACCATGTCCTTATATATTTTGTCTGGTTCTTAATTTGTTCATGTCAACTAAGTGAACCAAATTAATTAAAATAAATAAAAACTTGCTTAAACTTAGGGAAAATTTTATTGTGATTTTATTATTGATGTACTCAGAACAAATATAGCCTTAAATGTTGCCATAAGACAGATTATAAAGAATGAACCAGGATGGCAAGTTGGTTTTTCCTAAAAAAGAGCCATATGCCAAAAGGATTGGGGAATGTATAATCAACTCTGTGGAGACATATTTGGAGCCAATGTTCCAATCCAACACTTGGCTGTGAGCCTTTGGGTGTCACTTGCTTTCCTCCTACTGCAGAATGTCAGCTGAGGAGAGCCTGTTGTTAATAATAAAAAAGGATAATAGGGGAAGAAGGAATTCTTCCGAAATCGCCTTAGTGACACTACACTTGCTCTCAGTATATTTATAGACTCAGGGAATTAAGTCATCAGTAAGACTCTGCCATTTGGGGCAAACAGTACCCCATTCCAGGTCTACTCATAGGGGTTTACTAATTGCTATGAGAATGAAAAAATTCCTGCGCATACTCCATAGCAGTGTATCAGATGACACAGATCAGCAGATTGAGGTGTGTGTGTGTGTGTGTGTGTGTGTGTGTGTGTGTGTGTGTGTTTAGGGATGGACATGGAGGAGATTTATCAGAAGAAGGCAATGCCAGGATAAACATTTCTGTGGATAGTAAGGCTGGTTAATCTTTGGAAGGCTGAAGTTTTAAGTTCTATTATTACATTTGTGTAGCTCATTTCTATTTACAAAGCACTTTCACATCACAATCTCTAATTTGATCCTTACAAGACCAAATTGCTAAGGTAGGAATAATTATACTCGTTTATGTTTAATATGATGCAACTAAGGCTGAGTGAAGTCATGCCACTTGCCTAAGGTCATATAATTGTTAAGTAGCATTGCCATGTCTCCAGCACAGGACTCTTATTTTTGGACACAGTGGTGTTTCCCTGTTTCCAGATTTGCTGACCAGTAACCACATAATAACTTTTTACATTCTGAATGCACCAAATATCTGTAAAATCTGTTTTATCTTTTAAATGATGAGTACATCTTCTTTTTTTTTCTGAAGTAAAAAGAAAATGTTCTCATAAAATTGTGATAATAACACTGCTGACATTCAAATTGTTATCACACAGATGATCTCATTTGCATTGCAGAACAACTCTTCAGGATGAATAAGCATGATAGAGTTCTTGTGGCACTTAGCTTAGTGTCCACAGCAGCTCGTTTCTCACATGTAAGAAGGGGCTCATTAAACATCTAATACACTCCAGCCTTGAAGAATGTCTTCAGACCTTTTGTGTGTTTATTTTTCTTGACTTTCTCCTTTAATTTTCAGTTGTGTTTTTTCTATACATCTTGCATCCTGTGAATCCTATCCTACATCCCAGGCTTTGGCATCTAGTACTCCAAACGTCACAGAAATAATTGCAGAGAAACAGTTAAATCCACTGGGCTGGCACAGAAACTGAGGCCCACAAATAAATGATTTACCCAGAGTCTTCCTATAACTCCAGATAATGATGTTGGAACTTTGCCACTGTGGATTCAGTGCCCTAATGAAGTATTCACACTAGAAGTAGCCTTTGGAGGAAGCATATTAATCATACTTTTTTGGTATACTTCTTTCATATCAACTTTGGTATTGTGATTTTAGGGATTGCCACATTTTGCTAAGTAGCTGCTAAAGTGGCTGACTTATACATGAAATCCTACCATTGGATAAACATTCTATTTATTTTTTTCATTATTTCCAGCTAATGTCATTGAGAGGGGTAACACGTTAAACATCTTACTCACTATCCATTGGCATAAACTGAATTTTCAGTCGTTTCTATAATAGGAAGGAAAAGAAGTTATATTTTGTAATATGGGTTGGGGAGGTGTTTAATAATCATCACAACATTAGTTATTTGATGCACTCCACTCACTGCTATACAACTTTACATGCATTTCATTTTCTTTTCTTCAAAACAAGCAGCTCCATGATGCATAATGTAATTAGCATAGGAAATTAACTTATATAGATGGAATAATTTTCCAAGGCTATGGTGTTTCAAACAGACTTTTGCTTGTTTGTTGTTTTCTACAGTACTATTTTGCCTTAGGCAAGATATCTTCCAGGAATCTTGAACAAGCACACTTACTTATTAAAATGCAAAAGCTACCATGGAGCTTACTGTTATTGCAATGGAAAGCCCTATTTCCCTATATATGTTCATCCTTACTCCACAACACTACCCTAGGCCATAGACTTTTATTTACATACACTCCTTTTTAACTGTGCTATGATGACTTTAGACCTACAGAATTTGAGAGCCTACTCAGCCAGGAAGACCAGAAAGAATTTTCTTTTTCACCATGTCCAAGTCACTGAAGCATTGAATACTGTCACTGAAGCTCAGAGCAATTAGTTCTGGAAGCAATTCAGCCTACATCTTCTTCAGGACACACTTTGGTCAGTGTGGGAAGTCTTTGGCTTCTCAGACTCTCTAGTTGCTCCACTTATCCTTCTTGAACATAAGTTTCTTACTATAACTCATTTTACCCTGTGGGGAATTTGAACCATTTTCTGTATGTGTAAACAAAATGAGGGTTTTTGGAAAATGATTATCAGGCATTTCTCAGCCTGCTGAAGATGAATTTGGGGTTGAAGACATTCCCTGAACCTTTGAAAGCTTATCCCAAAGAAGGCAGTTCAATGATGGACAGAACCTGGAACTAGGAATTGAGCACCTGGGTTCTGTTCTGAGATCTAACATTGAACTGTTCTATGGCCATGAATAGCCATGTTGAGTGACTTCTCTATTCATCCACCATTTTAGTGTGCTTGTGGTTCTCAGCACCAGTGGAGTACCCAAAGAGTCCATTCCCAGGCCTTTGGCCTTTTAAAATAAATGGACAAATTTGACACACAGAAGGATCATCTCTGGAGTTTCCAAACTGGGGACAAATTTTCATGAGTTGTAAAATGGGAGTGTCTGCCAATGCATACAGGGTTTGTTTACAATGTGATAAAAATGCTGTAATATTTGTTGTGGTAATGATTATAAATCTCTGTGAATATACTAAAATTATTGAATTGCACACTTCAAATAGGTGGAATATGACATGAATTATATCTCAATTAAGTTGTTTTTTTTTTTTTTAGAAATAAAAGCCTTGGAGATTATAATCTACCTTTATTCAGGATCTCAGTCCATCCTTTTGTCAGCTTTTGCCTTGATAAATTTGTGTCTTCTGGGACAAGAAATGTTTTTCCCAAATAAGGGCAATATATTTTTCATCCAAGATGTATAGGACAAGAGTACACAGTGGGTTTATTGTTTGTGAAGAGAAAAGGTAATAAAATTAAAATTTTTTCATTGATACATTAGTCTTGCTTTTCTGGATGCAAATTATATATGAGCTGAGGGAAGTTAAGGACTATGAAGCCCAAATAGCTTTCTCTACCATAGAAAAATAAGTATTCAATATTTTGGGATAAATTTTGCAGCCTCTAGTTCTCTTTGTCAATAATAACCTTACTTTGAATGAATACTTTAAACCTTCAACTTAGCATGAATGGTTCTCAACCTGATTGCTGTGTGATGTGCATGTGATGAGAGTAGCAGTGTTGAATACTTAAAGGTGAGGAGGGTCTTGAAAAGTGAGGTAGAGAATGGAAGTGGAAGAGAGTATCAAATGAGGGCACCAAATGAAAGCATTACAAAATGTAGTAGGTGAATCAAAGCTACAGCAGTGAGGAAGAAAAGAGAGGTGAAAACCAAGATGACTTTATATCACCCAACAACTAGATGAAAGTTGAAATTGTGGAAAAACACTATGTAGAAGAAAAAAGGTTATTCAGCTGGAATTCTTAGAAATGATTCACTCTACAGGTGGGTGTGCTTTAAAAAATCTGTTTGATTAAGACAGGACAAGGGGGAAGAGGGGAAAAGATTTTTGAAAGGAGACTATGGAAAGTGAGAGATGACCAAACCCTCGGATTAAAGACCAACAACGATCCTGTCATCCTGGGTTGCATTAGTTTTAAGCTGGACAGTTCCTCCCCCCACCCCCAGGCAATTTGAGTAACTAAGCATGAGAGGAGGTGCAGAGAAGAGTTCTGTGGAGAACTACTGCTTCCCAGACCCCTGCCCCTCCCACCAAGACAGCCCACTGGGGCATAGCCTATTCACAAACCTCAAGTGCAAGGCTCCTATAGAAGTACTCGTGTTTCACATAACCTCTCCGTAGTGACCAGAGGTGCTGCCCAGGAGTGAGCCTGTGTCTTGGCCATATCAAGAGGTCCCTTCCTTGGGATTTCTGGCATCCAATGACTAACTTTTCAACAAACAATTAAGTTACATTCAATATAGACCAAAATATTATTGTAACATCTAAGTACCAAAGAGAACTCTGAAAAATTTTCAATTAGTATTTCTAATAAAGGTTTAATAAAGGTTGATGTCATTTGCTCCTTAGATTGTTATTGCATACTACATAAAATTAAAAACAACAATAACAAAATAACTCTTAGGCAATTGCAAAGTTAGAATGACTTGAATTAATTTACAATAGACCAAACCACACACGGTAAGCCAGTAACTGAATCTAGCACATCATAAACATCCATTTTCACTTTACCTCTTGGCTGAGCAGATGATGTTGCCTTGAATTTTTAAATTTCATGATAAAATGCTTAAACTGGTTTAATATACTAAGAAGGCATTCACATCAGGAATAAGATTACCTCTCTGTCACTTGCTACTTTCTTCAGGAGAGAATGTGTTGTTATAATTGATGATAGTTCAGGATGACTATCACAGCTATTGTTAAGCAAATAGCTTTAACATAGAAGGAGCTATGTGAAGTAGAGAAAAACCTAGGACCTTCCTTTTTCTCTAACTCTGTCCATTACTAGTTTGATGAACTAAACCATAACATTTCTTTTTCTGAGTCTTGGTTTTCCCATTAAAAGTTTGGGTATAAGATTAGATAAATTTTAAGTCTGGAATCTAAATGTGGGATGTGTCTATGAAGTCTTTATCACACTTATTCAAAACTGGACAAGGACATAACATTAAAAAGAGAAATATAGGCCATTCTTTTTAATGAACACAGATCTAAAATTTCTCAATAAAGTACCGGGAAACTGAATTCAACAGGATGTCAAAAATATCATACACCATGATCGAATTGGTTTTATTCCAGGAATTCAGGATGGTTCAACAGACTCAAATCAATAAATGCAATATAGCACATAAACATTAGTAAGGACAAAAACCACATGATCATCTCAATAGATACAATAAAGGCCATTGGCAAAACTTAACATTGTTTCTTGATAAAAAGTGGTGATGGAACTAGGAATAGAAGGAATGTAACTCAACATAATAAAAGCTATAGACAAAAAGCCTATAGACAACATCATACTAAATGAGGGAAAACTGAAACCACTGCCTCTAAAATCAGGAATGAGTCAAAGGTGTCCACTCTCCCCTATTTTTATTCAGCAGAGTTTTGAAATTCATAGGCAGAACAGTAAGGCAGGAGGAAGAAATATAAGGAATTGGAATAAGGAAGGAAGAAGTCAAATTATCTCTACTTGCAGCTGATATTATCTTATACCTAAAAGATCCTCAAAAGTTCACCTAGAAACTCTTAGACATCATAAACATTTTCAGCAAAGTAGCAGATACAAAATTAATATATAAAAATCATTACCTTTCTTATATACCAACAATGAACAGTATGAGAAGAAATTTAGGAAAACAATCCCATTTACAATAGCCTCAAAAAATAAAATACATGGGAATAAATTTAATAAAGGAAGCCAATGACCTCTATAATGAAAACTATAATTACTGAAGAATGAAATTGAAGAAGACATCAGAAGATGGAAAGATCTCCCATGCTTATGGATTGGTAGAATTAATACCATGAAAATGTCATTACTACCAATATAGCATATGTTCAGTGCAATTCCCATCAGAATGCCAATGACATACCTTATAGAGATTGAAAAATAAACCCTAAAATTCATATGGAAGCAAAAAAGACCTTGTATACCCAAGGCAATACTGAGCAAAAAGAGCAAAGCTGGAGGTAATGGCAATACCTAACTTCAAACTACACTACTGAACCATAGCAATAAAAGCAGCATGGTGCTGGTAAAAAAGCAGACATGAAACCCAGTGGAACAGAACAGATGACTGAAACATAAATCCATGTAACTACACCACCTGATTTTTGAGAAAGAAACCCAAAACATATGTTGGAGAAAAGACAGCCTCTTCAACAAATGGTGGTGGGAAAACTGTATCTCCATGTAGAAGATACAGATACTCTCACCCTGTACTAGTATCAGTTCAAGTAGATACAAGACCTCAAGGAAAGACCAGAAAATTTGAAACTACTGCAGGAAAGAATAGGGAAAATATTGAGTCATATTTGTATAGGCAACAGTTTTCTGAATTAAACTTCAGTAGCTCAGCATTTAAGAGAAAGAAACAACAAGTACAAGTCGACATGAAGTTAAAAAAGCTTCTGCACAGCAAAGGAATCAGTCACCCTATTAAAGAGGCAGCCTACAGAATGGCAGCAAATTTTTGCTAGAGCTATACATCTGACAAGGGATTAATAAACAGGGTTTACATTGAAACCTTGAGAACTCATTTTAAGAAGCTGTGCGGGGGTGATGAGGGAGAATAATAAAGGGGATGAACCTAACTGGGGTTGACATTATATGCATGAATAGAAATGTCACAACAAAAGCCCCTGTACAACAATTACATACCAATAAAAAGATAGAAAATGTGACATGTGTCATTTAAACTACCTCATTAACTCACATAGATCCAAAACGTCTGGACTGCCCTGTGATGACTTTATAAAAACAATTAGTAGTTTGGGTTCAAAATAATAGTCTTTTAAACTAAAAGGTAGCGCTGCCACCTTTTAGTTGTGTGATTAGGTCACTTAGCATATTATTATTAGTTTCCCACACTTTCTCCTCCTTATATTAGATATAAAATTTGTTTCTGTCAACAATGAAGGGCTTCTTATATCCCTGACACAGTAACAATGATTTTTCTTCTAAGTAGAAGCAGAAAACAAGGAATTCCAAAGTATTTAGGAGCAGAACAATTTTATTATAAAACCCTGTGATCACTCAGTTACCAACAGATATTTAGAATTTACTGGTGCTTCTTGAAAATCTAGTGTTCCAATCACTTAGAAAGGAGTAAAATCATAGAGAAATCTCTCAGCTTTTATGAACACTAACTAATATTTAGAGACTTTTGGGGAAACCTTTTATATGCCTGCTTCTTGTGAGATGCTTTCTCTCTCTCTCTCGTCATTAGGGCTCTTTCTTTCCCTTTTCCTAATGGATGATTTGATATTTGTTATGTCTTTTTTTCCCTCACTGGTAGCATAATCTCAAAATTAACACAGAAGGGAAGGAAACAGGATTGAGCAAAGAAAGAATTTGAGCTGTGAAGCAGATACTTTATCTTTGGTCAACCCAAAGGTCACTTGTATGGAGTACATATTTCCTATATTATCCATCTACCAAAATATGGTATTAGATAACATGCTCTAATGTCATAATACCCATTTTAATAGTAGTGGGTATTATCAAATATGGCAAAAGCAAGGTGGAGGTGGGATGCAGTAGCACTAATGTCTGTCCTGGAGGGAATTAAGGTCTCCCTGTTGCTCATATCATATTTCCAATGGTCCCAGACTCTTCTAACTAATATGTGTTGTCTTTCAGTGTTTTTAAGATGTTGCAGTGTAACATAAATAAAGTTTTTCCTCTCTGTGGAGAAATATATAAAGCATAGTAGATTAAGGGGTGCTGGGGACTTCAAACTGTAATAACATTTTGGGAGGAGAAAATTAATTCATGGCTGACTATAAGATCTACTATGGATCTCTTAGAAGAAGAAAGCACCCTAACTTGTGATCATGGAGATAAGTTCCTCCAGATACCTCCACAATTGAATGTTCCTAATCTTTGGGACAAAAACTCACTGTCTTATGAACTATAAGCAAGTCAGAAAGCTTGCCCCTGAAGATGGTGAAAAGAGGGTCATTCTCTGTGTTCCGAAGTAAGAGGCTTTCTCTAGCTCTGGCAACATTTGGGACATGGTGCAGCTTAAAGGGAAGAGACAAAATGATTTCAATCCACATTAATCTGCTTTCCACATTAGCTTGCCTCAGCGACTCGTGTTCCCACAGAAAAGTTCCATGGTGTTTAGAAATTTTGGGGATACCTTATAAGAATGTTTTTAAAGGCCAGAAGTATGTAGACTTAGATAATCATAGGTAAGAATGATAACGGAAGGGAAATGTGCTCTCTGGTTTCCACTTCAGGAGTGCATGCAGCCCAGGCTACTGGAAATGCTGCCAGCAAATAGTGCACCTGCCAGTGCCTGTAGAGATTACCCTAGGTGTAGAGAGTCACCTCACCAAGCTCACATTCTTCTCTGGTGGCCTATATCCAAGTGATTGACAAGGGTGGGCTGTATAAACCTGGTCATTTGAGGCTAATGCAAGACAATTCTGATAGCTTATTTTAGTTCTTATATTCCCTATGGGATTGGCCAAGGATGCCACAGGATCTGCTTCACAGTTTACCTTTTTATTCTGCACAGTCCTGTTTCCTTGTCTTTTTTCATAGAAGTGTTAATTCAAAAGATACTCTCTAATAAATATCCTGTGCACAAAACTGTTTGAGTCTGCTTTTCAGAAAAAGAACTGGTGACAAATGTCTGCTACATGGGGAATAGGAAAACATTGGGTTAAAACACTGAAATTCTGGATTCTAGTTTACCTGTGCCCCTTACCTATGTGACCTTGGGCAAGTCGTCACATAGCTCTCAATGATAGGCCTTAGAATGTATGTTTGTGTGCACGTGTGTGCAAAACAAAATACAGACAAAACTGTCTAGCTCATTACATCATATAATAAGCAGAAAGATGGTTAAAGATGGTGTGATAGTTTGTAAACATCAAAACTTAATGATGATGACCACTATTGAATCTTCATGGTGTATTTCTTTAACCCCTGAGCAAGACCTCTACAGATCACTGTTCCTATATCAGTACATCCACAAAGATGTGAATACATTACTTCCTTGAATATTCTGGAAAAAAATTAGAAAGAGCTCTTAAACAATCACCAAACTTTGAAAATGCAGGAATATGTGTTTCTTTCCAAAATAATAGGCATAAATATAACTGGTCAAAAAAAAAGATGGCCAGGCTTTTATTGTAATTATCCGTATTTGTATTCATGAAGTATAACTTCATACTCTTTCATCTCAAAATTGAGATTTAGGTGGAAAGAGAGAGGAATACAAAATGCTACTGTGTAATGTTTAGTTTGGATTGTATGTTGTTTTCATTTTCTTCCTGAGAGAAATTTTAATGTTTCTTATTTTGAGGATGTCACAAGGAACAAAACCAGAAAGAATTTGAAAAATTGTGTAAACATACACCTTATAGTTCTATAAGGGAATCAGGAATCACAGTCCAAATCCAGTGTGGAAAATTAGATATTTATATCTGGTCTAATAGAGACTATGGTTATGTCTACACATGATAAATGAAAAGGAAGAAAATCTATCAATTCAGGTTTCCAAGTCTCAAGTTTTCATTTATTTTTATTTATGCACCACAGTAACTTACTACACAATGTGAACAGTGCATAGCTTTCTACAAAAGCAGCATTCACCTCCTTGTTTTTCATTATTGTATCCCCAAGTATGGCACAATAGTTGGCACAGAGTTAAGTGCTCAAAAGTGTTTGTTGAATTAGTGCAGGAATAACTGAATGAAAAGCATTGTTCTGTGCTCTCTAGCTGACAACAAACATGAATCAGGCATAGACAGATCTTAGGTCCTCCTCTCTTCCTGTGCATTCTGAGGGGCTCCTCTTCTGCTTAAGACTTGCATGTCACTGGTTGTTAGGGTTTTCACTCTACATCCTTTACAATATGGGCAGTATCGTGAATCAGGTTTTAGACTATTACTGGCGGCACACAACCATCACTCAAGCCCATCTCCATCTTCATTTCCTATCTTTCAAAATGACTTTAGTTCTCACGTGACTTGTTTAGAACTTTGAACAAATGGAAACATGCAGTGTATTCTTTTGTGTCTAGCTTTTTTTTTTTTACTCAATATTATGTTTGTGAAATTCATCCATGGTGTTGAGTACAATAATAGTTACTTCATTTTCATTTCTGGACACTAACATATGAATATGCCCCAATATAGTTATCCACTCTACTGCTGATGAGCATTCAGGCTGTCTCCATTTTTGTCTATTACGATTAATGCTATTTTGAACCGACTTGCCTGCCCTTTGGAATACTTTGTCAAATGTTTTATTGAACATATATTTAAGAGAGTAATAAGGTATGTACTTTTCAGTTTAAATATATATATAACTAAAGAGTTCTTTGTAGTAGTTGTATTAAATCAGCAGTATATGAGAGAGTACCAACTGTTTCAAATCCCTGCCAACACTTGCTATTTTTGTCCTTTTTCATTTTAGCCTTCCTGATGGATGTGTAATAGCATCTCTTTGTGCTTTTAATGTGCATCTGTTTTTGTTTTTGTTTTAACAGTGGTAGGGTTGAAATCAGGGCCTTGTGGTGTTTGCTAGGCAAGTGCTTTACCACTTGAGCCATGCCCCCAGCCCTTTAGGCTTTAGTTATTTTTCAAATAGGGTCTCATGTTTTTGTGCAGGTAGGTCTCAAGCATGATCCTCTTACTTATACATCCCATGTTGTTGGGATGACAGGCTTGTGCCACCATGCCCAGCTTTATTGGTTGAAATGGGATCTTGATAATTTTTGTCTGGAATGGCCTCAAATCTTTTTTTTTTCATTTTTCTTTTATTGTTCATATGTGCATACAAGGCTTGGTTCATTTCTCCCCCCTGCCCCCACCCCCTCCCTTACTATGCACTCTGCCCCCTCCCTCTCCCCCACCCTCAATACCCAGCAGAAACTATTTTGCCCTTATCTCTAATTTTGTTGTAGAGAGAGTATAAGCAATAATAGGAAGGAACAAGAGTTTTTGCTGGTTGAGATAAGGATAGCTATACAGGGCATTGACTCACATTGATTTCCTGTGTGTGGGTGTTACCTTCTAGGTTAATTCTTTTTGATCTAACCTTTTCTCTAGTACCTGTTCCCCTTTTCCTATTGGCCTCAGTTGCTTTAAGGTATCTGCTTTAATTTCTCTGCATTAAGGGCAACAAATGCTAGCTAGTTTTTTAGGTGTCTTACCTATCCTCACCCCTTCCTTGTGTGCTCTCGCTTTTATCATGTGCTCATAGTCCAATCCCCTTGTTGTGTTTGCCCTTGATCTAATGTCCACATATGAGGGAGAACATACGATTTTTGGTCTTTTGGGCCAGGCTAACCTCACTCAGAATGATGTTCTCCAATTCCATCCATTTACCTGCAAATGATAACATTTCGTTCTTCTTCATGGCTGCATAAAATTCCATTGTGTATAGATACCACATTTTCTTAATCCATTCGTCAGTGGTGGGGCATTTTGGCTGTTTCCATAACTTGGCTATTGTGAATAGTGCCACAATAAACATGGGTGTGCAGGTGCCTCTGGAGTAACAGTCTTTTGGGTATATCCCCAAGAGTGGTATTGCTGGATCAAATGGTAGATCGATGTCCAGCTTTTTAAGTAGCCTCCAAATTTTTTTCCAGAGTGGTTGTACTAGTCTACATTCCCAACAACAGTGTAAGAGGGTTCCTTTTTCCCCGCATCCTCGCCAACACCTGTTGTTGGTGGTGTTGCTGATGAAGGCTATTCTAACAGGGGTGAGGTGGAATCTTAGCGTGGTTTTAATTTGCATTTCCTTTATTGCTAGAGATGGTGAGCATTTTTTCATGTGTTTTTTGGCCATTTGAATTTCTTCTTTTGAGAAAATTCTGTTTAGTTCACTTGCCCATTTCTTTATTGGTTCATTAGTTTTGGGAGAATTTAGTTTTTTAAGTTCCCTGTATATTCTGGTTATCAGCCCTTTATCTGATGTATAGTTGGCAAATATTTTCTCCTACTCTGTGGGTGTTCTCTTCAGTTTAGAGACCATTTCTTTTGATGAACAGAAGCTTTTTAGTTTTATGAGGTCACATTTATCTATGCTATCTCTTCGTTGCTGAGTAGGTCTCAAGCATGATCCTCCTACTTATACGTCCCATGTTGTTGGGATGATAGGCTTGTGCCACCATGCCTAGCTTTATTGGTTGAAATGGGGTCTTGATAATTTTTTGTCTGGAATGGCCTCAAATCTTAATACTCCTATCTCTGCCTCCAAAGTAGCTGTGATTATAGGCTACCTTGTCTGACTAATTTGTATATTCTTAGTGTAAAATGAAGTTGAACTCCTTTTCAACTGTTTATTTGTCATTTTAATATCCTCTTTGATGAAGTGACTTTTAATCATGTTTGATTTATCTCTTGATTTTTAACAGTTTTAAGGTATCCTGGTTGTGAGACTCTACCAGACAAAGAAAGGAAAAAAATCTCTTTTCTCTTAAGGTCACAAAGACAATTGACTGTACTATCTTCTAAAGCTTTATTATTTACCTCTTACTGTCAACATTCTACCAAAGATTAATTTTTTTCATATAGTGTGAAATGAAAGTTATGATATATGTTGCCCATATGGTTATTCTATTGACAATTTATTGAAAAGAGTGTAGCTTTCCTGTTTCATTGTAGTATTTGTCATTTTTGTCACAGTTCAAGTGACCATATGCATAAGACTGTTTCTGGATTACTTATTTGGTCTCTTTGATTCTATCTTGTATATGATAGAATGCTAATAAAGCATGTTCGTCATGAATATTATTTTGTGATAAATTACAAATTTTAATTACAGAGTAGATTTTCCAAATTACTTTTTAGAAATATAGTTCTAGGTTTTCTTATTTTGAATTTCCATATTGTTTTAAAATCAGCCTATAAATTGCCTCCCTAATGTCTCTCTCAATCACACTAAAATATAAAACAATTAGCAAAGTTGATTAAAAATTGAAAGTTAAAGGACTGGAGGAATGGCTTAAGTGGTCAAGCACCTGCCTACTAAACACAAGTCCCTAAATTCAAACCATAGTACCACCAAAACAAATGAAAGTTAATAAATGCAAGTTTTCATACTATCAGAAAAAGAGGAAAATTACAAATATTTTAATCACATATAGATTACCCTTAATATTTTTAAGATTTCATTTACTATTATAGTCTCATTTATTATTGTGGGTACTTCGTATTTTCATTGATTATTGCATTTTCTTCCTTACATCTGGTATCACATTCTGTTCTTTCTTCCTGAGGAATTCATACATGTATATATCCATGCCTATCTATCTGAATTCAGATGTACATATATATTCTTGACAGACTTGGAGATATGGTAGTTATACCCATACACTGACCACTTCCTTCTTGAATTGTTCGTTGCCTTTGTTTCTATGACTTCCCTCATTCCACACAGGTCCACCTTCTTTGTCCTTTGTGGACCCATTAATATTGATGTTCTATAAGTTCTGCTCTGCTTTCTTCACTGTCTTCACTCTGTAGGGTCCAAGTCAGGTAGAGGTGCAGACAAATCACATAAGGGAGCAGACAAGAAAATCCTGGTGAAGGATGGTAATACATGGAGTTTATATCTTTATCCAATGGAGAAATGTGTTAAACAAAAGTCAGTAATATTTTTTATTTTTTGGTGGTTATTTGGTGAGGCTGTCTACTTCTCTAGAACTTCTCAGTAGAGTTTAAGAATTACACCTATGCATATCAAAATGTCCTGTGAATACCATTTAGCATCTTCAAAAATAAACTTATATCTCAGCTCCAGCCTGTGTGACTGATGGTACCCAAGAATGATACCATCTTTGACCCAACTTCCCAAGACAAAAATCAAGGAGTCCTCTATATAGTTCCTTTTGTGTTAAAATTTAACTCCCATATCCTATCCTCCAAGATACCACTCCCTGGGGTGTTTAGCTACTGTGTGTGTCTATGGAAATGCAAAATATTAGTTTTTCTTACCTGAATATAAGTAACTCAATGGTTGTTTCCAGGTCTTACTTACCTTTTACGCCCCAGCACCTAGCATGACACACTACTTGTAAATATTTTTTAACAGATCTATGTGCATATTTCAAGGTTAAATAGGATGTGTCATGGAAATACAATAGATAGATTACTATGGTGGTCACTAGAAGGAAAGGATTCTTGGGACTGGGGACATTAAGAAAGGCTTCAGTGAGCAAGTGGCAGATAGATAAGAGTGGGAAAATAAGTAGGCCAGGGAGGGGATTCTAGACTGATACTTATTATGGATATTTCCTGGGACAAGTTATTTAACAGATATAAGTATCAGTTTTCTCATAGGTAAAATTGAGAGCACTATAGACTTTTTAACATCTATGAGAATTGAGTAAGCACTTAGAAAGGTGCCCCATATGCAATAACATTCAGGAAATATGTGTTGTTCCTATGATTTGGGTAAATGTACCCCCAAAACCCATGTGATGAAGGCTTAGTTCTCAGATTAGTACTAGTGGGAGGTGGTGGAACATTTGGGAAGTGAGGTCCAGCGAGAGGACCTTTTATTATTGGGAGTGCATCCTTGAAGGAGATGGTGGGACCCTGGCCCTTTCCTTTTTCTCTCTTGCTTTCTGGTCAGGAGGTAAGTGGTTTGCTCTACCTCTTGCTCTTACCATGGTGTGCTGCCTCATTAGCAGCCCAAAGCAAAGGGCTCCCTAGATCTTACATGAGAACCTCCAAAAGCATGAGCCAAAACATAGCTCTCAGCATTTTGTTACAGTATGGAAAGCTTACCAATACAATTGTTAATAATAATGAAAGAATTAGAGCATTGGTAGAGTCAAGACAGTACAAGGTGCACTTAGAAGATGGTAGATCTTTGAGGTTTAAAAAACAAGGCATGGGGGAATTTAGTTTGGTACCTAGGAGAGATTTAATTCAGAGAACACATCGAATGCCTTCCTGAGTAATCTACACTGTGAAATATGTAAGCAGATGCACAACAGGACTCAACTGATAAAAGTAGGGAAGAGTGCACATGTAGCCAACAGGTGATCTTCACACCTCAGTTCTGTACCTATGTCACACAGTAGCCATTGATGCTACATCCAGATGTGGTCTAGTCAGGCACTGCCAACCAATTAGCAACTTATTTACTATCCTTGGGTAGCAGACAGCTCTGTGGTTCTATTTAATTTTGCTTGTGCAGACATAGAAAATTAAGGAAAGAAACTAGAGAATCACTAGCCAAATGATGTGAGCAAAATTGAAGGAATAATTGTCAATTACAAAGCACATTTCCAGTCTGCATCCTGATATTTCCAGGCTGCTGTTTCATGCCTTGTGTTATTACGGCCCTCAGAGCTTTCCAAGTCCAGGTACATGATCTCATTTCAATCTCATAACAAGCTGTGAGAGTTTGGAAATAAACTCAAAGAATTCACATTACAGATAACTAAACTGACATTATGGGATACCTTCAAAATTCCCAGAGCAAATTAATATTAGCAGTAATCTTGAAACCCTGGCCTTAGACACCTTGCTCACAATTGAAGGAACTGGGGGTGGGTGAGTGGGAATTTCCTGAGTAGGTTTTGCTCTTCCTCAATTTTCTAATCTGAATTCAGTTTCTAATTAACAATCATAAACTTTATCATAAGCACATTTTCACTTCTTTTAATTTCAATTCCTCTTTAGTTTATTTAATTCATATATAAAGCTTCAGAAGTTATCTTTGAAAGAATAGATGCTTTATTAATTGCAGGTTTTCTTCTATCTCTTGTCTAGGGCGCTTTTGAAATATTGAATTAGTTGATCCCAGAAGTCCAGTAATAGGACAATAATGACTTTTTGTCACCTTCAGCCACACACTGACAACATCAGTTTAGGAGTTGGCAATTTATGTCTTTTACCATCTTGGATCTCCTTGGCTTGTTTTCTGGATTCTCATCAAGAGAATTATTCTGCATTCTCTTTAATTAACACATGTGCAATGTGGCATTGCTAGAAAAGCACAATCAAATCATGTTACAAGGAAAGAAATAGAAATGGAAAGCTGTGCCTCCTCACAAGTGCATTGTTCCACAATCCTACTTTGGTATTATAGATCCTAAGCTATATACTCTTCAGAGTGGAGACCAAATTCCTTCTATTGCTAATCAACTTCCTCACTGCCTGACCTTTAAGGAAAAGTCATAAGCTTTAGTACAAGTGCATTTTTACTTTTTATTATTACAACTCCCTTCTAGTTTGTTTAGCTCAGTTCCTGAGCTTTAGATGTGATCTTTGAGAAGAATCAATGCTTAATTATATACAGGTTCACCCCTTCTGTCTCCTTTCTCCAGAGCTCATACCCAGTGGGTTAAAAAGTGATATTTTGGCTCCTTATTGTAGTTACATTAATTATATAGTTGGGGGAAACTCTAAGTTGATCAAATGTCTCTGGTCCTTCTGTGTAGGACCCTTGTTTCTTTGGGAAGGTGATATAGTATTCAGTGCTTGTTGTCTTTTCTGTACATTTTGACTTTGGATCACATTTTGCTTTACTTTGAACCTTCCATTGAAGTTTGCCTTTCTCTATCCTTTTTTCATATGTAAAAAGTTTATCTCTAAAAGTACACTTTGTATCTCTTGATACTGGGAATATAATACATTTCTTTTGCAGAATTCCATAATTCCTACTGTAGTACTAGGATTATGTTATCAATTCTATGTCTTAAATATGGAATTTAAAGGTTCAAGAAAAATTAACCTAGAAGGTAACACCCACGCACAGGAAATCAATGTGCATCAATGCCCTGTATAGCTATCCTTATCTCAACCAGAAAAAACCCTTGTTCCTTCCTATTATTGCTTATACTCTCTCTACAACAAAATTAGAAATAAGGGCAAAATAGTTTCTGCTGGGTATTGAGGGGGGGGAGAGGGAGGGGGTGGAGTGGGTGGTAAGGGAGGGAGTGGGGGCAGGGGGGAGAAATGAACCAAGCCTTGTATGCACATATGAATAATAAAAGAAAAAGGAAAAAAAAAAGAAATAAGTTTCTTAGGGTTTACACTGTTTGTCCCAGAGGTCTTTGACTATGTTGCCTTGTCTGTTTCCCTGTCTATAAATTAGGGATAATAATAATAATAGTACTTACCACTTATATTTTTATAATGATAATTAACTGCGTTGATTTATGCAAATTCCTTGGTACAGTGACTAACATAGACTAAATGCTCAGTATAGTTTATATATATTATATACAAATTAGCACATGAAAGAAAATAAAATATATTATGATCACCCAGAAAACAACTGTTGCAACTTAAGTCTTTACACAAGTTGTCTGAAGTCCATCAAGTATACATCACGCATAGTTTATCTAGAATAGGAACCGCTTTTTTTTTTCTTGGTTATTTCCAATTAGTTCAGCCGGCCTCTAAAAGACAGAACAGCTTGACTGTAGAAAACATTCTATTCCAAGGTGTTGGGCTATTATAGGATTCAACCCTAGGCTCACTGTGTTCTAATATGGAAAGTTCTTCCTGCTCTTTAAGACCTCCCTTCAGAAAGAAAAATTTTTAATTTAGTGCTGTGAAGTGGGAGAGGAAGAACCTGATCAATTTTAACACATCTTAAAGTCACTAATTTTAAAGACAAACAAGTAAATAAATAAAGTGGAAACTTGAAAGAAGATAATGGGAAAAAACATCAAATTGACATAAAAGTCATTATTACAAAGTTGCCAGTATTTGAGTATTTTGAATTTGGAATTGTGAACAATGAAGAAGATCACATCATTTTTGTGTTGTGTATGACAGTGCAAATTTCTTTCCTTATCTAAGTGATATCATGGTGGGGGTGAAATGAAATAAAGGTATATATCTAGTAAACATTCACTACAGTCATTAGAAAGGAAGACCATGTCAGAGTCATTTAACTAGGCAGAAATGCAACACTCTTAGACTCGTTCTGTCCTATTGTTCAGGTAGAACAAAAAGCAATGTGCTCAATTTACAAAAACATAATGTAAGGGCAAAAAAAGTTTGGGCCCAATTGCTTGTATTCCAAAGCCTTTTTGTTGTTGCTGCTTTTTAAAAATTTTCTTCATATTGTTTTTGAAAATAACTAAGCTTTCTTAGTGTATATCTTAGTCTGTTTTCTGCTGCCCAAAACATAATACAATAGATTGGGTCAGCTATAAAGAAAAGGGGCTAATTTGACTGATGGTTATGAAAGGATAAAGTTGAGGTGTCTGCCTCTGGTGATGGCAGAGTCCCCATGTATGTAGGGCACTGCATGCAAGAGGCAGGTGGTAGATGTAAACAGGTGTCTCTTTTAGTGGTCTGTCTTTCTCTCTCTCTGTCCCTTTATAATGCCACTAGAATTATAGTGGCATTATATGTGGGGACTCCACCCCAGAAGTTATCTAATCAGAATCACCTTCTAGAGGTCTCATTTCTAAAACATCATAGTTGGATTAAGTTTCTACCCTCTTAATACTTAATAATGGGGATTAAGTTTCAACATATGAATCCTTGGGGGAATACATTCAAACCATATTTAAACCAAGACAATCTGCAAATAATTTTCTTACATGACATTATAACAAAAAGTGTTGAAGAAACTTAAAACTGAACTCAATTGTTTATTGAGAGCCAATTGCAAATCATGATTAAGATAATAAAGATCTGATCATGATTTAGAAAACAACATTTTATTTGCTAGCAATAATCAACCTTCTTAACTTTGGGGTACTGTATGGAGGCTACATACAGACTGGTTAAGAGCAGACTTTGGTTTCAGATTAACTCCTCTTAACCTCAATGTCCATATCAGTAAAATGGGAATATTAGTTTGTGTGAGATATAATGAATACTGAATGAGATAATACACCTATGTTAGTACATTTTTCTGTTACTACAACAAAATACTTTATAAAGAAAAGATTATAAGATCACAGATTTGGAGATTCAAGAATATGACACCAGTGTTAGCTTGTCTCTCTTGAGGACCTCATGGGCTTTGGCAAAAGCAGATTTGGGAAGAAGAGATCACATCACCAAACAGGAAACCAAAGAGAGACTGGGATCCCATGGTATGTAAATCTCCAATAGACTTAAAGACTTCTCACTAGGCCTCACCTCTTAAAATTCCTACATCTCAAAAATAATTACCCTGAACCTTCTGTTGAGGGACACACTTAAAATGTGTTCAGATCATAGCAATATTTATAGATATGAAGGATGGACTGCAGGAGGTCCCAAAAGGTGGTAAGTAGTCAAGGAGATACCTCTCCTTCCCAGGAAACCTCTGACTGTACCTGAGAGACATCTCTGCCCTCAGGCAATTCAAAAAGGCTATAAAGACCCAATCTCCAACCTGACCCACGGGACCACTGGTTTCTGGATCCCCCTGCATGCCCCACATGTAGTCTTTCTCTTCTCTTCTCTACAAATAAAATCTTTTCGACCTCTGCTGCTGGAGTCTGCCTGTGCTTTCATTCTCAGAGTGGGCTCAAGAACCCTGAGCACCTGAAATTCATGTGTGTGTCATCTGTGCATCAGATAGTGCCTGGAACTTCCTGATACTATAAAAATCTAGCATCTAATCTAGATGTTCTGCTTGAAGCCAAGATCTCTATGCCCTTCTCACCCTCATTCTCCAACCTTTTCCATCCTTCAAGGGACAGAAAAATCTAAAGCAGATCAGAGAAAATTTTACCAGACAGGAAGAAAACTTGGAATAAATTCAGACTTAAACCATGAAAGGAACATGTGCCTAATCCCTTTCCAAATAAGCCCATAGGCAAGGGCAATGACTTGCAGGTAAAGGAAATACTGAGTTAAATGAATTAAAAGTTGTGTGTGCCAAGGTGGAGCATACTTGCTAACAATGAGAGACCCATTTAATGAATGTTAGCTAAGGTATAGATTTATGCATAATAAAATCCTGCATCTGACAGATTTTTATTACACTTCATTTTAGGTTTATACAAAAAAGCTAACAATTTTTCTTGAAAGGGTATTCTTCCCCTACGCATTTAATCAGTGATAAGAACAACAAGACCTCATTCAATGCCTCTGCTTTTATAGTGCTAAGGTATGCTTTCTTCTATGTTTAAAATAAATTTCTTTTGGGGAAGGAAAGGCTTAACAGACCTGAGAAGTCTTCTGAATATGGGTTAATATTTTGGAATGTCAAACATAGAAGTGTCCCAGGGAATTACTCTAGAGGTTATGTCTAATATAAGAAACCTAGACAGCAAAGTGATTTATAGCAGGAAACACAGTTTTTCCTCTAGAAATGCTTTGTAAACTTTTTTGCTTATGAAGTGTCATCCTTAGGAGAGGTAAAGTAGGTGTTTATCTACTTATTGTGATTGAGGGACTCTGTCTCTATCACTTCCAAACACAACTTTGATATGTGAAACTCTAATGTTCTTTGTGTCAGGCATTTGTCATGGAAAGTGACTGGTCACACACAGTAAAAATAAAACACAGGATTTGTTGGGGAGAAACTTAAAAGTGAATGCCATCTCTTCAGTTCTCATTTCCTGGGATATAGGCCTCGCATAGTTCTTTTGAAGGCATCATGGTCAGTATTTTTAAAGAAAATACCCATTGTATATATGACCTACATATGTATAGGGTAATGGGGACAGGGAACATATTATTTCAATAGTAAACCAGAGCATATTCATATTGCATTAGAGAAACTGATTGTGCTCACCTCTTCTTATCTATGTCTTTATATTGTCAACTTGATATTGGCTGAAGTAAAGTATTTACACATCATAAATTGGCAAACATTACATATCAGGGGATATTTTTGGGAGCTGGTTCATTAGCACACTATTGCTATTATATAATAATGGATGTTTTCTGGTAGAGTAAAGTAAGAAAGTGAATTTATGAGTTAACCCAGAACTGTTGATCTGAATCCTATAAAGCTACCAAAAGGGGGAAGAAAATTAGCCTGACAGGGGCATACAGATTTATCTCTTGTAAGCTCTTTTGTAAAAGTCTCATTTTCCAACGAGAGGGATGATAATACTAAAAGGTGACACTAAGTGGTTCTTATTGAAAGATGTGATGTCACCAAGATGGCAGAATAGGAGTTTCTAGTGCTCATTTCCTTATAGAAACATCAATTTGGACTACCATCCATGTAAGAACATACCTTTCCAAGAGCTAAGGAATCCCAATGAGAGGTTATAGCAGTTGCTGTAGCAAAGATAAAGAAAATAGGCATTAAAATTGGTATGAAAAACAATGTAACATTATCCATGTCACTCCTAGCCTAAGCCTGCACAGTGTTGTGTAGAGAGATGTATCTTCATAGAAAGAGCACATGACCTTACCACAGACCTCAGCACCAGGCTTGCTCCAGTGAACTTCAGTACCAGGTTGGCCCCATGGTGCTCTAGGCACCCAGGCTCCTAGGCTGGCCCTTGTGGAAGCTTGTTTTCATGGACTTAGGTTCGTGGTCTATTAATGTGCCAGTGTGGTTCCTATGGATCTAGCTTTCAGGTCAGCTCCTGCAGACTTAAGTTCTAGGAACACTCCTATGAATCTAGGTTCCAGCATGGCCCTTGTGAACCCAGGCATCTGGTCCCTTTACAATTCAAGTTCTATTCTTGCTTTGGAAGACCCAAACAATAGTCTGGCCCACCCAAGATTCCAGCAAAAATGCTTTCCCATGAACTACAACAGCTGGCCCACTCATACCTTTTTCATTGCCAAGTCCAATCTGTAGAATAGAAAGTGTCCATATCTTCAAATGCACAGACACCAAAGTAGATCCACAAACAGTATGAACAATCAGGAAAACATGGCATGACCACAAGTAACAAATGAAACACTATTAACCAACCTTCAAGGATAGCAATCCACAACTTGCCTGACAAATAGTTCAAAATAATTGTCTCAAAGAAGCACAGTGAGCTACAAGAGGACACAGATAGACAGCAAAACTATACAGGAAAAAAAAATACAAAATCAAAATGAGAAGACCTGCAAAGAGACAGAAATTATAAAAAAAAGAATAGAAATCCTAGAAGAGAAAAAAAGAGACAGAGTTTTAACTGAAGAATTCCCAAGTATGCTTTAATAGCAGACTTGGTCAAGCAGAAAAGGATCCAGAAAGCTTGAAGACAGGTTATTTGAAATTACTCAGAGGAATGAAAAGGATTAAAAGAAAAAAAAAGGTGAATGAAGAAAGTCTACAGCACGTATTAGACACCATAAAGCAAACAGATATACACATTATAGGTGTCTCAATAGCAGCAAAGAGAAAGAAAGTTTATTTAAAGGAATAATGACAGGAAATACCCCAAATTTGGAGGGAAATAAACATCTAGATTCCAAAGAACCCCAGAAAGATGAAACATAAAGCAATCCTTGCTGAGATCAGTTTCTTAAAAATAAGGAACAAAGAAAATTTTGAAAGCAGCAAGACCAAAGTAATTTGTCAGCTTTGGTGACCAGAGAAGAGTGGGGTGATATATCCAAAGTGCTGAAAGAAACCAAACCAAACCAAAAACAACCCACCCACCAAGAATACTACATCTGGCAAAGCTTTAGAATTGAGAGAAAGAGAGAAATACTTTTCCAGAGAAGTATCATCCATAACACTGCTTTACTAGAAATGCTACATCAAGTTCTTCAGGTTAAAAGGAAACAGTATAAGAAGCAACATGAAAGTACAAAATCCACTATAAAGGGAAGACTTTTGTCAAATGTAGAATACTCTACTACTGCCCTGGCAGTGTACAACCACATTTAACTCTACTGCAATAGGTTAAAAGACAAAATAATTAAAATAACTAAAGCCAAAATAATTTACTAATAAATGCAGAATATAAAATGTGCAAATTGTGACATTGATAACATAAAATGTGGGAAGATGAAATGTTAAAGAATAGAAGATTTTGAATGTGGCCAAAATTATTTACAATGGCCTGTTATACCTATAAAATGCTTCATGTAAGCCTTATAGGCCACAGAATGAAAACCTCTAATCTATACAAACAATCAGTAAAGAAGATATCACTACTATTACAAAAAAATGCATCCAGAAAACAATTAATGAAATGACAATATTAAGTTCTTACATCTCAATAATTACTTTCCAATGTAAATGAATTATCTCTATTCAAAAGAGAAAGTGACTGAATGGGTTAAAAAACATGCAACTACATGCTGTTTATAAGACTCACTTTATTAGTTTAAGGACAAGCATAGGGTAGAAGTGAGGAATAGACACATGTATTCCATGCTAATATAACACAAACAGAAAGAATAGCCATGTTTACATCAGACTTTAAAAAGAAGTCACAAGAGACAAAGTGGGCAATTCATATACAATGATAAAAGGAACAATTAATAAAGAAGAGATAAAATTCTTTCTCTTCACAGCTATTGAGGCACTTATAATGTATAATGTATAGGTTTGCTTGATGGTATCTCATATTTGTACACATTATATTGGATCACCAAAGTATAAATAGGAAGCAAAATATTCATAGTGGGAGCTTTAGTAACTCATTTTCAACAATGGATAAGTCATCCAGACAGAGAATCAACAATGGTACTTAAGACCAAATGGCGTAACAGACATGTATAGAACATTCTAACATCAGCAGGATACACACTCTTCAGATTAACATAAATCAGTCCTTAAGTCTGCTGATATCCTTAAGTCAGCTGAGCTCAAAGGTTTTAAAGAAATTTGGAAGCATTCAAGCATCTTTTGACCACATAGTATGAAATAAAATCAATATCAGCAGAAAAACTGGAAAATATACAAATGTGTGCAAATCAACAATACATTCCTGGTTAGTCAAGGGATGAAAGAAGAAACCAAAAGGGAAATGGAAAAATGTCCCATGATGTTTAAAAATGGGAACACAAAGAACTTTTAAGAAGAAGGTTTATAGAGATAAATGCCTACATTAAGAAAACAATCTCAAAGAAAGAAACTCTATACCTCAATGACTAAAAAAAAGAATTAGCTTAGTTTGGGTCCTTCTGTCATAGGATTTAATCAGTAGCCATTGCTGTTACAAAAGTTAGTCTTACTAACTCATTTCCTATGCAGTTCATGAACTCCAATAAAAGTTTCTGTTGAGAATGAAGGGTTGTTTTCCTTAGCTGGACAAGTTCCTGTTTCCACTAGATGCCCTAGTTCTGTAGCTGATAACCTAAGACAGTTATTGTTTCCCTGAATATTTAAAACTTCTTGCCTCCTAAGCCCCTTTTCCTGACCTATCCCCTTTCCAACTCACTAACCGTGTAAACTGTGAACCCAAAACCTGCCCAATCCAGGCAAGGAGCAGCACTGTGTTAGAGATCAAACCCAAGTGGACTTTCTGCCCAGTGTGCTTGTTTCCCAAACTCTGCCAGGTGCATAGCCTTTTGCAAAAGTAAATTTTGCCTTACCTATTGACTCCTGAGTTGTGTCATCTTTCTTGTGACACCCCAATATCCTGGATTTATTTCTAACAAGAAATAATAAAAATAAGCACAGAAATAAATTATATAAAGTCCAGAAAACAACAGAAAAGATCAACAAAACTAGTAATTGGTTTTTCGAAAGATTAAATTGATGACCCATTAGTCAGACTGATAACAAAACAAAAAATATTCAAATAAAAAAGAAATGGGGGACATTACAACTGATACCACACAATAACAAAGGATAATAAGAGATTACTATGAACAATTATATGTCAACAAATTGGATAACCTAAAAGAAATAGGTAAGTTCCAAAAACAACCTGCCAAAACTGAATCTTGAGGTAAGAAAAATAGAACAGATCAACAACAAGGAAGGAGACTGAATCAATCATAAATGACCTCTAAACAAGGAAAACCTCAGGAGCTGACAGCCTCACTAGAAAGTTCTAGCAAATATTTAAGGAAAAATTAGTGCCAATTCTTTTCAAGTTCTTCCAAAAAAAAATTGAAGAGAATAGTCTCAAACTCATTTTATGAGACTTGCATTACTTGAATCCAAAATCTAGACAAGGACACTGGAAGAAAAGGCCAATTCACTTGATGAACATTTATGAAAAAATCCTCAATAAAATAATAGAAATCTGACTTTAATAGCACACTAAAAAGGTCATTTGCCATGGCCAGTGAGATTTATCCCTGGGGCACAAAATGGCTCAACACATGCAAATCAATAACTGTGAAACAACACATTAACAAAATGAAATTTAAAAACCATATGATCAACTCAATACATGCAGAAAAAGCATTTGATAAAATCCATTCTCTTGCATTGTAAAAAGTTTCCACAAATTGAATTTAGAAGAAATATACTTCAAACCAATAAAAGCCCACAAATAACATAATGCTCAGTGGTTAAAAGCTAGCTTTTCCTTTAAGACAGGAACAAACAGTGCTGCTCACCACCTTCAGTGGAGTTCCTAGCCCAACATTTTAACAAGAAAAAGAAATGAAAGTTACCCACACTGGAAAGAAAAAAAGTGAAGTTCTCTCTCAGTTTACAGATGATACGATTTTTAGACATAGAAAACCCTAGAGAGTTCACCTAAAATATTAGAACTAATAAATGAAGTCAGTAAAGTAGCAGAATACACATAAAATCCATTTTTAAAATACAAAAACAATAAATTACTTGGAAGTGACATTAAGCAAACAATTCCACCTGTATACTATCAAAATAATACTTAGGAATAAGTATAACAAAAGAGGCAAAATACCTATAAACAGAAAACTACAAAACTTGATGAAACAAATTTAAGATACAAATGAATAAAAACACATCACATATTCATACACTGGAAAAATTAATATAGTTGAAATGTTCATACTACCCAAAACAAAAAAATCACGGCAATCTTTATCAAAATTCCAATGCAGTTTTCACTGAAATAGAAAAAAAAATTCTAAAATTTGTGTGGAATCATGGCAAAGGAAACAGAGTGGATAGAAAATATTTGAGAACTGCACATCTAATAAGAAGTCAATATCCAAAATATACGAAGAACTTAATTAAAAACTGGGTAAAGATCTGAAAAACGTTTCTCAAGGGAAAACATACAAATGGCTAAGATATACGGAAAAATGCTCATCACTTATCATCACAGAAATGCAGATGAAAACCACCTGTTTGGATTGTTATTAACAAAAAGTAGAAAAATGACAACTGTTGGTAAGGATGTGGAGAAACAGAAATGCTTGTCCATTGTTGGTAAGAATATAAATTAATTGAATCATTATAGAAAATAGTATGGGAGTTCCTCCAAAATCCAAGATAGAACTCCTGGGTACCTATTCAAAGGAAACAAAATCACTACCTTGAAGAGATATCTCCAATCTCATGTTCACTACATCATTGTTCATGATAACCAAAATACAGAGTCAACCTAGATTGTCCATCGATGGATAAATAAGTAAATGAACCTGGAGGACATTATGTCATATAAAATAAGCCAAACACAGAAAGGCAAATAGTTCATGATTTCACTCATATACAGAATCTAGAGAAGTTGAACTTGCAGAACAGAGACCAACATGGTGATTTTTCAGGTGACTGGAATAATGGAAACGGGGATACATTGGTTCAGCTTGAACTGAGTTGCAGTTCTGTATGTTGAATGTGTCCTGAGAGCTGATATACAGCAGAGTCACCATAGCCATTGATTCTGTGTTGTTCACTTGCAATTTGCAAAAAGAGTAGTTTTAAAAATTTTAAATCTTCTCAGTAAATATTCAGACATGGTAGATCTATGAGATGATAAATATGTTAATTAGGTTTATAATAATTATTTCATAATGTATCTGTATATCAAAATATGACATTGTCTACTTTAAATACATATATATATATATATATATATATATAGTTTTGTCAAATATAACTTAATAAATGTGGAAAAGTTAAAATAAAAGTTTTTTTTAATATGTGCCAGCCCTTTTTTTAATTAGTTCTTATGGCGATAGTTGGTTCAATTGTTGTCATTTATGGATGAGGAAACCAAGACCTTAACATCTCAAGGAATTAAAGCTCTTAGGAGATAATGACAAAATTCTTTCAGATAGTAGACATCAAATTCTTAAACATGTCTGTATTCTGTAAATTACCTTAAAATAGTGCTTTCTATCCTAGGGAAAGGGAGAGGTACTGTGAGCTGTAGCACTGTTTCAAGTGGTTCACATGCACCCGACCATTGTTTGTAAGCCCAATAATTATCTCACACCTCTTCGTAGTCATGTTTCTAAATCTGTGTGAACACTCTTGAGATGAACAGATTTTTACTGATCAAATTTATATTAGTATTTGTCCTTACAATAATTAAGTCCCTGTTATATTTAAACCTTCTACCATGTACTAGGTATGTAGCAGTGGAGTAGACGAATGTGTTCTTTGGCTTCTTTTACTTTCTTCATCATGAAGTCTAATGCAATATTATTAGGTAGAGTAAACAAACTTTTTTGTTAAAAAGAATGACTTGTTTTGGAAATGTCTTGGAACTCATATGGCTGGACTGAGCATCTCTTGCCTTCATGGTCTCTTTCCCAAAGTTTGTTGTCACTTGCTCTATACGTATGCCTGTAACGTCCCCTCACTAAGACTGGTATAGCATCTTAATATCCTAACTGGTCTATCATCTTTTATTCTCTTTGACCCCATCTTTCTTGCCTATACTGTCAAGATCTTCTAGTTCTTACCTTTGATAAGATCGTTTTATTGATCTAAGAATTAACTTGTATTCATTTCTGCAAATTTGGTATGAGTCTGTGTAAGTGAGCCATATTCATGTTACTGTAGTGTTGAGTGTTTAGCTTTTGGGATTTTTCGTCTTCCTCAAGTTCAATCACATACTCATCAAAAGTCACCCAAACAACAAAAGCATTTTACAAGCATTTTGGATGCTTTGGGGTACCAAAAAGCCATGTAACTAAAAGTTTAGGTGGTGATAAACTTTCTAAATACTCTCCTAGCAAGCTGCAAGTTTCTTATGTCAGATCTAAAATCTGCATCCTTTCAATTTTCTTTTGTTATTTTCAAACATAATTGGTGACTGAAAAGTACTGTAGATTGAGGATCCTATTCTAGATCTACATAAATTATTCTGTTGTTACTCCTCAGCTAATATGCTTTTAAGAATCAATTGGCATTTAAACTGAGAAAACCACCTTTTGAAATCTTAATGAGAAACCTGTTTCAAGAGTGTTCATTTTTAATGTACCATTCTTTTCCTCAGTTGTGTGAGTGCTACTTTGTAAGTGTGCAATCAGGATCAGCAAAGGGAATGTTTTCATGTTTGTCTTCTTAGACTGCCCTTTGGAAGGAAAGGAAAGCACGCACTCTGGTTTTAGGACACATGATCAATATACTTCTTATGGTGTAGAAAGTGTCAAAGCACAACAAGTGTCATTTGGGGGCTGATTTCTCATTTAGCCAGGCTAGGCTGGAAACTCCTGTACTGGCATAGTGATGAAATCCAAGGAAATCATGGGTGAGTGTAGGGGTTCCAACTTCCCTATTATCCTTCCCATGATAGCTCTGATGTCGTGCTCATTTATGAAAAAGCTCTGGCACTGGGTACTTTCTGCATGGTCTCCTGCTTGTAAAAACACATGATAGCTCTCTATAGCTTCATTAATGAGAGAAGGATAATTGGGCAATCTCCATTAGATTTCAAAGCAAACATCTGGTTTGGAAAAGTCTGTATTTTTTTTTTCCTCTTTTGTCTTTTTTCTGGCTTCCAAGGAGAACCTCACATTCAATACCAAGATGGAGGTATAATTGAGACCTTCCCTACTGACAGTATAACTGCCTTTCATTGCTAAAGCACAAATAATTACTTATAAAACAACAGGTGGTCTGCTTTAAAAATCCAAATAAATGTTCTAGGTATTTTTAGACATGCTTTGCAGCAAGCTTTTCTTATTCTCTCCTGGATCAAGTGGCCACTCTTAAGAGATTCAGTTAGCATGATGAGTACTGTGACAGCTGTTCCGTAGATGGCTTCACCTTCATTTCTCCTTTCTTTTTTCCACTTGAAGATTGATCTTGTCCTGACCTTAGGGCATCTCCCTTGGAAGCATAAGGAGTTCTTTGTTTTTGTTCATACAGTTATTTCATCTAAGGACCCAACTACAAACTTAGCAGCTTATTGTGCTTGCCTGCTTTTACCAGCAAATAGAGGGCAGAGAAGCTAGGAGGTTTGTTTGTTGAGAGAAAAGAATGAAGTTAAAATTCTGCATATCAAGTTGGATTTAAGTGTGATGCCAAATTTTAACCATGTCTCAAAGTTGTTTTTCATATTTATTATACTTGTGTCTGTTTGTTTTATCTATCCTGCCTTATTACACCGAATTTCTCGGTTTTTAGCAAGGCTGTTAGGTTTATGTAAAGCCTGTGTAAGTATGCGTCCCTGAAAAATTTGAAATCTGGTAATATGAACTTTCATAGTCTATTTATGTATATAAATGTCCCGAATAAAACAAATTTCAATTTTAATCTAAAAAGCCTCTGAATTGCTGATTCTATGGGGTGCTACTGCTGTTAGGGTGATAACAGATTATAAGCAAGAGAGACCTAATCTGGCCAATGGAAGCATTAAGAAATTTATTTAAAGGATATTGGCAACATGTAGAGTCAAAGGAAAGTCTACATAAACACTCAGTGACACACACACACACACACACACCCCTCAACCAGTACATAGCCTTTTCCTTTTCCAGATTCAAATCATGGGACAGAGAAATCATTTGCCTGAATTTAGACTCTATGTTTATTGCCAGGCATTCACTATGCATTATAAGTATGGAGTTGGAAGAAATAACCTCAAGAAAGTCCCTAACTATAGTAGTGTTTCTCAAACAAGGTTCACTGTCTGAATCATTGAGCACAGAAAGTGAGTTATATAGTGATTTTCTTAAGATTTTCCAAGAATGGCACACAAGTAGTGCCAGTCTATATGAACAGGAGATAACAATTACATGCAATTGGCTGCTATGGGTATCAAGGCTTACCTCTTTCCTTGAATCTAGATGACTCCATTTCAAAAAGCAGGCATCTTGGTTTACTAACCTGCAGCCACTGCACTCAAGAGGGAAGATGCAATTCTTGAAAGGGAAATCAGAATGTTAAAAAATGTGGTATATTAGTAACACAATAAGTCCTTAACATTCAAAAGACAGACTTCTGAAGGGTTTTATAGGAAGTATTAATGTCCCTCAAGACACTGATAGTGTTTGCTAGACAAAAGAACCTTGAACAAAAACAGTTTGGAAAATTCTGTATCCTATAATCCTTTTCTAGAAGATTAGCAATATGAAAGTCTCTAAGAAATCCTACAATGAACAGGAGATATATTAATTGTGTCTTTACAGCTTATACAATTATGGATTATTTTGATAATACATCCTACAGAATTGTTATTGCAAAGAAAATATTTTAGAAAATATTCTTAAGATGTATGTTCTAATACTTTCAGGAAACCTCCAATTTGCTAATATCTCTCTAGGGTTTCACTCCACTAATTGAAATGATAGTCACCAAGTGGAAAACTTTAAAATGCTCTCTAAATTTCATTTTTGTCACTGCTTGCCTGATATGTACAATTTCCCTGCATCTTTTCAAGTGACCCCAACCATGAAGACTGGGAAATGATTTTAGGTGGCCTCCTTTTTATTTGTTTGTTTTGGCAGTACTGGGGTTTGAACTCAAGGCTTTGCACTTATTCAGTGGGAGGCACTCTATCCACTCCTTTAAAAAAATTTTTTAAACCTTGGTCATACGTTGGAAATTACCTAAAGAGGTTTACAAGCTTTTGTCCTTTGTCTTGAGTTGTGGACTTTTCCCTGTGTGTAAATGGTGCCTGGTGTGAACAATGATAGTGGAAGTAATGATGTTTAGTAGAAGTTAAAAATTAAGTATGAAGACAACCAAAGGCAATGGTTCTGAAACTTCAGCATGTTAAGAATCTCTTGGTGAAGTTTTTTTGATATTTAACCTTATTTTTAATTATCTTTAACTTAATAATGAAATGAATAGTGAGAGTATATGAATACATAAAATCTCTATACACATATTTATTGAAAATATTAAAGTTTCTTAAGTAAAATTTTTTTTCTACATTTGTGAAAAAATTATTTATTAAATGGGGTTGACACCAACTTCTGTATACATACCTTAAATTTCAGTGGTAATGATTCTTTCAAAAAAGCAAAAGATGCATTGCGAGTGTGACATACACCTGCAATCCCAGTTACCTAGGAGGCAGAGATTGAGAGGATCTCAGTTTGAGGTCAGCCCAGGCAAAAAGTAAGTGAGACTTCATCTCAACCAGTCACTGTGCATGACAATGGGTGCCTGTGATCCTAGCAATGTGGGAGGAGTAGGTAGAAGGTCCAGGCTGGTTCTAGGCAAAAACATGAGGCCTGGGGGCATGGAAAAAGTGATAGAGCCCCAACCTAGCAAGCACAAGGTCCTGAGTTCAAATCTCAGTAATACTAAAAAAAGAAATAAAAGGCAAAAGACACAAATGTTTACACTTGCTGAAACAGAGTTGGTTGAATTTGGCCTCTAGAGTTTCTGTTTCGGTAGGTCTGAGAATTTGCATGTCTACCATGTTTCTAGGTGATGTTAATGCTACTGGTCCCCAAAGAACACTTTGAGAATCACTGAAATGAGCATGGAGGTCTACACGAAGGGTATTTTTATGAAAGAATCCCTACTTATTGCCCAGGTTGTCACAAGAGACTTGTTTATATGAGAACATACTGCCTTTTGTCAAGTGCTATGAATACCTACATGAAAGGACACAATTGATCTTAGACCAGTATTGTGTTTTCTAGATTTATCTATCACACAGTGAAGGAAAGTAACAGTCAAATAACAGTGTTAGAAAGAAACAAGATTTGTTCACTGGAGTTGGAAGCTAGCAGCGTATGTGAAATGTAGTTGGTAAGTATTTGATAGCAAGGATGGCTCTCGAAGGAGATTCTTCTGTATTCATCTTTAGATCTCCATTTCTTGAAAGTAAGAAACAAACTCTTACTCTGAAAACATTGATAAAGAGAGTAACTGCCTCTGTCAGATAGCCCAAATAAAATCAAGTCGTATGATTTGAACTGTTTTCTCAACCAAGTTACAGAGAATCATGTCTTTGTGAGAATCTTTTTCAGATAGATATTAAAAGAGTATTGTTATATACAGAAAAATGGAACTTAGAATCAAAGCATTAAATTGATTTCCCATAAAGTATAAAACAATATTTTAAATAAATAATACAGCATTGTCCTATTACATTTTATTCTAATAATAAATAAAGTAAAATTAAATCTTACCTTAATTATTATTTTATAACCTGTTTTAATAATGTTTTATTCTCTAGCACATTGAAAATATCTTATGATATATTATTTATTAAAATACTATAATTCTTAAATAATTTATAGATAAGTAAGTTTTCCCTTGATAAGGTATTTGTTAAACATGTTTGAATACATTTTGCTAAGAAGTTCAAATGTCCTGAGGGTGCTATTTGATATTGAAATTCATTTGTGTGTATGTAAGAGTCAACACACCAACTCTAACCAACTCTAGCATTCATCAGTTAATGCTATAGCATTTCTACATATTTTCAATAAGATAACTTCCAATCAAATAGCTTTGAGTCCAAAAATATTGAACTATTTTTGGTGAAGAGATTTACTTAAGCCAGACCTAGTATATGGCTTCTAACCTAAGAAACCAGTAATCCCGTAGCAGTTTATTACTACATGATAAATTACGGTAGTGCATCAATGGCAAAAAGTAGGCCGCTCAAACCTTAGCCATGATTGATGGTTGCTAAGCAAGTGTTTAACCATAGGATGTTGGCCATCACCTCCTATTCACTAACTTCTGGACGCCAAGCATAGTTGACAGAAAAAAGCAGAAGAGTTTGCTTTTGGTGGGATTGTTAATTCAATGGGGTGAAGAAATCTCCAGAGTCCATTTGTACTGCATTTCTAATTCCTACAATACTAGACTATTGGAGTAAGAAATATTTGATAATAACACTATTTATATAGCTCTTGCTATTTTTCTAAATGCATATTCCTCCTTTAATTCTTAAAAATCTGTACTAGGTACATACTGTTATTATCCTCACTTTATAGATAAAGAAACTGAAACATAAAAATATAGAAATGACTTGTTCAAAATTAAACAGTAGTAGAGATAAGATTTAAAGTGAGGTAATCTAATTCCAGAAGTTGGGATTTTAACACCTCACTGTGTTCAGTGGTTCTGAACCAAACAGTAAATGAATCAGGGGAGAGAGTTCCTTAAAATTACAGATACTCAGGTTTCACTGTAGCTCCAGTGACTTAGATTCCATTGGAAATTTTGATATACAAACTTGTAACTTGTCTCCACCCATGACTGTGGAACTGGAATCCCACCTGGGTGGTAAAGAGTTGACTCAGCAGGTCTGAGTTTCCAAAACCCACACATTCTAAAGGTCTTCAGGATTGGTCATAGCCTGGATCATGAAATATAACCACTAAGTCTTTAGAATATCCTGCCTAATAAGTGTGTCTTTGTATACCTGGAGAACTTAGCTGTGCTATATCTTTATGCTAAAATGTGATTTATGGTGAATTCCTGCTTTTATTCACCTAAGGCTTTGGCCATACCATGTTACTTTGACTTGTTAGGGAGTACTATTAAAGAATGAGTAGCTAAGGTCATTCACTCTGGTGCCCACACCTATGTGATTGACCTTCATTAAGAACTCTGGATGCCAAAGTTCAGGTGAGTTTCCTGGCTAGCAATACTTTGTGTGTGTTATTACACATAGTTTCTTGGAGTATAAGGTGCTGTCTTTGTGCCTCCACCAAGAGAAGGGAATTGACAGCTTGCACCTGGCTTCCCCTGGGCTCTTTGTCATCTACTTGCCTTCTACCTCTGCTGACTCTCATCTATTCTTTAGATGTAACCATAAATATGACAGATTTCCTAGTTCTGGGACCCTCGTGTGAACTGTTCAACACAATGATGGTCTTGAGGACCTTTGGCACCCACACAACACCCAGCTTGTGCATAATAAAATCTTAAGATCATAGAGTAAACTGCTTTTCTGCTTGTTTTCTGTCTGGAATGTGTCAGGCATTGTGTATATTTATGGAAAAGATGGACTACTTCCATAATTAGGGAAGGGACTCTACTTGGTGAACCTTCAAGCTGTGAATCATTGACACAGTCCAGTCTCCATTCTATCTTTACATGCCTTGGACTCTGCATTTTTCTACTCACAGGCCTCAGGCCTTTGCCATTACCATCTAACCTCTCCTGCCTTTCTCAAGGTGTAGGATAAATGTAATCTTTCTTTAATACAAAGTCTGTGACCTATAAATAATGGAATTTCCCTCTAAACCATATAAGTATGGGGTACATAACAAAGGGACACCTGAGGAGAAAGTGTTCATTGCTGGATGAGACTGTCATAAAAGCATGAAAAGAAAATGGAACTTACACTGGTTTTGAGAGGTTACATTGAATTTAGATATTTGAACAAGTAGAGAAAAGGGCCTTCATGACAGATGGAAAAAATATGGTCAGTCATCCAATTAGGAAAATGGTGGTCATAAATTGAGAATGTCAGGAACTTAGTTTGTGTGAAATCAATATAGTATTAAGTTAGTAGTGACAAAAAAAAAAGAAAGAAAACCTGAGGTTAGGTCATGGATAGCTTTAAAAGCCATACTAAAATATATGAATTATATCCTTACACTACTGAGAATTATATGAGCTTCAGAAGTAGAAAATTAATTGATAAAACTATACTTTGAGATAGACAGGCTGCAATGAGAAACTACAGAAGGAGAATACAGTTGGGAGGCTCTTGTCATAAAAGCCGGGGGATCGGATAACGAGTGGGAAAAGTAAAATCTGCTTTTAGTCTTTAACTTACTTAACGGCAGTTTGCAACAGAACTATGAGTTCCTGAGTTATCAAAAGCAGCAGCATGTTCATTCATTAGGAGCCTTGGAACTGACTTCTTCAAAGCAAGCATTTTGAGCCCATTACAAAATCATGCCTTATCTGGGAACCACAGAATCCCCTGGCAATTTTCCAAGGTCATTAGAGGTAACAAGGGTGACTTGGGTGAAAATCAGTATGAAATTCTCTCAATCTTGATGCATGACAAAATAAATGATATGCCCTTTTTACCTTACAATCTAATATATTTTCATGTAGGTGTGTTAGCATTTTAGTGAGTTTTTACTGAGTCTAAATTGGCCTGAGCTGATGCGATTATTAAGAAAAGTCGAGCCATAAAATGAGCTTTTAGAATCAGATTTTCTAAGCTCATACATAATCAATAAATCCTGCACTGTTATCATTCTATACATCTTTCTTCCTAAATAAGCTCACTGCCTCTAACACTAAGCCCAGTAATTATTAGACCCTTCCAGGTCCTCCAATCCATAGTTCATTCCAAATTCTCCCTTTTCTTCACATGACACATTCACTAACTTCCTTATCCTATATCAATTGTGTAATCAATTCCTTGATTCTCATCTCCCTTTCTATGGCATGGTAAAACACAACCTGGTTTTATCCAAGTGGTTAAATCTAACTTTTTACTTATAGTTCTCCCTTAGTTAGTTTTTCCTCACCTTTTGCTGTTCCTTTCTTTTCTTCCAGTCCTCCTAATGACAAGATGCTCATTCTACTCTGATCTTTCTATTTATGTTTCTTTAGTGATTTCATCTTGGGTTTAAATACCATCTATATTCTGGTGTATATCTCACATAAGACCTCTCTTAGGATTTGCATATCTAGTGATTAGCATCTCTACTTCCATATTATGTTGGTTATTTCATTCTAGGTTTCAAATTTACTTTTTGAAATGTTGCTCATTGAACCTGGTTCTGAGACTCTGACTCAGATTTCCTTGCCCATGACTTTCTGTTAGGTTCTGCCAGATGGAATTAGGAGAGGGTAGAAGGTGTGCCCTCTCTCCCATGCCCCTGATGTACCATCTATTTTAGCTGAGGTATGGTAGACAGTGCCATGAAAGCTGACTGTTGTCCTAAGTGCTTGTCACTGTCTTTCAGCTTTTATGCCTAAAGACTCTCTCAAGCCTTAGGAACCACTGAGCTTATATTCAAGTACAGCACAGAAATTTCAGGTGAGTTATAAACTCTGAAGAAGACCCTCCGTCAATGGAAATGGTGAAGCATCCTAACCCTGTGACCTTCAGATGTTCAATTTTGGGAGAAATTCTGGGTAATTCTTATAGGAGAAACCAATCACTTTCATAATGCATCCATTTTTGGCTCCATTCCCAACCCTTTTCCCCAACATCCTTCCCAGTACCCTATTCCTACTTCCTGGAATCATCTCCCAAATAAACTATCTGGATCCAGACCTTATCTTGCTCTACTTTCAGGGAAGCATAGACTAAGGCAATATGAGAAGGAATGTGTCTCCCCCACCACCCACTCTTACATTCCACAGTCCCTTCAGGTTTACTCTTCACTGGCAGCAATTGATTCCCCCTCAGGCTTCCATCAGTCTGTTTAACCTGCCTATTTCTTTCTTTCTTTTGTTTTTGATAGCACCTACAACTTTTCAGCATGGTATTTGGTTTACTTATTATTTATTATATTTATTGTTTATTCCCACTCTAGTGCAAACTCTTTGAGGATAGAGGTACTTGTTTTTTTAATCACTGATATATTCAAAGTATCAAAAAGGTTGCATGAACACATAATAAACCTTCAATAACTATTCACTGAATAAAAGAATGCATTTTTTATCCACTTAATGATTCAACTGGAGAAATTTACTTACAATACCAAAGTTTTAATTTTCTTACCTATGTAATGTGAAAAAGAATAGTATTTCTTCATACACACACAGATTAAATGAGTCAATAGAAAGAAAAGGCACGGTGCCTGACAAAGAGTGAGTCCTTGCCACATGGTAGCTATTATTAATTTTCTTGAATGTGTAATGTATCTCAGTGACATCATAAAACTGGGTAATCAGATACCCAATTCATGTCTCCTCAGGTCAATTGTAGAACTAGAAAGATAAGTTGCTTAGTCATAAATAATCAGCATGGTTTATGCAGACCCAACCCACCTCTGTCACCTCTTGTTTCTCAACTTGGTTCTATATTATTCAGGGAGACCTACTGTCTCCTTTGGACTTCAGTTGATAATTTATAACTAGGAATACTCAGGTTTTTCATGATTAAAATTGAACCTTTGATTCACTCTACCTTCAGGAAAAACTGGCTTATAAATAAAGGCTTTTTGCCAAACAGCCAGATGAGAAGTTAATTAATTGAATTTTCAGTGTATACCATAGCCAGAAATTCAATGTTTTTAGAATATTTTCCCTTTTGATCCAAACCATTTTTCCCAAACAGCCATAGCCTGTGTACTTTCTCTATAAAGTGAAAGTATGAATATTCTAGATTGATCTTGAATAAGCAACACCATGTCCAGGAGTAGAGGGTAATAATGATAAGTCAGAAATAAACCCAGTTACCCCAAAGTCACAAAAATGGGACTCAAAATAAGAAAATAAATGTGTGTATAGGGGGAGTTGGTGCCATGCACCTACAGCCCCAGGTACCTAGAGGTTGAAGCAAGAGGATCAACTGAGCCCTGGAGTCTGAGTCTAGCCTGAGCAATATAGTACAGGAAAAAAAATGTGAAGGTAAAAGAAAATAGGTTCTAAAAGTAAATTGACCAAAACCTTACCAAAGAGACCAGTGATATTGCTAGGACTGGATGCCTGTTTACCTACCGGTGATTGACAATACCAGTCTATTTTTTCATCTTTATGAAAATATGACAGGCAATCCTTAAAAAGTCAAAACCACACATAGAAGGGGAAAGCTGCTTTATCCTTTTTAATGAGGCTTCTTGAATCTTGTCTCTATTATGCAAGGAGGAATAGACTTTCAATCTCCCCTTCCTTTTGCATTGGATGTGGTCTTTTTTTTTTTTACATTTTAAAATGCTGCATACAGAAGAGAAAAAAAAAGTTCCAAAATGGACAACATGCTGACAAGTTCCTAGTGTTGTCAAATGGAGCTGGAGCATTATGTTTCAAATTTTTCTGGATGAGGACCCTGCTGTCTACAATGGTGCTTTCAATTTGGGGTCTAAATGTTTTTTGAGAAGGAATTGGGAAGGTAGGAATGAAACATTGGCTAAATGGAATTAACCAAAAATCAAGAGCCTTTGTTAGGCAATGATGCTTTCACTAACCTGGATATTTTTACTCTAATTTACAAGTATTTTGGAGCTCATGACAACCTTGCCCATCAGGAACAGAAAGATAATTTTCCTAGGCACATCAGCAGATGGAGTTAAGTGGAAATGGTGTCCCATCAGCTGTTCTGATCTGACAGTGAAGCTCTCCAAGCACTTACTACAAAAGCCTGTCAAAAACTGTAAGCTCTCAATTTTGTACCCAAGTTGAATATTTATATTTCACACTTTTCTCTTACCAAGTCTAGCCAGGCTAAGTCTTTCAATCCCTCCTATAGACCATCTACTTTCTTACCTCCATGTGTGCACATGTGTGATTACTTCTGCCTGGAACACTCACTCCTTCGTCCTGTACACCATCTCCTTCCCAGTGCTTAATTAAGAGCATTCCTCTCATCTCCTCATCATTATTTATGCTTGGAGACTTTTTCTGTCTTAGTTATTCATAAAATATATATCAAATTACTATGAGTCATATTGCCATTACTTTACTGTAAGTATGTATAATGATTACATGTTAGTCAAATTTTTTTAAGAGTAAGGAAATAGAAATGCTAACTACTTTGATTTGTTCATTGCCCTTTGTGTATATGTATCAGATCACCACACTGCATCCCATAAATATATAAGATTAAGATGATAATTATAAAAACAATGAAAAGAGCACTCCTCTCTTAGTTCAAATCCAGGTCTGATACTTAATGACTATGAGAAGTCATTGAAATTTCTGTTTCCTCATCTAAAAAGTAGATAATAATAGTACCTCATTAGATTATCATGAGATATAAATGAGCACTCAGCTGATTTAGTACCATAATTGACACATGGTAAGTACTTAATAAATACTAATCTTGCTATCATTATAAAAGTACTTGAGTTTTGGAGTGAATCATACTTGAATCAAATCTAAATTTCTGGTTGGTTTTTTACTATTAAGCTTCCTGGCTAATAAAATGATATTTGTCATCATCAGAACTTCTCCATAGAGAAAAAAATTATATCATTTGCAGGAAAATGGATGGAGTTGGAGATCATCATGTTAAACGAAATAAACCAGAGTCAGAAAGGCAAATATCACATTTTCTCTTGCATGCAGAATCTAGACTTTAAAAAAAAATGACATGATTGTGATGCTACTTTTTAATGAGACAGGATATTTTTATGTCTTTATGGAGTCATTATAGTAATTTAATACATGTATGCAATGTGTATAATAATCAGAACATGGTATAATAAACATAAGGTAACCAGCATCTCCACTTTGTTGAGCATTAGTCATTCTGATGTTTTGGTTATCATAGCTTTCTACAAGGTTTTAACATCAGGTAATATGATGACTCCAACATACTTTTCCCCCTCAGTATCACTTTGGCTATTCTCGGTCTCTATTTTAGGATTAGATTTCTATTTTTGGCAAAGAAAGTCACTGATATTTTGATAAGAATTGCAATGAGTCTGTAGGTTGCTTTGGGTAGTACGGTAATTTTAACATTAATTATTCTGATCCATAAGATGGAATGTCTTCCCATTTTTCTGTCTTCTCTATGTTTTCCTTCATTGGTGTTTTATAATTTTCATTGTAGCGATCATTCACTTCCTCAATTTAGTTTACTTGTAAATATTTTATTTTTGTAGATATTGTGAACGGGATTGCTTTTTAAATTTCATTTCAGTAATTCAAGCACATTATTAGTGTATAAAATGCTACTTTTTGTATACCATTTATAAGTTCTAACAACTATTTAATTGTGTATTGAGATTTTCTATACTGTTTTTGTTGTATTTAGAATTGAACACAGGGTCTCATTCTTATTAGGCAGATGCTCTGCCACTTGAACTACATACTCAGTCCTAGTTTTTCTTTCTATATAAAATCATATAAAATGCAAACATGGATAATTATCTTCTTCCTTTCCCACCTGGATGTGCTTTATTCCTTTCTCTTGCCTAATTTCTCATGCTCAGGCTTCCAATACTATATTAAATAACAATGGTATTGAGGGGGTGAATTTAAGTATGATATATTTGATGTATTGTAAGAACCTTTGTAAATACCACAATGTACCCATACACAACTCAACAATAAAATAAAATAATAAACAAATAAATAAGAATGGTGGAAGTGGACACCCTTGTTTTGTTTCTGATCATGGAGGGAATACTCAGTATGGTAATGGTCATGGGTTTTTCATACATGGGTTTTAGTACTTTGAGAATAATCATTCTATACTGAATTTATTGGGAATTTTTAATCATGAAAGGATGTTGAATTTTATCAAATGCATGCTTTGTATCCTTCATTCTGTTGATGTGGCATATCATGTTTGTTGAACCATTCTTGGTCCCTCAGATATTCTCACCTCATCATAGTGTATGACCTTTTTTGAGTAATTTATTGAGAATTATTACATCTGTGTTCATCAGGGATATGGGTCGACAGATTTTTTTGTTGTTGTTGTATCTGTATGGTTTGGGTACTAGTGTAATACTAGCCTATTAAAAAGAGTTTGACAGAGTTACCTCTATTTCAGTGTTTTGTAATAATTTAACAAGAATTGAAATGACTAGTTCTATGAATTTTGTGTAGAATTTAACAGTAAAGCCATCTAGTCTTGGAGTTGTTTTAATTAATTAATTGGTCATTATTAGTCTGTTTAGATTTTCCATTTCTTCTCAGATCAGTTTTGATAGGCTGCATGTGTTCAGGAATTTCTCCATTTTATCTATGTCTTCCAGTTTTTGGCATATAATTATTAATAGTAGTTTCTTATCATCCTTTATATTTCTTTGGAGCTGGTTGCAATGTTTCCTTTTTCACCTCTGATTTTATTTATCTGTGACCTCTCTCTTTTTTTATTGGTTAGTCTAACTAAAGGCTTGTTAAGTTTTGTTTGTTTTTCAAAAAACCAACTCTGTCTCATTGATCTTTTGTATTTGTTTTAACTTTCTGTTTCATCATTATTTCCTCCTTTTTATTAATTTTGGTCTTCATGGATTCTTGTTTTTCTAAGTCCTTGAAGTATATTATTTTATTTATTTGAGATCTTTCTATTTTGTTGATTTATGTATTTATTGTTATAAACTTTTCTCTTGGAACTGCTTTTGCTATATCACACAGATTTGCATACGTTGTGTTGTCATTTTTTGTTTCTGGAAAAAATTTCAACTGTTTGTTGGTCATTTAGAACATGTTATTCAATTTTCATGTATTTGTGTACTTTTCGATTTTCTTGATGTTGATTTATAGTTCTACTCTATTGTGATCTAAGAAGATATATGATATTATTTCAATTTTTAAAAAAATATTAAAACTTGATATTTGACCTATATGGCCTATGTAGCCGATTGTGAAGAATGTTGCATGTGCTGAGAAGAATGAATACACTGCTGCTGTAGAATAGAATGTTCTGAAAATGTCTGTTAGATCCATTTGATCTGTATAATGATTCAATTCAAATCGTTCTTTGTTGATTTTCTGCCTTTATGATCTATTAAAAAAAAGTGGGAAGTTGAATTCCCCAACTATTATTGTATTAGAGTCTATCTCTCCTTTTCAGTCTAATGATGTTTATGTATTCAGATGGTCCTATTTGGGTGCATATATATTTATAAGTGCTAGATATCTTTTTGCTGAATTTATCCTTTTGTCATACAAGATGACCTTTGTCTCTTCTTACATTTTTAATTTAATGTCTGTTTTATCTGATGATTATAGCTACCTCTACTCAATTTTGGTTTCATTTTCCATGATACATCTTTTTCACCCTTCACTTTTAGTCTATGTGTGTCTTTACAAGTGAAGTAAGTTTCCTATAGACAGCAAACAGTTGAGTCATGTTTCTAAAAATCTATCCATTGGATTGGTGAATTTAATATTTACAGTCAAACTTTTGTTGATAGGTATGAACATCCTCCTGTTATTTTGCTGATTGAATTTTTTGGTTCTTTCCATTTCTTTTATTGATTTTTGTTAAGTGGTATATCTATATCATGCTAAAGTATAGTTCTATTTTCTTTGTCTTTCATGTCTCTTTTGGTGATATTTGTACATTCATGTGTTTTCTTGACAATGGATAGCTTTCTTTTGTTTCTAGTATAGGTCTCCCCTTAGTATTTCTTGCAGGGCTGCTATGCTTATCTAGGAAAGAATATTTATACTTTATGTAGGTATAGTACTATTGGTTGGTAGGTTTTTTTCCCCAACATTTTGAATGTATCATCTCATCACATTTTTCCCTATAGAGTTTCTGTTGAAAAATATACTGTAAGTCTAATGGGCAGTCTCTTTCATCTGGCTTCACACTTTTCTCTTGCTGTTTTTAGGATTTTCTGTCTTGAACTTTTGACATTTCACTATAATATGCCTTGATGAAGGTCTGTTTTGTCCTTTTGAGCTTCTTGTATTGGATTTCCCTATGTCTTTAAGATTGGGAAGTTGCTATTATTTCATGCAACAAGTTTCCAGTGCTTCCCTTCACCTTCTGGAATTCCCAAATTGGAAATATTTGTTCACTTGCAGCATCCCATAATTCTTGTATGCATTCCTCATTCTTTTACATTCTGTTCTTCTTTTTTTGTTTTATTGCATTAATTCAAAAGACTTCTCAAGTTAAAAAAGTCTTCCTTCTGCTTGTTTTGGTCTGTTGGAAATACTTTCCATTATATTTTTTATTCTACTAATTGAAATATTTAGTCCCAAAATTTCTGATTATTTCCTCTTTTGATTTTTAGTGAATTTTCATTTGTATCCTGAATTGTCTTTCTCATTTCTTTGCATTGTTTATACCTGTAACTGCACACATTTCACTGAGTTCCTTACTAGTTTAAATTATTTCTCAGGAATTTCATAGTAATTCCATTCAAGTCAGAATTTATTTCTGGAGACTTCTTACTCTCCCTTGGATTTTGCATGTCTCCTTTCATCTTTCTTGTGTCCTTATGTTGATGTGTGCACATCTGGTATAACAGTTGTCTCTCCTAACTTTGTTGAGTAGCTTTTATTGGAAAAGATTATTTTTTTTCACTTAGATGGGAGATATGATGTCACTGGGTAGGTGCTTTGGGTTTGGTAATAGGGTAACTCAAAAGCATAGTCTCCTATTATTTCTTCTTCTTTGATTGATGTGAACATGTCTACAAGTGCCTTCACAATCTACATGGCAGAAATTTATGGAAGTTGTTGTATAACTTTTCAGCAGATGTAGGCTTCCAAAGATGCATGACCTCAGCCTCCACAGAGTCAAGCCCTGTTGCAAGTGAGGCTTGTAGTGGTAACTATCATAGTCTAGATGTTGCAGAATATTGAGAGGACTGTCCCCAGGCCCCTTGGGCAAGCACAGGTAATACCAAGTGTTACCACATACAGTCCCACAGCCATGGGATGTTAAAGAGACCTTACCCAGGAATCTTGAGATGACTTTATGAGATGTCAATCTTGTTGTACAAGCAGTTACAGTTCTGAAGACACAGAATTGAATGGAACATTCTTCAGGTCCTACAAGATGATTATACATGATGGTATTGGCCTTTGGCCCTGATAAGCAAAGATTAGAGGGTTTGGGACACAAAGGTGACATTCCCTAGGTCTCATAGAGTACTTGCAGTTTGTTCTATGGCTTACAGCACTGTTAACTACTTTTATGGAGCTGTGGGATCCAGATGGTAACTTTTCCAGGTCCTAAAAGTCAAGTACAGTGGTATCAGGTTTGGGCACCAGCAGCTGTGATCTGAAGTCTGTAATCTGTAGAGTAGACGTTCCTTAGGTCTTCCAGGACATGTGCAAGTAACAATGGTATCCCTATTCCTGAAGCAGATCTTCCCTGGGCTCTACAGGATGAGTTCAGGTGTTAGTTATTACTAAGGCTTGTAGCTTTGGTATTGTGTTCCTAGAGCTAAAGGACATAAATAGGAATGTCCTTAGGTCACTCAGGTAGACTTGTGGCATTTGTAGCCATAGTTCTGGAGCTGAGGGACATGGACAAGACTTTCCTGTGGTCCCAAGAATGGCAACAAAGGTTTTAACAGCATCTGTAGTCTGAAGGACATGGGATTGGGTGGAGACCTTGCCTAGTTCCTACTAGATGAGTGCAAATGGTGCCAGAGGTTGGGCCTAATGGTAGATTCATTTCTGCTGGTGTCAGCCGGGACCTTTTTCAGATACTGCTGAACAGGTTCATGTGAAGCTAGGACTTTGGAACAGTAGCTGCAGTCCCAAGGCTCTCAACTTTAAGCACACCTTTCCAAGTTTTCGTGAGGCAAATATGAGTGGGACTTGCACTTGTGGCCTTGGCTGTCACTGTTTATCAAGCTGCAGGATGCAGAAGGGAGCTGTCTTCTGGCCAGTGGGGTGCACACAGGACTGAGACCTCAGTTGCTGTCAGTTCTTAGGGCAAGATAGTGTTTATTACAGGAGTTTGGATTCTGGAGGCTGGGGGTGGCCAGGTAGGTACTTTCTTCAGAGCAGGGCAGTCTTTCTTAGTGAAGCTAGCTCTGAAAACTGGATTTGAAGCTTGTAAGCATCATGGAATTCTCCTGCAGATAGGATAGTGGGTCTGCTGGTGTGATCAGGTTGCTGGCATGTTCCCTGCTTACCTTTATGAGCAGTGTGGTAGTCCACCTCCTACTGAAGTTGCACATTGCTTTATTCTTTTCTTAGGTATTCTTTCTGATTCTGTGCTGTGCTGTTTATGGTTCCCCTCACTTCCCTGATTTTTATCTGTAGCAGAGCCCTGTACAGGATACATCTATTCAGCTATCTTAGCCCACATTCCAGAAGAGGTTTTTAAGAGAAGGAAAAATTATACATCAGTTCCATTTCAGTTCATAGATGTAGACATTCAGCTATCATGAAAGTTGGGGTATCTTCTTTCTCCTTGCCTATGTAAGATCTGGTATAGGAGTAACTCTTGGCTCTCTCTATCCTTTCCTTCTATGGTATTACTTTTTAAAGCAACATTTACATTATTTACTGGATCCATGTTGTATGTTCGTTGGCTCAGTTTCCACAGCCTTTTCTGTTGCCTTATCACATTGTCACTTCTGTATATTTGTCTCTTTACCACCTTAGACTTCACTATACCAAGAAGATTGCCCAGATTTTCCCCATTATAACCCAACCCAAAACCAGATGCCAAGTAGGTTCAACAAAGAAATGAAAACATTTTGTTAGCTGGGTGCCAGTGGCTCACAGCTATAACCTTAGGTACTTAGGAAGCTGAGGTTGGGAGTATTGTGGTTCAAGACAAGCCCAGGCAAAGAGTTCACAAGACCCCCATCTCCAAAATAACCAGAGCAAAAATGGACTGGAGGTGTGACTCAAGTAGTACAGCACCTGCTTTTCAAGTGTAAAGCCCTGAGTTCAAACTCCAGTCCTACCAAAAAGTATAATAACAACAAAAAGAATGAAAAGAAATCATTTTGTTATAACACTCTCTTCTCATAGTGATGTTTTCTTTTTCTGAACATAATGTTATCCGTTATATTTCTTAAAGGAATACAAGAATTGCCAGGTAATGGGATTGAAGGGCACTTTTGTTACACAACACATGATTAAACATTTTTTATGTAATAATCAATTTAAATTGGCTTATTATGAAAAAAGTTGGAAGAGTTTGTAAGAGGAAGTTCATATAGTCCACTTTGCAACAATAGCTAGAGTTAAACAGGTTTCACTTTCTTGTTCCCCCACAGATGATTTTGTAAAGTCCTCACTTGTTTTCACACATTTGTTTCCTTTGTAAATAGTTAAACTTGAAACCTCCTGCTTTAAAAACTTAGCTTTTTTTGGCTAAGTTGAGTAAATACAGCCAAAATTGCCATAACAAAATCTTATAGTAAAAAGGTTTTCTAAATATTATAAAAACTGGTTTTTTTTTGTTATTTAACTACTATTCACTGAAATAGTATACTCTAAAGAAGGCAAGATTGTACTAAAAATTAGAATGTGCTTGCTTCTTCTCATAGTACTCTGTAATTTTAGAACAAATGTTTTTATTTTATGGTTAGTATCATTATCCAAAAGTGTGTCATCACAAACATGCCATGAGTGTTTAATGAAAACACAGCTCAGGTTAATGAACACATTAAGATACATCAGATTAACTGGGGTTCATATCATTTTCTAGGAGCATGATCTAGGGCAAGTTTTAAATTTCTGTGCATTTGGTTTCCTCTTTATCAGATTAGCATAATAATATTCTCTGTCTCAACATGTGATTTAATGTGGTAATTCATTTTTTGAACTTAGACAGATATTCAGGGATGTAGTAAACTTTTGACAGCTAGTCATTAGAGCATTTTTAGGAATATAAAGGGTTTGGTTGCTGAAGAGGCTGTAGAGTGAAGAATAAGAAGTTCTGGAAAATAAAAACCCCTCAGAGGCCAATCACTTGGTAGAGACGATGTATCTTGAAGTAAGTGTAATGATCATTAGAAGATAAGAAGTATTCCACCTCCAGAAAACACTTCCTTTGATCCTCGACTAATGGGAATGAAAGAGCAGTACTTAAATTATAATCAAAGAGTAGAAGCCTGGGAAGCATTGTGGTATTAGTAGCTTATTTATAACTAACTTTGGGGAATAAACAGCAGCAGAAGACATTGATCATGCTTTTAAAAAGATACTTTTCCAACAGAAATATTCACATATTATTTAAAATCATGACTTTTGGAATCAATTATTAGAATTTGAATTCTGATTCTGATCTTATCCGTTATATAATCTTGGGCAAGTTATTTGAATTTGGTATGCCTTAGTTTCTATGTATGAGACAGGAATAATGATGGATCCTCTTAGAGGTAGTATGTGAAATAAATTAATTAACACACATCAAATACATAGTATAGTACATACCATATTAAAATACTCAATAATTTTCAGTTCATATAATTATCATTCAATGTTTAAGATGAATCTTATCTGGATAAGAATCCAGGTATTGATCAAAAAATTATAGTGCTAATTAGTGGCCAGAAAAATTCAATTATTTCTTTTATCTTATACTGTTAATTGCTGCTTTACTATTTGTAATCACTCCCCTCAAGTGAAGTAGCTAGAAAAATATGCTTAGAATTATTCTAGAATACAGAATATGGGTCTAAATTTAATTTCAACCTAAGACATCCATTTTAATCAATACAACATTTTGACAATACAAAAAATTTTCAAGAAGGCTGGCAAATCATTATATGCAGAAGCACTTGTAGGAGAATTAAATGTATAGGAATAGCATGATCTATAAAACTCTCAGAGCCTTAAGAGTCCATGTCAAGATTTACTGCCAGTGTTGACAAAATGATCAGAAATTGTATTGCTAGACAATTTAAAATTTGCTGTAGAAAATTATACTGATCATGTGTTTAAAAAAATTTCAGGACCCTATAGAAACAGAGCAAATAAGGTAAAAACAGAAAATTTATCTACAATATCTACAATAAACACAAACTATTCAAGATCTATGCCTTCTGTATCATATTAGGATCTGTGTGAAAGGGAGAAGAAAGAAGTAATGAGACATTGGATAGAATTGAGAACAGAACATTCTGAAATTTTAAATAAGTAACAACCAGAAAACATGACATCAGTTTCAGAAGAAAAGATTCAGAAAGATTTTTTATTTATACATTCCAAATCAGTTGTAAACATGTAGGATTGATGATAAGGATTCTGGGGTCAAAAACATGATATATCACAAAAATTCCTTAAATTGAGCAACTGAGCTCTCTGGAACTGAGCTCTATGAGTGAGTGGTGATAGAATCCAAATTAAGCCTAATAGTGTAGTTGGAAAAAGTAAAAAAAAAAAAAAAAAAAAAAAAGACCCAAATGAAATTATGGGAGGGCAAAGGAGGAAGAGCTTGGGAAGTACAAAATTATATGTGTGTTTATGTCTGTGTATGTGTCCGTCTGTGTGTTTATATGCATGCCCCTCCATTGCAAAGATAGCAGGAAAAAGGGTTATAGATCAATAATGCTAAGAAAAGAATCCTGATCCATTCTTCCCTCCAAAAAATTTAGGAAAACTAAAAGGTAAAAGCAAGCAACAAGAAAGAATATCATTCAAATCCCATACAAAGTTATCATAAGAACAATGGAGAGAATAGAACAGAAAGACATCCCTACACATAATAAACTAAATGAAGTAAAGAAAATAACACAAGAATATAAGAACTGCTTATGTCAGAATTAAAATTTTGAATCATAAGTGAAGTGATGCAGTATACAAAAGAATTAGAAGGAAAAGCAAATTCATTTCAGAAATAAAGAATAGAGTAGACATCAAAGAGCATAAAATGTAAGGAATAAAATGATGTAAATGTTGAAAAGAGTGAAGAGATGACCTGAAGAAACAGGAAATACAGAAACTGGACATACAAAAAATCAGCAAAGAATATCTAGCATGAATAGTCTAAGACCTCTGAGGCAATGACAAAACAGTCTTGCTAGGCAGGTGCTCTACCCTTTGAGTCACACCCCAACACCTTTTTTGCTTAATTATTTTGCAACTAGGTTCTTATGAGTTTTCCCTGGAATTGGCCACAGACTGTGCTCCTCCTATCTGTGCCTTTCTTATAGTTGGAATGGCAGGCATTCCCTGCCAGATCCTAGATTTTTTTATTTTAATCAAGTCAAACTGACTTTCAAGTATATAAACCATGGGTATTCCATTATGAACATACAAATGTTGAAGCAATACGCTTTCTATGAAACATTGCTTAGTAATGTTCTAGAACATGTTCTACATAATCAAAATGCATGGGCTGACTTGATTATAAGGACTAATTGTGAACATTAGATATATATTATAAGATTAAAAATCAATTATGCTTATTAAGAAAGGGAGTGTAGTATGAAATCACTATATTTCTGGACATTTCAGATACATTGCAACACTAAAAATAGGGGAGAATGGGTACAGCATAGGAAAAGTAAACTTGATAATTGCCTTGTAGGTACTAATTAAAAGAATATTAATTAAATTAGATGTTAGGAAGGAATGACAAGAATGTATGAAAATTATTAGCTAGCTGAATATTTCTTGTTGAGAACGAATAGAAAGTAACTATAGTACTAAAGACATTACATGAAGGTAGAACAATAATGACATAAAGATAGTGAGTAAAATAAGAATTTACATTTTTCATTGATAAAAAATTGAGAATACACAAATCCAAATCCAAATCACATTTTTAAAATTTGTACATATGAAATACTTTTATCAAAGAGCATGACATAGAAGAAGTCCAGACATACCAATCATGTAAATAGAAATAATTCTGACTGCTCAAAAAGAAAAACCAAGCAAAATTGAAAACAACTCCCCAAAAACACTGCTGGATATGATAGACATACCCACAACAAAGAGATTCATGATTTGGAGAAGGTTGGACCAGGCAAATGAAACCAAAAAGATGACATGGTATTATTAACTGACAAAGAAAAATATGAAGAAAAGGTGTTAGAGAAAACGGGGCCTTTGCTAGAGATTGCACCTCACAGAGAAGGTTGTCAGTTTAAAGGATAAGTGTATACTTATCATTTATACACTGATAAGTATAGCAATGATTTCATAAAGTAGAAATTACAATAGAGGCAAAAAGGAATTGTCATAGACAGACTAATTGTAAAAGATTGTAACACATCTGTCTCAATCTAAGAAAAAGCACAAGAATTTAAAATGAGTATGGATTTAGAAGACTTAATATAGTCAACAAAACAGGTCCTACTGATATCACACTGTTAACCTAGATTAAGAGAGAATATTTTATAGGTGTGCATGTCATGTTCAAAATTTGATCCCATCATAGGCCACAAAGAGAAGTTTAATAAATTCTAGAGAATATAAAATATTCTGGAGAGTATGCTCTTGTTGCAGCAGATTAAAACTACAGCAAAATCAAAACCAGAATGATCCTTTACTTAGAGGTTTAAGAGAAAAATTTTAAAAATGGTTATGGAACAACTCTTGGGTCACAGAACTGCTTGAAAATTAACAGTAACACAAGACTGGGCATGGCAATACATGCATGTAATCCCAGCTACAAAAGAAATTATTGGAAGGAATGAAGTTTGAGGCCAGCCCAACCAAAAAGTTAATGAGACCCCCAATCTAAGCCAGGCATGTGACACATACCTCTAATCCAGCAGTGGAATGCTTAGTTAGGTAAGAGGATAGGGTCCAATGTCAGTTCTAAGAAGAAATGTAGGAGACCTTATGGGAAAAATAATTAAAGTGAAAAAGGGCTGGCAGAGCATCTGCCTAGCAAGCACAAAGCCCTCAAGTCAAACCCCAGTGTAAAGCTAACAAATAGACTTATTTACCTCTATTTTGTATCTGGTCTTCATTCTGTGTAGGCTTTCAATTAATCTTGCTTATCTTTTTCACACCAGAGCCAGGTAGTAAATTTCTGTTCTCTTCTGAGAAACCACAGGACACAAAAACTTTAAAGACATGTCTCCAGGCCAAACTGATTTCTGGTCAATTGTATCAGTCTGATTAGCATATCCAACCCACAGTCTGCCAAAGGAACAATGACCAAGTGTTCCACTCCCCCACCGGCTTTCCTACAACCTCTGCCTTATAGAAACTCTGAAAAAACCTCACACCAGTTACCCATTGACACTGATATTGTCTATGGTGTCTGTTCCTTTCCTCCCTTAGAAAGTGAATAAAATTTTGTCTCTGCTTTAACTCTGGCCTTTGGGAAATCTTTCATAGCCCACACCCTGGGCAATGACTGGGATCTAACACTCAGTACTGCCAAAAAAAATTAACACTAATTTAAACACAAAAACTCAGAACCTATGGTATACAACATAAGAGTTAATAAACTCAAAAATTTTTAGAACATTAAATGTCCATAGCACTAAAAATTAAATTCTGAAAGTGAAGGAATTAGAAATTGGAAATCTAGAAAATCAAAACAAAACAAATAACAAAAATAGGGAATGAGTAGTGGAGAAAGATGAGAATTCATAAATAAGACTAAAAGTTAATTCTTTAAACACAAAAAATAAATACAGACAAGCTACTGGTTTACCTAAATAAGGTAAGAGGAAACCACACATGTATAAAATTAGAAATGAAGAACAGACATTTTTGTTTAAAATAGCTATATGGGGTGTTTCAAAATGACATATCCATGTATATATGGATTATAATCAGAATTGGTTCATCCCCTCTATTTTCTCTTTTCTTCTTTAGTCCCCTTTTAATGATGATTTCAACAGGTTTAAAAATTCTATATTCATTTTTGTATAGGAAGTGCATCAACCATATTCACCTTCTTAGTTTCCTTCTTTTATCCTCCCTCTCCCATTAGTCACCTCCCCTTGGTGTGACCTAGAGTGCTTGTTTTTATAATGGGTCTATATTCCACACATGAGAGAAAACATGCAACCTTTGACTTTTTGATCCTGGCTAACTTCACTTAAAATGTTGTTCTCCAGTTCCATTTGTTTTCCTGCAAATTAAATATTATGTCTCATGTATGAAATAGAAAAATGAGACTTGTCAAAACTATTCCAGGAATGGGGGAGAGGAGGGAAAAGAGGATGATGTAGGGGATGAATTGAAATATTATATAATGAAAGAATTTTTGTCACAAGGTATCCCAGTACAACAATAATATAATTATGATAATAAAAACTTGAGCCACATAAAAAAATAAAATTAGAAATGGCATGGAGAAAGCACTGTTCAAAACAGAGAACACAGAAAGTATTTTGTGCTATTCTATGCAATTGAATTTGAAGACAGTGCTGAAATAGGTAATTTTTAAGAAGAGTATGCCTTGTAAATTGAACCTTAGAAAATAGAGGGCCTAAAAAGATCAGATAGCCACAGAAGAAACAGGCCAAAGTGTTAAACAACTTGCTAAGAAGCATCAGGCCTCATTTTTTTAACAGGTTAATCCTCAAAAAGGACTCAAGCCAAATCAAAGAGACTCTTACTAGCTAAATGAGGTATAATTTGAACATCAAGGAAAATAATAATTACAGAGAACTGGAACATATTAAAAATGTCTAAAGTTATAATAATTATACTAAACCAACCACACAAACCTTTACAGCTCAGTATTGGAAGATGCAATAAATCAACCCATTGTCTGGAAAACTGGTAAAGGGCAGCTAGTACAGAGGATTTTGTGTGTTCCCAACACAAAGAAATGATAAATATTAACTACACCACTTGACACACAATTACATGGAAAAGAAAATTTCTCCTTATAGAAATATAATGGCTAGTAAGTGACACTTATTTTGTAATCTGTAATGAATTAATGGATAAAATGAAAAGTCTTCTAGCATTGCAAAAAAGGAGGCAACCAGATCTGACATGTCTCTTAATGTAAGAATACATGCTGATGTATTATTTTTGCCGAATAACAGTAAAATTCAGCTGGGAGGTTGAGATTTGGAGGCCCACCCTGGCAAACAGTTTGAGGCTAACCCCAGCAAACTGTTTGTGAAACTCCATCTCCAAAATATCCAGGGCAAAATGGACTGGAGGTATGGCTCATGTTTGCAAGTGTGGAAGCCCTGAATTCAAACCTCAGTCCCAACAAAACACAGCAAAAATCAATCTTAAATTTTTTCAGGTGTTTAGATAAAAATAATTTGCAAGAAACCCTGGAATATAAATTGCAAAATCCAGATCCTCTACAGGACAAATAGTTTCTTTATTAAATGGAATGGAAGAAGTAAACACAAAGACATAATCGGGAAGGAACTTGTATGAAACTTATTTGGATCCTCATTTAAATGGTAAAAAGAGAAAACATGAAATAATTGAAAATTAGAATTAAGACTGGATATTTTCTAACATTTAAGAATGACTGTTAAATTTAGGTATGATAATGTACTGTACTTCTCTTTTTAAAAAAAAGCTCTTACCTTTCTGAGATAAATAAAGAAATATTTACAAATGAAATGGTATGATGTCTGGAATTTTCTTCAAGTAAGGAGGAGAAATAGATAAAACAAGATTGGCCATGAGTTGATAATTATTAAAGCTGGCTGGTGGAGATGTGGGAATTCATTGCAGTATTCTATTTTTGTATATATTTGAAACTTTTATAGCATAAAAATCAATTAAAAATTATATAACTAAAATCAGGGCATAACTCTCATAGATATCACGTGCCTATTATTAATTCAGATGGGAGAATGTGCTCCATTCTTTCTGGTTTAGTGTGCTTGAGGTCTCCCCAACTTCCCTAACAATGGTGGTGCTTTTACAGGGCAATACATTCTCTTCCTTTGCTCCTTTGATCCTTTTTGCATTTCCAGACATTCATTCAGCTTGTAGGCACAGAGCTGCTGATATTGTAAAAATGTTGCTTAGCAACATATAAATGGGGGGAAAAACACTCCTTAAAGCATTAGGGTTTTTGTCTTTTGAAATGTACTAGTTCAGCATATGATACCTCCCACAGCTCAATTTAACAGGAAGAAAATAATCCACTGTCTGAATATAATTTTTTTCTTCCATTTTTTAGCTAGGTCTGAAATTAATAAGAATGTCTAAGAAATGGAGTACGATGCTGACCCTGAAATTCCTACAGTTCTGCGATGGGGTTGAGGTGGGGGTAACAAGGTCAGGAAGGTATTAATGAAAGTGCTCCATTTTTATCATCTACTCAGTATTATTGTCCAAAGAGAGTGCAAACTTTAAGGAAGTAGAAGCCCAGTGAAAAGAAGCCTCAGTTTATTTTCCACTGTATGTGACCAAATGCTCTTGAAAAGCATTTCTAACTTGAACAGCTGTTTTCCACTGGAAGATCCCTCAGGCCAAAACTTGGAATGTGTCACTGTGCCTTTTCTGGGCATTATGATAATGTAGATGCTGCTTTCTACGTCTAGAGAGGGTCTTGGGTTTACATTTCTGAAATGCTCTCAGGTGATGCTGTTCTTGTTGGTCAGGAGGACCACAAATTTATATCATGTGGACTAAAACAACCTGGGTTAGCAGAGAGGTTAGAAAATGTGACTGGTCAACCTGGGAATGCATAAGATTAAAAGGAGAACTCCAGACAGTCCTAGGCTCAGATCTTGCCTGAGTTGTATACTCATTACACACTGAGGGATGTGGTACTGGACCAGCCTGCGCTTCAGATTTCTCATCTGTGAAGAAGAACCATGGGTATTTTTGAGAAGACTGACTGAGGTGAGTAAGGGTGTAAGGTTGTTAGCCCACTGTCTGGCATATAGTAAGTACTTGATAACTATTAATTGTTGTTGGCATAAAGGAAAAACAGGAGGATTTATGAAGGACCATGCTGCTGTATGAGCCTTTATCTCCTTCCAAGGGTGTCTATTTACTGAATTCCTTCCAAAATCAGTGTGAAAAATGGGGAAAGCACTGGGCTCTGACTCGGAAGTAGGCTGTTGACACTCTCACATATTTTGTAGTCATGTTGTTTACAGACCACAGTGCGCATACATGACCAATGGAAATGTTGATCTTATTCCTTCCTGGCCTGGGCATCCTAGGGATTTATTTGAGGAAATGCTGTGAGCTGCACCAGTGTGCTCCAAAGAGTCAGCTTCTTGTTGGTGCAGAGAGAAGAGAGGTGCAGCGGGTGGCACAGCTTATCAGAATTGGATGAAAATCCTAGGCCTACAAGAATCTGCTAAGCATGGGATCTATTTTAAAATCTAGTCCTTTTTAGCAACAGAGAGACAGGGCAGAGATTTAATTACTGATGGCCTACATCAGAGGCAAAATTAGAGCCAGAGTCAGTACAGAGAGATTAGCCAGCCTACCTGAGGACACTGCATTCTTGCCACTTTCCCTCTATCTTTGCTGTTCGTATGGTTGCTTGGGCTTCTGATTTGCAGAACATTTTAATTTGTAAACAAATATGCTTGGGGCTCTGTGTTTGTGTCCATTTTCTGAAGGATTTTCTAATCATTTGTCAGCTTCTGTCTGAATCATACATAAATGTGTTTATGAATCACTTCCTATTTCCTGTCATGTTCCCCATCCCCATCCTTACACACACACACACACACACACAAACACACACACACGCACATGTTACCATCATTTGAATATAATAAAATAACTAGGGATCTTATGGTGATTATCAGACTAAAAATGTCCCTTGTTTGATGCAACATGTGCTCAGAATTAGTGAGACCAGGCCATGAGAGGCACACTAGAGGATCCCTAAAGGGTAGGACTGGCAACCTGAGAACAGCAGCTCATTCCAAAATGGCGGGGCGGGGGGGGGGGGGGGGGGGCTGACCACTAATAGAACCACTCTGGCTGAGGAAACAGTTTGAGGAGTTTGGGAAGCTCAGGGTTGTTATTGAGAAATCCTGGGTTCTGAGCCTGTTGTGAGAGCTTGGATTTGTAATCCTAGCTACCAAGAGGTATGAATAGGAGCATCTCAGTGTGAGGCTGGCCTAGGGCAATAATTTAAGACCCTACCTGAAAAATAACTAAATTGAAAAGTACTTGGGTGTGGCTCAAGTGGTAGAGTGTCTGTCTAGCAAGCTTGAGGTCCTGAGTTCAAGTCACAGTACTATATATATATATATATATATATATATATATATCATCCTTTGTATTTGAGTCAGAATTTGAATCTACCATCTTTGATACAGTGCCTGATATTAAAAACCATTAGTGTGGTACTGGAGATATCTCTCTCTATATATATCTATATAGAGAGAGATATCTCCAGTGTTCTTAAGGACAAGAGTCATCCTAAAAATTACTGTAAAAAAGTACAAGCTTTTGAGGAAGATAACTTGGGCTCAGATTCCTAAATTAAGGTGCTTAACTAATGGATGATCATTTAGTTGGACTGGTTAGTCACTTAATCCCTTTAGCACTGTTTTCTCTGTAAAGGAAAAAGAGCACCTTCATTTTAGGGTTCTTATAAAAATAAGATGAGATTTCACATTTAAAATATTTATGGTGTTGCCTGAAACATCATCTTACCTATAATAATAATAACAGGAAGAACAATAACAGTAACAACAACATTCTAAATATCCCCTAATGAATGAATTCTCATGCATTTTTCTAACTCTTTCAATGCTTGACACATGGGCTGTGTCAAAGAACCTAGGGGCTAGATTCTATCTGCAGATTTATTTTATTTGCTCTTTACACTGGTGGTCAAAGTGTTTTTAAAAAGTATTTTCTTGTAAATATTTTAAATTTGAGAGATTTTACAGTTTGCATCACAACTTACATTTCTTGAAATTTTTTGAACTTAGAACTGGCAAACACTTCTTCCCGGGAGATGATTATTACTGGGAGGGCAGCAGAAGCTGTTCCTTTGTAGAAGTTACTTTTGTCCCCTTTGCCACCATCCCCACCACTCTGCCACATTGTCACTGTGCTGCTTTTCTTCATGTGGTAGCAACGATAAGGACCCCACTGGGAGCATCTGGCTTGATCATGTTGTGTCCTTTAGAATTAGGTACTTTTCCTACGTCCATGAAGAAGGGAGAGAGGTTTGCTTGGCAGCACCAGGTATCACTTAAGGCTGTCTTCACCTTGCTCATAAATGGATGGACCAGAAGTTGACACTACTCTGAGGCAAACCAATTAGATTCTCTCTCCCAGTACTTCTGAACTGGAATAGTGAGAAGCTGCATATGTGGCTGATGGTGGTAGTGCTGGAAATAAAATTCAGGGCTAGACTGGAAGGAGGTGGTAAGAGAGAAAGTCAAAGGCCCTGCAAACCCGAGTCCCAGAGGAGCATATGGCAGCCAGGAGTCACAGGAGGAAAGGGGTCTACCAAGAGAAATAGGAAAGCAGAGGGCACTTGTAGATAAACAGAGGAAATGCATGTGTAACCCTCCTTAGCCTCCAGCCCCTGGAGCAGGACAGACTGGTTGTACATGCTTCACCATCCTCAATCAGTTGTTCATTGATCCTCTCTTTTATTTCCAAGATATTATCCTCTCCTATTATTCACTGCCTCTTACAATATTCCTCTTCACTCCCTTTGTCGACTTCTTCTACACTTGATCTCAAGATGTGGTATTCCTAAATATGTTTTTTTTTTTATGGGTTCCCTTCTCTATTCACACTTACTTCTTAGTTTAACATGAGCTGTATGCTAACAAAAGTTTTAATGCAGATACTCATTTAAAAATTTATCTTATTTCTTACTAAAATGCAGGGTCCATTATCTTAGGAAAATTTAATCTATTTGGTTCACATCTGTGTCTGACAGATAGTAGATGCTCAGTAAATATGGTAAGTGCATGAATGAATGAAGAAAGTAGGTTTGTGATTCCTGCCTAGACCTAAGCCACCTGTCATGCTCTGTCATGCTCTGCCTCAAGCCCCTGCCACACTGGATGCCTTTCAATTTCTCCAAATTGCTAAGCTGTTTCCTGACTTAGAGACTTGGAAATAATGCATTCCTCTGCTTATAAGGCTTTCTTTGTACTCTTCCTTCAAGTGTTGGTCAAAATCATTCTCCTCTGTGGTATTCTACCTTCTCTTTGGTACCTTCAATTATTACACCCTTTTCATGATGTGCACAGATTTGTACACCTCCATGAAACCATTTTCTAAACACATTTTTATCTGATTTTTCATTTTCTTCTCTCAACTATGCTGCTATCTTGAGTCAAGGATTTGATATATTCATCACCCATCACAATTTCTAGAATATAATAAGTATTCCATAAATGCATGTTTAGAGACTAGAGCAGTGGTTACAGAGCCTGGAAGGGGTGTCTGGGTAATCATGGACACCACGACGTACTTTATTTTATTCTCTCCACAACCTCATTTTAACATAAGCAGCTTGATTTGATTTTGGTTTCTTGCAATCAAAGAGCTTTGACTATGGCAACTATAGGAACAAGCAGAAATTTATACTTTGTAGATGCTTTTGCAATTATCTTATTCATAGATTTGGAAAAAACAATGACCTTTGCTAATGAATCTATGATGGCATTAATCGGGAACATTTCTATAGTTTACAAAGTACGTTTACATTATCATCACAGTTAATTCTAACAACAATCTTACACAGCAAAGGACACTCGCGACAAAGAGGTCCAAATAGCTAACAGGAGCTATGATAAAAGCCCGTTTTCTTTCTTCTTGCATCTTGCTCTATGATATACCCTCATGGATTCTGGTACTGCTGCTACTACAAGCTATGATTTATCGAGCATTTACAACAATCCAGGCAATGAACTATGTGCCTTCTCTTAACTAGATCAGTTAGCCAGTAAGTACTTACCCTTTGGGGTTAGTATTCTTCTAACAGATCAAAAAACTGAGGCATAGAGATGTCAGAAAAATAAATGGGTAATCTGAAATATGAGCCATGTTTTTTCTGATCCCTGAAACCAAATTACAAATCACTATACTATAGACACTTCATAAAGAGTTGAGCAGTCTAAAACTGGGGAAAGTTCAGGACTCATAAAAAAATATTACATCTCAGATTAACCATGCTTTGGCTCAGGGATTCCCCCCCACCCCCGTCATGTGGCCAGGAACTACCCATTGATTATTGGATGGAAATCAACTGGTTCCTCCCTTCCCATAGATTAGTGTAAAATTAAAAAATTTTAAAATCAGCTGGAGAAGAAAAGCATGCCCTCTCAGCCAGCAGATTCCACCTGTGCCCACCATGCTCCTTTTTGTATTTCCCTTCCCTAACTTTGAATAAACTCCTTTTTACACCCACATGTCCTGCCATGGATTCTTCCATGTGGGACAAAGACTTTGGAATCTTCGATCAGAGACTGAATGGACTCTGTTAACAGAGTGGAAGACCACCTGGGACTCTGGAAGTCACTCACAGAATATTCCAGAGTCATGTTTTAGTAAGAACCCCAAACTCTTTGAAGTCTAATGAAGAGTTACACAAAGTCTAATGTGAACAAGAAGCACTGAAAGCTGCAGCTGAATGTGAGCTGCATTACCAGCATCTCCTCTGATGAGGGACTTAATTAATGCACTTAATTGTTGAGAGATATGTAATGAGATTATCCAGAGCCTTGGCTGCACACTTCGTTCCTATTGTTAACTGTGTTAATTTGCAGCGATGTTCAAGATCCTGGTTGAATAAAAACAGGCTAAGTGAAAACTATTTTTTCAAAGTGGGAGAAAATGCAATCACAGTGGATAATGTGATTTTGAGGTACTGACTTTTCCCTCTCATCTTAAACACCATACTCTTCACATGTATGTGAAAGTCCTTGATCCTTTGGTGAGCATAGGAAGCCAGGTTACTCCCACACAGCATCCTGGGCTCCGGTAACCACTGTTCTACTCTATTTTTTGATATAAAGTTTAGAAGCCACATGTAAGTATGAAAGTGTAGCATTTTTTTTCTGTGTCTGCCTTATTCCCTTGGCACGATGCTGTGGAGGGAGAGCTAGAGAGAGGACAGTCAATGAATGTGGGGTCCTGCATAGGAGGAATGACTTCTAATGTTCTATGGCACAGTAGAATAACTATGATTGGCAAAAAGAAATGTCATGCTGCATCCCATAAATCTGCACAATTGCTATGTCTCAACTTAAAAGTATTTTAAAAATTAAAAGAAAACATAACTACAAAAACATTTTTACTGCTCCCCCCCCAAAAAAAAAGAAAAAAGGCTGAAAAGCACAAATGAGACAAGGTAAATTTATTTTCTTCATTTGGTAACTTACTGGATTATCTTCCTTTCAGGTTTAAGAAAAGAAAGGAGAATGGGATAAAGGAATAATATTGGTGTATGTGATTGTCTGCAAGATGCCCTGTAGGGGTGTCTCCTACCCAGCTGTGAGGTAGATCCTCAGAAAACACCTGAGCACTGAGTGTGCACTCCCATTCTACAGATGAAAGGAGACCTTGACTTGATCTCTCCTATGACTGGAACTAACAGAACAGTTAAAAGATCCACATGGCACATCTAGAAATATACAAAGGGGCACAACAAGAGATCTGAAAAAAAGTAGAAAACTAGAAAAGAACTGGAGTGTGTGAAAACGGGTTATGTCATGTTGGCATCAAAGAGCCCAAGATCCTATATTATCAGACTAGATTTGGAAATAATTGAATGAGATAGTCAAACAAATGCTTATGCCTTCTAAAAGACATTTGATTATGTAACTCAGCTTTCAATAACAATGGCAATGATGACAATAAAAACTTACATTTTCAAAGTTTTAAAATTTCCCCCAATTGATCTTAGCATATTTGAGTACTTATTTCGTCCTTCTCCCAACCTTCCAAATCAGTGGCTCGTTTAAATGGGTCCAACTTTGCTGTCTCTGAACCTCACAGGAAGGGCTTTTCAAATCATTTTTCATTCAGTTCATATTTTGAAAGATCAAAGATCTGTGCCATGTGCCCATTCCAGAAGTCTCTCTGGGTTTAGTACATCATGAATATAAATTATGGTGTTTGTTATGTTTTCCAAACACCCATTCATCATCCATCTTCTCATTGTTCATAGGGATGTGGGGTCAGTCCTTTTCTCACCTTCACAAGGCTATGTGCTTCTGTTTGTGTGGCCAAATGAGCATTGGGAACAATTAGCTACTCACTGCTGTGACTGTGGCCAAAGGCTTCCCCCATGGGGATGAGAAGAAACACCCTCAGGAGGAAGCTCCATTTAGGATTCAAGTGTGGCCAAGGATACAGTGACTCTTTCTTCCCTCCAGCGCAGGTCCAGCTTTTATATAGCAAGACAAAAGCAAACAATGGCCACCCTTTCTCTTCTGGAGGTGACAAGAAGAAGAAAAGTATAAAGCTAGCTTTTGAAAGCTCAGCTATTGAACTCCCTGCCACCCTAAGAATCTGACCTGTATCCACTTTCTGACAACCTTAGGAGGCAATTGTCTTTTTCTTTAAGAAACTGTCAGCTTAGGAAGAGACCACCAAGAGGGAAAGAGATTGCCTTCCAAAAGGGCCTTAAAGAATATCAAGAAAATCAAGGCTGGAAGGTGTCTTAATGATTACTGACTCCAACCTTTTTGAAACCTCAGGGTCAGGAAGGAAGACTAAATCCTAAGCTATATAGTGAATTGCTGGCTTTCTTTAACATTATCAGAACTACCTGGTAATAAGTCATAGCTGTCTCCCATTTTCTGACCCAAGAGAGAATACTACTTGACAGTCTTTATTGCCTGGGGATGGGGAGCAAACTCAGGTTATTCTCTGAGGCTTGAAATATGATTTAAGGTGCAACTTTCAAGGGGTTAAGGAGATCTTAATTAGGATTGGGCAAGGATCATGACATGATAACATAGTATTTTAGAATTAGAAGATATAATAAAACAAGGATTTTGAGGCAAGGGACTGGAAGAATTGAGTGATAGACAGTTGGCTGATATTTTCTGTCAGTGAATTCTTGTATGAACAATAAAATGACTTGCAACTTTTAATCTTCCAGAACAAAGTTCCCAGGAATGATAAAGCAATGTGGGTGAACACTAAGCACTAGCAAAGACCTGTTGCTGTGGACAGTCAAGTGTGAAAGTGTAGATCATTTCAGCTTTCAGAGTCTAATCCCCATTGAGTGGAGTGGTGTTTTAAGATAGGTAATCCCTTCACTGCAGAAGATGAACTGGAAGCCAGATTCCAAACTGCCCACCCACTTGCATTTTATAACTTAAGAATGTATTGCTTGAACCAAATAAATAAAACTCATTCTTTGGTTGGGCTTGGTGGCTTGTGCCTACAATGCCAGATACTCAGAACATGGAGATTATTGTCTGAGGTCATTCTGGGCAAAAAGTTTGTGAGATTCCATCTCAACAAACAAGCCAGGTGTGTGGTTCATGTACATAAGACAGGCAGGAGGATAATGATCCCATGACAGCCTTGAAAAAATGCTCAAGACTGTGTCTTAAAAATAAAGAAAAAAATGCTGGGGGCATGGCTCAATTGGTAGAGTACCTGTCTAGCAAATGAGAGGCCCTAAGTTCAAACCCCAATCCTAACACCCCCCCCAAAAAAAGAGAGCCAACCAACCAAACAAACAAATGAAAAACAACAATGACAACAAAAAAATCCCTGGACTTAAACCAGACAGACAAGATCATTTTTAAGATTTGGGAAAAAATCAGAAAGGAGGTAGGGAGTACATGTGTGAGAGAAGTGTGGATATTCTCAAAGATAGGACCTGCAAAGTCTCTGTGAGGAGGTGACTATAAAAAGAAAAAAACCAGGGAAAGAGCTCTCTAAGCTGAAGAAGAGCAATTACAAAAGAAAGGACATCTTGGAGCCTGAGGCACAGAGTGTACAAGGGCAGTGACCAAGGAACAAGAGAAGAAAGAGGAGAGGTGAGGAAGGACTGGAAAACCTGGCTGGGTCACCAAGTACCCATGGTACCTGGCATGTGCCATCTTGTTGCTGTGTATGCAAAATGCTGCAGGCTGACCCCATGGGAACTCACAGTTGGAGCCATGCTTCTATGGGTGGTGAAGACCTACATCCAGATTCTCCAAAGGAAGGGATTGGGGCATACTCAGATAATCATTTATACATTGTCCTGGGCAAAGTGAAAAATTCATCAACCAAGGCAGGCACAGGGCTGCACAGAGCAGTAAATTATCTTTTCTTCTTTTGTTTGTAAGAAATGTGTATGATTCCAGGATATTCTCCTCCTGTTCTTAGTCATTATCATGCTCCAACATCCATTTTCAATTTCTAGTGTTGAGCTGGATGGTTTTTATGGTGTCTCAGCTAAAGAAAAATGAAAATGAATGTACAAAATGAAAGGTAAGATTCATTTATTTTTTGAGTATAAAGAATACTCCTTAAAATTTTTCCTAAACCAGAAAAGTGCCTTTTACTAAGATTTAATTAGGCACACCATTTTCTTTTCTTAAATGTTCACAAGGCACTAATTGAACAATTTGCATCATGTATGCTAATATCTAGAAATGATGATTAAAATTTTTAAGAGCATTGTTTGATGCTTATAAGCAACTACTCAGCAGTCAATATGCAAGCTCACTGAGGCTGTGTCATGGATCTCAAAAACCAAGGACTCAGTGAATAATAGAAAAGAGCCAAGCACTCAATTCATCAGCTAGAATGCTCATTCTCATTGTGTGAATTCAGACACAGGAAAATGTTTGTGTGCTGACATTTGGGTGTGTGTGACTGTTTCTAAATCTCATTCTCTTTTCATTGTTAAAGTGCCCAAACTGAACCAGATAAAATCATCAGGTAGAAGCCTAGAGGTTCAAATGGTGTTTGTTTTAAGACACACTCTCCCTGAGGAGGCCAGTGATCTGAGGCAGGACTGCCCATCAGTCCAGGGTGTCGCATTTCAGTGTGAACCTCATTTCTATCTTGAAAAGCAAGCTTCGTGACCTTGAGAATTATTTATCCTCTAGATGGGGTGCATGGGAGACACAGAGTGAGGCAGAGGATGAACCACACTCAGTGGTGTCCCAGACTGTATCATCCAGGCCAGTCTTTGCCATCTCAAGGTCTCATGGCTGTCATTCTAGTGGATTCCTGCTCAGTTTCTCTGCTTTTCATGTAAGGATAGTAATAGTAATTAACCCATTTGGTCTCTATGAAGTTTAACAGACTGTGTAAAGCTTTTAATTTAGGACTTAACACTATTAGCTATTAGTGTTGTATAGAGCAATTAGGAGATATATTGCAATCAATTGCAAAAGAAAAAGTTGCTGCTGCTATCATGTGTGCATGTGCACACGCATGTATGTATACATGGGGTACATGTATAAAGCAAAAAATCAAATAGTATGCAGGAATTTATGTTGAAAAACTATAAAATCCCACTTGCCTTTATGTATTTCTTATTGCGTTCCTCAGAGAAAACTTCTCTTAACTATTTCTATTTTTCAATTCTTTGACTGCACCCCATATATCTAAATAATATGCCTGCACACTATTTCCCGATTCATCAACTTTAGGTAATGTTTTTCTTTTTTCACTGTTACATAAGAATTGAAGATTCATTTGTTCCATGATTCTTTCCTCTTCTCTCCTTGTTGTCTCCCAGTGTTTGATGAATATATTAATATTTTTATGTCTTCTGCTGCTCGTATTTATAAATTTTAAACAAAACATTTGCACATTTTCTGTTTTGTTAATTTTAGACACTACATTACAATATAGAGGAACATTTAGCACATTCTTCTATAATTTGAGGATCTTAGTTCCTTACTCCTTCCTCCTTAATTTCTGAATGCCATCTCTGAGTATTTAGAACTGATTTTAGGGTAATTTTCCTAAATATACAACATGAGACAGGGATTCTTTGATGTATGATTTATAGTGGGTATGCTCTGAGAAGGAATCTGTAAGGAATGAGTGCAAAAAAGGCAAAAATTAAGCCAAGGTGTGGTTTTAGGTTGGAGCATAGCTTCTGCTTGCTCTTAGGGGGAGCTTTGGAACTTGAATTGTAGCTTTGCAGTTATTGGCTGCTGGCTTCCTGTATGGGGGAGGAACATGATCTCCCTGTGGAGGCAGACTCTATCAGGTAAGGAAGATGTTCCAAAGAAGACAGCAGCTGTGAGCTAGGTTTAGCTAACATTCTCAGCATCTGGGGAGATGAGTTCAGGAAAGGTGATCTGGGCAGAGTATCAATAAACTTCTGCCATACAAAGTGGTGAGAAGGATGTGATGAAGACAAGGACAATGACCATGCTTCCTCTTCCTTCTCTTCTGCTTCCTTATCATCAACTCTTACACTTATTTTATTTTATTTTTCTTTTATTATTTATATCTGCATACAAGGCTTGGGTCATTTCTCCCCCCTGCCCCCACCCCCTCCTTAACCACCCACTCTGCCCCCTCCCTCTCCTCCAACCCCCTCAATACCCAGCAGAAACTATTTTGCCCTTATCTCTAATTTTGTTGTAGAGAGAGTATAAGCAATAATAGGAAGGAACAAGGGTTTTCGCTGGTTGAGATAAGGATAGCTATACAGGGCATTGACTCACATTGATTTCCTGTGCATGGGTGTTACCTTCTAGGTTAATTCTTTTTGATCTAACCTTTTCTCTAGTTCCTGGTCCCCTTCTCCTATTGGCCTCAGTTGCTTTTAAGGTATCTGCTTTAGTTTCTCTGCATTAAGGGCAACAAATGCTAGCTAGTTTTTTATGTGTCTTACCTATCCTCACCCCTCCCTTGTGTGCTCTCGCTTTTATCATGTGCTCATAGTCCAATCCCCTTGTTGTGTTTGCCCTTGATCTAATGTCCACATATGAGGGAGAACATACGATTTTTGGTCTTTTGGGCCAGGCTAACCTCACTCAGAATGATGTTCTCCAATTCCATCCATTTACCAGCAAATGATAACATTTCGTTCTTCTTCATGGCTGCATAAAATTCTATTGTGTGTAGATACCACATTTTCTTAATCCATTTGTCAGTGGTGGGGCATCTTGGCTATCTCCATAACTTGGCTATTGTGAATAGTGCCGCAATAAACATGGGTGTGCAGGTGCCTCTGGAGTAACCTGTGTCACAGTCTTTTGGGTATATCCCCAAGAGTGGTATTGCTGGATCAAATGGTAGATCTATGTTTAGCTTTTTAAGTAGCCTCCAAATTTTTTTCCAGAGTGGTTGTACTAGTTTACATTCCCACCAACAGTGTAAAAGGGTTCCTTTTTCCCTGCATCCTCTTCAACACCTGTTGTTTGTGGTGTTGCTAATGACGCCTATTCTAACAGGGGTGAGGTGGAATCTTAGTGTGGTTTTAATTTGCATTTCCTTTATTGCTAGAGATGATGAGCATTTTTTCATGTGTTTTTTGGCCATTTGAATTTCTTCTTTTGAGAAAGTTCTGTTTAGTTCACTTGACCATTTCTTTATTGGTTCATTAGTTTTGGGAGAATTTAGTTTTTTAAGTTCCCTATATATTCTGGTCATCAGCCCTTTGTCTGATGTATAGCTTGCAAAAATTTTCTCCCACTCTGTGGGTGTTCTCTTCAGTGTAGAGACCATTTCTTTTGATGAACAGAAGCTTTTTAGTTTTATGAGGTCCCATTTATCTATGCTATCTCTTAGTTGCTGTGCTGCTGGGGTTTCGTTGAGAAAGTTCTTACCTATACCTACTAACTCCAGAGTATTTCCTACTCTTTCCTGTATCAACTTTAGAGCTTGTGGTCTGATATTAAGATCCTTGATCCATTTTGAGTTAATCTTGGTATAGGGTGATATACATGGATCTAGTTTCAGTTTTTTGCAAACTGCTAACCAGTTTTCCCAGCAGTTTTTGTTGAAGAGGCTGCTATTTCTCCATTATATATTTTTAGCTCCTTTGTCAAAGACAAGTTTGTTATAGTTGTGTGGCTTCATATCTGGGTCCTCTATTCTGTTTCACTGGTATTCATGTCTGTTTTTGTGCCAGTACCATTCTGTTTTTATTGTTATTGCTTTGTAATATAGTTTGAAGTCACGTATTGTGATGCCTCCTGCATTGTTCTATTGACTGAGTATTGCCTTGGCTATTCGTGGCCTCTTGTGTTTCCATATAAATTTAACGGTAGATTTTTCAATCTCTAATGAATGTCATTGGAATTTTTATGGGAATTGCATTAAATATGTAGATTCCTTTTGGGAGTATTAATATTTTTACTATGTTGATTGTACCAATCCATGAGCATGGGAGATCTCTCCACTTTCTATAGTCTTCCTCAATCTCTTTCTTCAGAAGTGTATAGTATTCCTTGTAGAGGTCTTTCATATCTTTTGTTAGGTTTACACCTACGTATTTGATTTTTTTGAGGCTATTCTAAATGGAATTGTTTTCATATATTCTTTTTCAGTTTGCTCATTATTAGTGTATAGAAATGCTAATGATTTTTCTATGTTGATTTTATATCCTGCTACCTTGCTACAGCTATTGATGATGTCTAGAAGGTTCTGAGTAGAGTTTTTTGGGTCTTTAAGGTATAGGATCATGTCATCTGCAAATAGGGATATTTTGACAATTTCTTTACCTATTTGTATTTCTTTTATTCCTTCTTCTTGCTTAATTGCTCTGGCTAGGAATTCCAGTACTATGTTGAATAGGAGTGGAGATAGTGGGCATCCTTGTCTGGTTCCTGATTTTAGAGGGAATGGTTTCAGTTTTTCTCTGTTAAGTGTAATGCTGGCTGTAGGTTTGTCATATATAGCTTTTATAATGTTGAGGTACTTTCCTTCTATTCCTAGTTTTCTTAGAGCTTTTATTATGAAATGATGTTGGATCTTATCAAAGGCTTTTTCTGCATCTATTGAGATGATCAAGTGTTTTTTGTCCTTGCTTCTGTTAATGTGGTTTATTACATTTATTGATTTTCTTATGTTGAACCACCCCTGCATCCCTGGGATGAAGCCAACTTGGTCATGGTGAATAATCTTTTTGATGTGTTGTTGAATTTGGTTTGCCATTATTTTGTTGAGGATTTTTGCATCAATGTTCATTAAGGAGATTGGCCTATAGTTCTTCTTTTTGGAGGTGTCTTTGCCTGGTTTTGGGATAAGTGTAATACTGGCTTCATAAAATGTGTTTGGCAGTTTTCCTTCCCTTTCTATTTCGTGGAACAGTTTAAGGAGGGTTGGTATCAGTTCTTCTTTAAAGGTCTGATAGAATTCATCAGAGAATCCATCGGGTCCTGGACTTTTCTTTTTGTGAACACTCTTGATTGCTGCTTCAATTTCATTTTGTGTTATAGGTGTATTCAGGTGATTAATTTCCTCTTGGTTCAGTTTTGGATGATCACATGTATCTAGAAATCTGTCCATTTCTTCAAGATTTTCAAATTTATTTGAATATAGGTTCTCAAAGTAGTCTCTGATGATTTCCTGGACTTCCATGGTGTTTGTTGTTATTGCTCCTTTTGCATTCCTGATTCTACTAATTTGGGTTTTTTTCTCTCCTCATTTTAATCAGGTTTGCGAGGGGTCTATCGATCTTGTTTATTTTTTCAAAGAACCAACTTTTTGTTTCATTAATTCTTTGTATGGTTTTTTTGGTTTCTATTTTGTTATTATTTCTCTCCTATTTGTTTTGGGATTTGCTTGTTCTTGTTTTTCTAGGAGTTTAAGACGTATCATTAGGTCATGGATTTGGGATCTTTCAATCTTTTTAATATATGCACTCATGGCTATAAACTTTCCTCTCAAGACTGCCTTAGCTGTATCCCATAGGTTCCGGCAGGTTGTGTTTTCATTTTCATTGACTTCCAGGAACTTTTTAATTTCCTCTTTTATTGCATCGATGATCCATTGTTCATTAAGTAATGAGTTATTTAGTTTCCAGCTGTTTGTATATTTTTTGTCTTTACTTTTGTTGTTGAGTTCTACTTTTACTGCATTGTGATCAGATAGTATGCATGGTATAATTTCTATTTTCTTATATTTGCTAAGACTTGCTTTGTGCCCTAGGATATGATCTATTTTGGAGAAGGTTCCATGGGCTGCTGAGAAGAATGTATATTGTGTAGAGGTTGGATGAAATGTTCTGTAGACATCAACTAGGTCCATTTGATCTATTGCACATTTTAGATCTTGAATTTCTTTATTGATTTTTTGTTTGGATGACCTATCTATTGATGATAATTGGGTGTTAAAGTCTCCCACAGCCACTGTGTTGGCATTTATATATGCTTTTAGGTCTTTCAGGGTATGTTTGATGAAATTGGGTGCATTGACATTGAGTGCATACAGGATGATAATTATTATTTCCTTTTGGTCTATTTCCCCTTTTATTAGTATGGAATGTCCTTCTTTATCTCATTTGATCAATGTAGGTTTGGAGTCTACTTTGTCAGAGGTAAGTATTGCTACTCCTGCCTGTTTTCGGGGGCCATTGGCTTGGTAAATCTTATTCCAGCCTTCCATCCTAAGCCTATGCTTATTACTGTCAGTAAAATGGATTTCCTGTAAGCAACAAATTGTTAGATCTTCCTTTTTAATCCATTTCATCAAGCAGTGCTTTTTGATGGTGAATTGAGTCCATTAACATTAAGCGTTAGTAATGATAGGTATGTGGTGATTCCTGTCATTTAGGTTCTCTTAGTTGTTTGAAGGTTTGATTGTGTGTACCTAAGTTGAGGTTGCTCTCTACTGTCTTGCTTTTTCTTTTCCTGTGGTTTGGTATTGCCTGTCTTTTCATGGTTAAGTTGGGTTTCACTCTCTGTGTGCAGAATCCCTTGCAGAGTCTTTTGTAGTGGTGGCTTTGTGGTCACATATTGTTTTAGTTTCTGCTTATCATGGAAGACTTTTATTGCTCCATCTATATTGAATGATAGTTTTGCTGGGTACAGTATCCTGGGGTTGAAGTTATTTTCATTCAGTGCCCAGAAGATCTCACCCCATGCTCTTCTTGCTTTTAATGTTTCTGTTGAGAAGTCTGCTGTGATTTTGATGGGTTTATCTTTGTATGTTACTTGTTTTTTCTCTCTTACAGCCTTCAATATTCTTTCCTTAGTTTCTGAACTTGTTGTATTAATGATGATATATCATGGGGTAGTTCTGTTTTGATCTGGTCTGTTTGGTGTCCTGGAGACCTCTTGCATCTGTATGGGAATATCTTTCTCTAGATTTGGCAAATTTTCCGTTATTATTTTGTTGAATACATTATGCATTCCCTTTGCTTGCACCTCTTCTCCTTCTTTGATGCCCATGATTCTCAAGTTTGGTCTTTTGATGGAGTTGGTGAGTTCTTGAATTTTCTTTTCACAGGTCTTGAGTTGTTTAATTAATAGTTCTTCAGTTTTTCCTTTAATTACCATTTCATCTTCAAGTTCTGAGATTCTATCTTCTGTTTGTTCTATTCTGCTGGATTGGCCTTCCGTTTTGTTTTGCAGTTCTGTTTCGTTCTTTTTTCTGAGGTTTTCCATATCCTGGCTGGTTTCCTCTTTAATGTTGTGTATTTTTGTCCTGAGTTCATTTATCCATTTATTCATCGTGTTCTCTGTTTCACTTTGGTGTTTACACAGTGCTTCTATGGTTTCCTTAGTTTTTCTTTTGCTTTTTCAAATTCTCTATTTTTGTTGTCTTAGAATTTCTTGAGTGTCTCCTGTACATTTTGGTTGACCCTATCCAGTATCATCTCTATAAAATTCTCATTGAGTACCTATAGTATGTCTTCTTTTCAATTATTCTTGTGGGCTTCATTGGGTCTTTTGGCATAGTTTATCTTCATTTTGTTGGAGTCTGGATCTGAGTTTCTGTTTTCTTCATTCCCCTCTGGTTCCTGTACTAAGTTTTTGCTGTGGGAACCTGGTTTCCCTGTTTTTCTGTCTTCCCGTCATTGTCTTTGGTGTTGTTACTGTCCCTGTACTCTGCGCAATTAAGTATTTTCTAGCTTGTAATAATAACAATGGTAATATTTAGAATGGAAGGGTGAGCTGAGATGGAAAGCAAAAAGTTAAAGAAAAGGGGAAAACAAATACACAGACAGAGGGAGAAAACAGAGCAATGTTTCAGACAAGCAAGTTTCAAAGGTATAAACAGGGAGCATTAGCGTACTAATTGACAGTAAGCTGAACAGACATTAGAGAGACAGAGGATTGAAAATCAAAAATAAAAAAATAAAGGTAATGATAAAAATAAAAAATAAGTTAATGAAAGAAATATCTATATATAAAAATTAATTAAAATAAAATGGAAAATGGAAAATTAAAAAAAAAAAACAAAAACAAAAAACCAAAAAACCTCCAAGTTTAAATGCAATCAGTCTTAATGATTTGGATGTCCGTCTCAGTCTCCAATCCTGGAGATGGTGCCTCAGATGTTGTTCTGTAGTTGTCTCATCAAAGGGGATGCATAAAGTAGAACAAATCTACACACACACACACACACACACACACACACACACACAAAACCCACCAAGTGTCCCAAGTTCAAATGCAATACAGTTTCAGTAAGTTTTTCAGCATGCAGGTGTAATTCGGTTGTTCTCTCATCAAAGGTAGGGAGAAAAAGAAAAAAAAGAGTCTGGAGACAGTTCTGAGAATGGTATCTGCAGCTGTGGCTTGCCTGCCCACTGCTGTCAGCCTGCTGTTGCTGGAGGCATTATTTATGCAGATCTCTGGGGTGAGCTTAGTACTCACCTGGCCCCACAGGCTTTGTTTGTTCAGAGTTCTCCTGTGTGGGAGCCTCTGCTACAAGCTTTCCCCTTTCCAAGCACACCAAGGGAAAGGTGACACTGCACCCGCGTTGTCAGGCCTGTGTGTTTATTTACAGTTCATGTGGGAGGTGGGTCTTCCCCCCTGTCCTGTGGAGTTTTCCTCCCATAGCCACTTTCACAAGCTTTCCTGATCCTGATTACTGGGTGGTGCTGCTGCTCCTGCCAGCCACCATGTTTGTTTACAGTTCACGTGGGAAGTGGGTCTTCCCTCCTCTCCTGTGGAGTTTTCCTCCCTCCGGCACTCTCACAAGTTTTCCCGCTCCTGGTTGCTGGGCATGTGCCCCCTCTCCCACCAGAGCCTCTCCAGCCCGCCTGGCTTGATTATTGACTGTCCCAGGAAGGATTCCCTTCCCCCAGTCTTCAGCACTCAGGGCACCCTACTCTCTTTCCTGTGTGTCTTTATTGTTCTTATTGCTTATTACTCAGTTTCTCTTTTTTCCCTGGGTGGAGGTCAGTCTGTCTAGGGGGCTATGCTGCTCTGGCCCAGGCTTGTCTGTGGGAGTACCGCGGTACCGTGAAGCTCACCTGGTCTGCGTCTTCCCAAGCCATCTGGGCACCAGTGACTGGCGGCCCGGGGACCCTCCTGGTTTCTCCATTTAATGTGAAGTGGAGATTCTCTGCGCCGGCTGCAGGTGTGGAGGGGTCAAAATTATGCCTCTTCTCAGTGATTATGCCTGCAAAGTGTGTCTCCAGCATCTCTCCAAGATTTCGCTATAGGAGGCTCGCTTTCTGCTTCCTCCCTCTAGCCACCATCTTGGAATCCTCTCCACAGTAGTCTACACTTATTTTAGATTCACTGCTTATAAAGTATTTTCATGTGTATTTTCTTACCTGATCCTGAGCAACACAACACACACACACACACACACACACACACACACATACACACACTCACACACACAAGCACCACAGATGGCATCAACAAAACCATGGGAGGTAGCATTCATAGTATTATTTGTGTTTTCAAAATTAAGTACATAACCTCAAATTCAAATTATGTGGCTTTCCCAGTACTCCACAATATTGGAAAGAATGGAACTTAAGCTAAATCATTTCACTCCAAAAATACTATTGTGTGTGAATGGCCTTGACATTTTTCTTCATGGCACTTTGCATTATAATTCATTTCATCTATATCTATATGTATATATAGATACACACATGCACATATATATATAATATATATATTTCACTTAACTTTGTAGATCTACTATTATTTTTCCCATTCCTTCTCCTTTTCTTCCTCCTCCTTTTTCTTCTTCTCTTCACATTTCCGAATGGTCCATCAGTCTTCTTGGTGGTCATATTCATTTCCATAATTTTACTTTTGCTTACAATATACCTCTATCAGTCAGGGTACTTTTAAGTCACAGAGAACAGACTAACCAAGCATGGCTTACCAATAGTGACATTTAATACTTTCTATTAAGCATCCTAGAGTCACATTAATCCCAAATCAGTTTGTCAAGTCATCATGCCATTAGTACCAGGCTTTGTTCCTTTTACCCTACCTCCTCTGGTGTTGGCTCCAGTCATGCTAGAAGTGCAAGGGAGCTGTTGGAGTTCCACGCTGCACATTTTTTCAATGGGGTCCAGATGCAGAAAAGGGCATTTACTCTTCTACCTCTTTTGTTAAGTAGGGGAGGAAACATTTGTAAGAGTTCCTAATTATCTTCAGGCACTAATGAACAGTTCTAACCATTTAACTATGGCAAGGCTACAAATGAAGCTGAGAAATTGAGTACCTGGTATTTTTTTAACTTTGTGTGTGTGTGTGTGTGTGTGTGTGTGTGTGTGTATGTGTAGAAGGTCTCTGACAGCCAGAAAGGATTGCGAGTAGTTTGGGGCTTGGGAATTGTAAGATTGCTGCATTTATTTTGGTACTGCATTTCTTCCCATTACAAACACATACACAAGCGATAGACCGGTAGATGATTGATTCATTTAGCTTATCTCCTTTTTGTGTATGACTGGTTAGTTTCCTACAAATAACGTACAAATTAATGAAGTTTTCTTCTATTTGAGGTTGTGATTGAGCAAAAAGTGATCTGGTAGTAGTTTTGTAGTGTTATTCATTGAAACATTGTTATATACAAAATATTAGTCTGGAATCTGTCCATGGTAATTCATTGGTCTTCTATAACAACCTTCAGAAATATATCATCAACTACTAAAAATGGCTTGACTGGATGATTCTCCTTCAGGACTTGTGGGTACATTTGTTGCTGCAGAGTTATGGAGAGAACAGGAACAAGTATAAGCAGACATTTAATTCTGTGAGGATAAGAACTGATACAAGAACTACAACAAAATCAAACTTCATTGGCAAGAGGGACAAAAGCCCAGGGGGCATCCTCAGAGATTGGCAGAAATCACTTCTGGAGGTCTATAATGTTGGTGGCTCAGTTTCAAAGTATAAGAAAACCAAACCAGCAGTTTATTTCACTAAGAAAACACTTACTGGCCTAGATAAATAAGAGCACCTGAGTATAATGGCTCAGGCATTATGAGAGTAACACCAATGTTATCATCAGGACTTGATAATCTTTTATCCTCCTCGTGTTAACAAATTTTTCAAATCTGTCTAGTGGGAAGATGGTGGCAAAAGCTGTGTCTTCACACACTTTTATGTTCAAGTTGGGTCAGGAAAAGGAGAGACACTCTAGTTGGTTTAGGTGCCTGGAGAAGGGAATACTTTGATTAGCTAAAATCTGAATTACTTTCAAACAAATGATGTCTTATCCCCAAATAACATAAGTTAGAAAGGAATCTGAGAATCACTTGCTGGAAGAAATATGAGACAGAATAATGAATAAGGGGCATTAGAACCACAGATGTCCACTGTAGTGTTTTCAGGGAAAGACTGGCTACTGAAGCTCAGACAGCTCAAGACCAGCTGTGGGTATACTTCTGTAAAAGGGGATTTCACCATGAAAAGAAGAGTTCTCTTGTGCCAGTTTGGATAGGAGATTCACACAAGCCAGTTTGTCCCCGTGAGCATTATAGAATGGAAAATAAAAGATTGCAGTGCAGTTTCATATCACAGCCCACATGACTTGAGAAAATGAATCTAAGCTCCCTTAAACCCTATATCCCTTCCAGAAGAAGTGGTAAATAAAACATACACCACTTTTGTACTTGCTTCAAGTTTTGGTGTTGATGAAAGGCAATTTATTCTGGGCTAAAAATGGAATTCCTGGCAGAAAAAGCAATGCCTATTAACAAATGGAACAGTCCCATGGTTACAACATGGAGGCGTGCAACTGGTACGCTTGTCATTTTAACTCCAGGGGCAGACATGAGGTATTTTAATGCTGCAAAAGTGGAATTACAGGTAGAAGCAGAATCATACTTGATATAAAAAAGTTTGCCAGCAAAATTCCTTTGAATAGGTTACTTTTGATTTGTGAATAATTTGATAAGAGAAGTTAATATTCTCTGTTTACTTGAATCATATGTGTATACATATATATCTTATATAAATATATAACATATATAAATGTATAAATTATTCATGGATGTCTCTTTCCAGATTTATCTTTTCATCTCTATGCCTGCAAATGTCTATGACTCTGAATGAGTTGTTCCAACTAAACTGTCTCTTTCTTTTTAAATACCTTCAAAGGCCCTCCTTCCCACAGCAAAGCTCTGGCTCAATTGTTGGGCATTTAAGACCTTCTACACAGAGATCTAGAATGCTTTTCCAGATTTCATTTCCCCTATTTTGGCATAAATCTGGAAAGGCTAGTTTATATTGTGTGCCTTAGTTTTTTGTTGCTGTATAACAAACAACCACAAACTCAACAGCTTAAAGCAAAATAAAAGTATTGTCTCAGTTTCTGTGGATGAGGAATCTGGGCACAGTCCAGTGGTGACTTCTGCTTAGGATCTCATATCTACAACCTAGGGCCAGGATGAGCTGCCATTCTTTCTGGAGCATGGGATTATCTTCCAAGCTTACATGATGGTTGTTGAGAAATTCAATTCCTTGCAGATATGGATGAGAATAATTCTGTCTTTCCTATGTCTGCTAGTCAGGCATCACTTCCAGCTCTTAAAGGCTCCCACAGTTCCTTGCCCTATGGTTCTCTCATAGGCTTTCTCATAACATGAAAGCCTACTTTTTCAAAGCCATCTAGAGAGTCTCTTACTTTAATAAGTAGAGTCATATATCACATGAAACTATTGGCTAGAAGCAGGTCATTACTCAAGCAGAGGTTAGGGGCTTTACACAAAGATGTGGGTACCAAGGACGGAAATGATGGGAGTGATCTTAGATCTCTCTGCTTACTATACTGTGGGAACAACCCCTAAATTTCATGTTTCAAACCAACAATGGCTTATAGCTATCATGGGTAGGCTGGAGTCTAAAACCATACTCCACAGTTGGAAAGGTAAGAAAAATGAAATGTAGTGAATCTTGCTTCCACTCAAGTCTCTGTGGCTGTTGAAGTCTGCTACTATAGAGATATATGCACACCCATGTCAATTGTGGCATTTTTTACAATAGCCAAATTATGGAAGCAGCCTATGTGCTCATCAATTAATGAATGGATAAAGAAAATATGGTACATATACACAATGGAGTTTTATTCTGCCATAATGAGGAACAAAATTATGTCATTTGCAGGAAAATGGATGGAACTGAAGAATGTCATGTTAAGTGAAATAAGCCAGTCCCACAAAGACAAGCATTATATATTTTGTCTTATGTGGAGAATCAAGAGGGAAAAGGAAAGACATGAAAATAAAAGGGTTAGAGATTTAGAGAAAGGGGGAGAGGGAGGAGAGAAAATAGAGGGTAATAGAGGGGGTGAATATAATCAAAGTACATCATATGCATATATGGAAGTGTCACAATGAAACCCCTTACTTTGTACAATTAATTTATGCTAATAAAAACAAAGCACTGTGGTTGAAGCAAGTGACAATGTCTACCTCTCATTTTCAGAAGCCAGGGAAGAACAATTTTATCTGGTGCCCTAATGGAGAGCTAGACATTTTGGTAATGAATACAGAAAAGTATTGAATTTCCTCCAATTAAATGTGTTCTTACCATGTTCTGAAGAGAACTGACCTTCATCCTTTGTTCTGAAAGAGATTTTCTTCTCCTTAGAGTATTAGTTCACTGTGTCTTTTCAACTTTACTGACCCTTCTTCTAAGCCCCTGTTTCCAAATTACTTCTGTGCTGCAGGGTATAGTTTGAAATTCTCTTTCTAAGTATTTTATGATCTTTCCCATTAACATTAATTTGTCTTTATCAGATTTAGCATAATGTTCCTCTGTGTCTATCTTACATGGAATTTACAAGTTTTAAGTATATTTAAGTTAATTATTTGAGACAGCGTACCTCCTGTGTGGGATCATGAGCATCTTGAGGACAGGAATTCCTGTCCGAGCAACAATGCTTTAAAAGTATCCAATACTGGGCTCTATTTAATGTGTTTCTAATGTTTATTTCCAAGAATGCAAGAATGTCTGCTTACAAAAATAGCTTTGGGAAACCTTTGAATTATTTAAGAAAAGGGATTGTCTAATTCCTTTACTCCCATCAAAAATTTTTTCCAGTTACACTTTTTGTTGAATACAACCTAATTCCCTCTTGAAGCACATTTTGTCCCTTTTCTTCATTTATCCATAATGAAGATCGTAGATGAAAGACCTTTACAGAGTGTCTAAGTCAGTGATGTGAGTGGTTTTGTTTATTTTGATAAGCTGTCTGCTCTATTAAAACAGAACTGTAAGCAGAACACAAAAATATAAAATAACGATATCAACAAAAATGTTCTTGCTCTGATTGAGATAGGAATGGATGTCCGGAATCCTGATCATGCAACATCTCATGACAGCTTTTCAGTAGTAGCCATAGTGGACCTCCAGACACAATTATGAAATGCTAGACATTTAGGTTACAACTCCTTGATATTTATTCATATTATGATAAGGAAAACTAAAGCTAGAAAGAAAAGAGACACAGATAAATAGTCGGGAAATCTACCTTAATAAATAATTGTTAAATGCTGCTATATGGGACTTTGGTAATAACATGACAGAGCAAACTTCTTAATATAGGTAATAACAGAAGCCACATTTTAACACTGTCTCATGGCTTACTTATTTATAATGACCAGTGTTCTATACCAGTTGTGTTCATTTCTGTGGCTTAGCAAAGTCAAGTTTAAAGAATAAATGGTTAATTTTAAAGTATGTTTGTATAGTGGATCTGAGAGCTGAGTTCACACTGATATCAAAGCCAAATGCAGTCCTAGCTCACAGTTAGAGCCTTCTGTGAAGGTGTGTGGCAACCCTATTTGTGCACCTTGAGTTCCTGGAAGTTTTACTCTCGTCAAACACAGGAGAAAATGTCAGTCTCTCAGATGAGCTTGTGCTCTTGCTCTTGCTGGGAATTCATTTATATTTCATGCAGATTGGCATCCTTATGCATAAAAAAGATCAGAAAGGATAAGTTGGTCTTATCATCCAGCTGCCCTTGCATGAGGGAGGGGGAGCAACTTAGCCATGATTAGAAGTTGATTTTTCACCTATATGTGGATAATTTCAATCCATTGACATCCACTCAACATCTATTTTTGCCACAACAATATGTCACCCCAATATAATCAGAACTTAGTTCCTGTTAGGAGGTTAGAAAAATCCATAGAGAAAAAAAGTGGAAAATACATTAGGACTTAAGTCTAAAATTATGTAATATGAGCTCTAACTTCTACTGGAGTTTGGAAATGGCATTGATCAGCACATATTGGAATCATTGATAGAAGTTTTCAATAGGGAGAAAATATCAACTAGTATTCAGAGATAAGTCAAATTTGACTTCAAAGGGTAAGTGGAGGTCAAAGGAGGAAGGCATCATTTCAGACTATAGATATGTTATGGGCAAAAATTTGAAGGATAGAATAAACATATTTTCATAGTAACTAAAATATGTGAATCAACTGAACAGTTAAACATCTATAGCTTTGTATTTCTCATTGAAAGGTGATAATATTTAGAATGAACACAGTGTGAGAAACATACAATCCTTATTTTATAAATGATGAAATATAAGTGATTAAGTAACTTGTGTAGCACTATGCAATGAGTCAATGGTGAGCTAAGATTTAAACCTACTTCTTTATGATATTAAGCCAACATTATTAAACAAAGCTTCCCATTCCCTTTTAACACATGTATGAAATTATGAGAATAATGAGTCACCATGGACTAGTGTTGTCAACTGGGGCCAATTTTCCTCCATGAGACACTGGAAGTACTTAGTGATAACTTTGGTTGTCACAACTTGGTGAGGGGTGTGTTTCTAGCATTTAGCTGACCAGAGATGCTATTAATAATCCTACAATGCATAGGACATGGCCCCAAAACAAAGAAGTATTTGGTCCCAAATATCAATATACTCTGAAACCTTACCATAGATGGATTAAGGAAATTAGATTTGTATCTTTAGGCAGTAGGTCCTTAATTACAGGCCTTTTAGGTTTGACATCTGACACCAACCATCACCTGGTTCTCCAGAGCTGACTCTTCATTTTCCCCAAACCAATCTATTTCCAGTTCTTCCTTCAGTATCCCTCTCATCTTCCCACTCATCTCTAAACTTATCTAAAGGGTTCCATTAAACTTTCATCTTCCTCTACCTGGAGTACTGCAATGACTCCTGATTAGGTCTTCTACCTTAAGACTGCATTAGGAATGGAGCAGGTGGAATAAATTTGACTAAAGTAAATCTGATGAAGCCACTTGATCGTTAACCTCTCCAAAAATTTTATCTGGCTGAACTAGAAGACCCTGTACAGTCTTCTGTGCCTCAGAACTTTTTCTCCTGCCTTCCTCTCTGTATTTTAGTTTCTTGGTTGATCCTCCTTTCTTTCTCTGTAGGCCTTGGAGCACTTCTTTCTTTGCCTGAAAAATTGGCCCTTGTATTCATCCCACATCTCTCGCTCTTTTCATCCAGATAATGCTTCCTTTGTTCTTCATATTTTTAGCATACTTCACCCACATCACATCCTCAGAAAACTCTGAGTTTAGACATACCACCTGGCATTTTCTCTTTTATGGTACTTCTCATGCATCTGGTTATTGGAATAATATTTTTCTTCCCCAATGTTGTAGGATATTCCAGAAGGTGGGGACTGTTTTTGTCTGGGTCAGTATGATATCTTTAGCATTAGTAGAGGTTCAGTAAATATTTTTTGAGTTATCCAATAGATAAGCACAGTCCTGGGCACTAGTAGGAAAAGATAGATATGCTTGATTCCACACCAACAGCATGATCCCATTTTCCAAACTACGAGTGGCATAGAAAAAGACAAAACAATTCCAAGGACAAGGAATACCAGGCATGTAAGAATTCAGGTAGACACAGGATTTGGATAATTGATTGTAAAAATCTTTGTAGAGTTACAACAAAAGCTATCATTTCCCAAACAAAATCTTTTCATTCCCTCTGCATGGTCGCCAGGGCTTGTTAAAATAAGGACTATTTGCTGACTAGGAACATTCCAGGCATGTAGATTATAGATAGTATCATACAATGATTTATACCTAAAGTTAAAATCACTGCCTTCCATTCAAACTGAGACGATACAAAGTACAGAACATATCCCTCAGAGCAGCAAACCACTAAAATACCACTTGTACTGGAAGAACAATGCTTTCCACATTTTCTCTATGCAAATGCCAAAACTATTTCCTTTTTCTAAAAAGTTGTTATTAATTCTTAGCCTTCCTTGTGAAGGAGGTTCTCATTTCAAGACTAAATTTTCTACCATTTAATAAAGAAAAATTAGTGACCCCCTTACTTAAAATTTACTGACAGCTGACACACCAGACCCCCTAAGTGGTATGTAGGAAATTTATTTATTTATATATTTATTTGTTGATTTATTTGTTGGAATTCAAAGAGGTAGCTCACACAGTTTGATTTCCTTCACTGTGTAATTGTCTATAACGATTTTTAATTTTATGGATGTAGTGAAAATTTAAATCTCATTACTAAGAGTTTCATTAACTGAACTTTAGCTCTAAATGACAAATTACTTCAGGAAAATGTGCTGTTTGAAGGCAACTTCTGTTCTATAAAAGATAATACACAAAGATCCAAGATGCTGACTAGAGGAAGGAAGTGGACAGTGTGAGACTCATAAATCAAAAATCTTGCTGAGACGATGGAGCCACAGTTGGCAGAAAAAAATCCACCAAGAAGAAGCAAAACTCTGACACCCTAAACCCTTAGTCCACACAAAGCTTCTCCAAACCACGTTACACTGAGAAACTAGGAGGGCTCCTGTGCTGCCAAACCCCAACTCCAAATCTGCTTGGGAGATGCAGACCAATAGGTGAGCAAATAAGTGGCATGTGGTACTCCCACAGCCACTCCTGGGATAAACCAGCATAGCCCCCTGGACAGACTGAGTCCTGCCTGGTAAAAAACAAAAAACAAAACAAAACAAAAAACTGAATAATAAACAAGGAACTGAAAAGGACACACAGCAGAGGGGGTGGGATACTATGAGTGCACCAGAGAAGTGGGGAGCAGCAAGGAGCTGCTCTCCATCTGAACTTCTAGTAATCAAAGCATGCAAAAGTAGCTGGTACACACGCCCTTCACTAGAGAAGGGAGGAGGGGTCAAGAAGCTGCTCTCCACATGATCTTTTAGTAAACAAAGCCTGAAAAAGTAGCCAGGAGGCATGCCCTTCTACTGGAGAAGGGAAGAGGGGTCAAGGAGCTGCTTTCCATGTGAACTTTTAGTAAAGAAAGCCTGCAAAAGTACACTGCTAAAAGTAAGTGGCAGATGAGCTGCTGCCTGAAATAGGACAGATAGTGGTTCAGAAAGCTGTTTTCTAACCCAACCACCTGAAGAGACAACAGAGCTACCAACACCAGGGCTGGATGCTGAAAGAGTAACACCAGAACTACTAAGACTGAAACTTCATTGTTCCTGAACCTAGGATTTTTTTTCTTCATTTTTTCTTTTTCTTTTTTCTCTTTCTCTCTAAATGCTTGTTTAGTTCACTGTTGGTTAATACACCATCTCTCCCAGTTGATTTCTTTGTTTTTTCTATTTTTTTTCTTTTTTCTTTTCTTTCTTTTTCTTCTTACTCTTTCCTTCTAGAGCTCATTGCTTTTATTATTGTAAGCTAGCTAATACTAAATTACACACAGAACAGGGAGAGTAGTAGCACCAAGTGGAATGAAACCCATTCTTCCCCCCAAAATAAATTAGTACAGGAGTCAGAGGGAAATGAAGAACATGGGCACCCAGTTCCATACCCCAACAAAACAAAGACAAACTATCCCATGGAACCCAATGAAGCTCAAAGAACACCCTGAAAGTAGAAATCCTGTGAGAAATCACTGAAAATTTCATGGAGATGTTACTGGACAAGGTCAACCAAAACATACAGGAGACACTCAAGAAATTTCAAGACAATAAAAGCAAAGAATATGAGAAGACACAAAAACAAATAAGTGAACTCACAGGAGCCCTAAATAAATACCAAAGTGAAACAGAGAACACCATAAATAGAGAGATAAGTGAGTTAAGGATGAAAATTGACAATATTAAAGAGGAAATGACCCATGATATGGAAAACCTCAGAAAAAAAAAGAAACAGAAATACAAAACACAATGGAAGGCCACTCCAGCAGACTAGAACAAGCAGAAGACAGAATCTCAGAACTTGAAGTTGAAATGAAAATTAAAGAAAAAACTGAAGAACTATTATTCAAACAACTCAAAATCCGTGAAAGCAATATGCAAGAACTCACTGACTCCATCCAAAGACCAAACCTGAGAATCATGGATATTGAAGAAGGAGAAGTGCAAGCAAAAGGAATTCATAATATATTCAACAAAATAATAACAGAAAATTTCACAAATCTTGAGAAAACTATGGCCTTTCAGGTACAGGAAGCTTCCAGGACACTAAAGAGACTTGACCAAAATAGAACTACCCCATGACATATTATCATTAAAACAACAAGCACAGGGAATAAAGAAAGAATATTGAAGGCTGTAAGAGAGCAAATACAAATAACATACAAAGGTAAACCCATCAAAATCACAGCAGATTTCTCAATGGAAACCTTAAAAGCAAGAACAGCATGGAGTGAGCTCTTCCTGGCACTGAATGAAAATAACTTCAACCCTAGGATACTCTACCTAGCAAAACTATCATTCAAAATAGATGGAGCAATAAAAATCTTCCATGATAAGCAGAAGCTAAAACAATATTTGATAACCAAGCCATCATAACAAAAGATTCTTCAAAGAATCCTGAACACAGAAAATGAAAACATGAAAAACCATGAGAGGACAGGCATTACCAAATGACAGGAGAAGAAAAGGCAAGAAAGTAGAGAGTAACATTGATTTAGCTGCACACAATCTAATCCTTAAACAACAAAGACAAATAAATGGCAGGAATCACCACATACCTATCAATACTAACACTGAATGTTAATGGACTTAATTCCCCCATCAAAATACACCACTTGACAGACTGGATTAAAAAGGAAGATGCAACAATCTGTTGTTTACAGGAGACCGATCTCACTGACAGAAAAAAGCACTGGCTTTGGGTGAAAGGCTGGAAGAAGATTTACCAAGCCAATGATCCCCCAAAACAGGCAGGAGTAGAAATATTTAACTTGGATAAAGTAGACTTCAAACCTACATTGAACAAATGAGATAAAGAAGGACATTCCATACTAATAAAAGGGGAAATACACTAAAAGGAAATAACAATTATCAACCTATATGCACCCAACATCAATGCACCCAATTTCTTCAAACATACTCTGAAGGACCTAAAAACATCTACAAACTTCAACACAGTTGTAGTAGGAAACTTTAATACCCCCTATCACCAATAGGTAGGTCATCCAAACAAAAATTCAATAAAGAAATTCTAGAACTAAATCAAACCATAGATCAAATGGACCTAGCTAATGTCTACAGAATATTTCATCCAACTTCTGCACAATATACATTCTTCTCAGCAGCCCATGGAACCTTCTCCAAAATTGATCATACCTTAGGGCACAAAGTAAACCTCAGCAAACATAAGAAAATAGAAATAATCCCATGCATTCTATCTGCTCACAATGCATTAAAATTAGAACTCAACAACAAAAACAACAGTAAAAACCCTCAAACAATTGGAAGCTGAAAATACATTGCTCAGTGATGAATGGGTCATTGATGAAATAAAAGAGGAAATTGAAAGGTTCCTGGAAGTTAATGAAAATGAAAACACCACCTACTGGAACCTATAGGACATTGAGAGGAAATTTTATACTCATGAGTGCATGTATTAAAAGGACAGAAAGATCTCAAATCAATGACCTAATGCTACATCTCAAATTCCTAGAAAAACAATAACAAGCAAATCCCAAAACAAACAGAAGGAGAGAAATAATAAAAATAAGATCTGAAATCTCTGAAATAGAAACAAACAAACAAAAAACCATACAAAGAATCAATGAAACAAAATGTTGGTTCTTTGAAAAAATAAACAAGATTGACAAACCCCTGCAAACCGGACTACAATGAGGAGAGAAAAAACCCAAATCAGTAAAATCTGAAATGCAAAAGGGGAGATAATAACAAACACCACAGAAATCCAAGAGATCATCAGAGACTACTTTGAGAACCTACATTCTAAAAAATTTGAAAATCTTGAAGAAATGGACAGATTTCTAGACACTTATGACCATCCAAAATTGAACCAAGAGGACATTAATCACTTGAATAGATCTAGACACAAAATGAAATTGAAGCAGCAGTAAAGAGACTCCTAAAAAAGAAAAGTCCAGGACCTGTTGGATTCTCTGCTGAATTCTATCAAACTTTTAAAGAGGAACTAATACCAACCCTACTTAAACTGTTACATGAAATAGAAAGGGAAGGAAAACTGCCTAACTCATTTTATGAAGCCATGATTGCACTCATCCCCAAACCAGACAAAGATGCCTCCAAAAAGGAGAACTACAGCCCAATCTCCTTAATGAACATCAGTGTAAAAATCCTTAATAAAATAATGCAAACCAAATTCATCAACACATCAGAAAGATCATTCACCATGACCACATTGGCTTCATCCCAGGAATGCAGAGGTGGTTCAACATATGCAATTCTATAAATGTAATACAGCACATTAATAGAAGCAAAGACAAAAACCACTTGATCATCTCAGTAGATGCAGAAAAAGCCTTCGACAAGATCCAACACCACTTCATGATAAAAGCTCTAAGAAAACTAGGAATGGAAGGAACATACCTAAACATAATAAAAGCTATATATGAAAAACCTACAGCCAACATCATACTTAATGGTGAAAAACTGAAACCATTTCCGCTAAAATCAGGAATGAGACAAGGGTTCACACTATCCCCACTCCTATTCAACATAGTACTGGAATTCCTAGTCAGAGCAATAAGGCAAGAAGAAGAAATAAAAGAAATACGCATAGGTAAAGAAATGTCAAAATATCCCTATTTGCAGACAATATGATCCTATACCTTAAACATCCAAAAAACTTTACCCCAAAACTCCTAGACACCATTAACAGCCACAGCAAGGTGGCAGGATACAAAATCAACTTACAAAAATCATTAGCTTTTCTATACACCAATAATGAACAAACTGAGGAAGAATATATGGAAACAATTACATTTATAATAGCCTCAAAAAAAATCAAACACCTAGGAGTGAACTTAACAAATGATGTGAATGACCTGTACAAGGAGAACTACAAACCCCAGAAGAAAAAGATCAAGGAAGACTACAGAAGGTGGAGAAACCTCCTGTGCTCATGGATCAGTAGAATCAACATAGTGAAAATGACTATACTACCAAAAGCAATCTACATGTTTAAAGTAATTCCCATTAAAATCCCAATGACATTCATCAAAGAGATTGAAAAATCTACCCTAAAATTCATTTGGAAACACAAGAGACCGTGAACAGCCAAGGCAATACTCAGCAAAAAGAACAATGCTGGAGCTATCACAATACCTGACTTCAAACTATATTACAAAGCAATAGCAATGAAAACAGCATGGTACTGGCACAAAAACAGACATGAAGATGAGTGGAACAGATAGAGGACCTGGAGATGAAGCTACAGAACTATAACCAACTCATTTTTGTCAAAGTCACTGAAAATATATGATGGAGAAAATATAGCCTCTTTAACAAATGTTGTTGGGAAAAGTAGTTAACAGTCTACAAAAAATAAACTAGATCCACCCTGTACTAGTATCAACTCAAAATGGATCAAGGACCTTAATATCAGACCTGAGACTCTAAAGTTGGTATAGGAAAGAGCAGGAAACACTCTGGAAGTAATATGTTTAGTCAAGAACTTCCTCAATAGAGCCCCAGCAGCTCAGCAACTGAGAGAAAGGATGGACAAATAGGACTTTTTAAAACTAAAAAGCTTCTACACAACAAAAGAAATTGTCCCTAAACTAAAAAGTCCATCACAGAGTGGGAGAAAATATTTGCTAGCTATACATCAGACAAAGGACTGATAACCAGGATATACAGGGAACTCAAAAAAGTAAACTTTCCCAAAATTAATGAACTAATAAAGAAATGGGCAACCGAACAAACAGAACTTTCTTAAAAGAAGAAACTCAAATGGCCATGAAAAAATGCTCACCATCTCTAGCCATAAAGGAAATGCACATCAAAAGAATACTAAGATTCCACCTCACTCCTGTTAGAATAGCCATCATCAAAAACACCACCAACAACCAGTGTTGGCAAGGATGTGGGGAAAAAAGAACCCTCATACAGTGCTGGTGGGAATGCAAACTAGTGTAATCACTCTGGAAAAAATTTGGAGGCTTCTTAAAAATCTAAACACAGATCTGCCATATGATCCAGTAATCCCACTGCTGGGGATATACCCAAAGGAATGCAACACGGTTACTCCAGAGGCACTTGTAGACCCATGTTTATTACAGCGGTATTCACAATAGCCAAGTTATGGAAACAGCCAAAATGCCCCGCTACTGACAAATTGATTAAGAAAATGTATTTATACACAATGGAATTCTACTCAGTCATGAAGAAGAATGAAATCTTATCATTTATAAGTAAATGGATGGAACTGGAGAACATCATTCTGAGTGAGGTTAGCCAGGCTCAGAATACCAAAAATTGTATGTTCTTCCTCATTTGTGGACTTTATAGCTAGGGCAAATAAAGCAATGTGGTTGGACCTGGGTCACATGATAAGGGGAGAGCACACATGGGAGGTATAGGGATAGGTAAGAAATCCAAACCATGATAGTATTTGATGTCCTCACTGCAGAGGAACTAATACAGAAACTTTAAAGCAACAGAGGACAATATAAGAAGGGGATCAAGAACTAGAGAAAAGGTCAGTTATGGATGAATCCACTTGGGATGTAACACATTTCTACATGGAAGCAATGCTAGGAATCTCTCTGTATAGCTATCCTTATCTCAACTAGCAAAAATGCTTTGTCTTTCTTATTATTGTGTATACTCTCTCTTCAACAAAATTAGAGATAAGGGCAGAACTGATTCTTCCTGGAAGTGAAGCTGCCTGGGGGAAGAGATAAGGGGAGGGAGTAGGGGGAGAAATGGCCCAAGCAATGTATGCACATATGAATAAATGAATAAAAAAAAGATAATGCATAAGTCATTTCTCTATTCTCTTCTGTTTTTGAAGGATAGGTCCACCTTTCTGAATATAAATTTGACATTATAGAGTTATTGCTCTTTTGGAATCAGGTAAGGACCAGTTCTAAAGACATTTTTACAAGCAATTTCCTACCTCCCTTCCTGCCTTCTTTTTTTTACTGCAAATATACATGACTGTCCAGTCTGGACCAAACATAATTCTATCTTAACTCTGGGGATTCAAGACAGATTTAAATATAAATTTTTAACTCTCATAGAATTTAAATATAACAAGAAACAGAAAACAAAGGCATAGTGAAATAAATGAATGAAATGTAAAAACAATATTATTGCAACAAAGTAAGGAAAAAAATGGTGACTAAACTGGTTGTGTAAAGATATGAGAGAAAGGAGATTTTAATCAGAGAGACTAGCAAAAGCAAAGACCCTGAGCTAGCACCCAGCTTGGTATATTTGTGGGAAAGAAAGAACGTCTATGTGACTGGAACAGAGTGGTGGTGGTGGTAGTAGGTATTTGGGGAGGAACATTGAGGTTGGCATGGAAGTAAATAGAAAAGTTGATGTTGCAGGGACTTGATGCCTATTACAGTATTTACAAAACTCTTTTGGGAGGATTTTAAGCAGAAACTTGATAACATTTTTGCATTTTAGAAATTCATCCTAGGTGAAGTAAAGGGTTTGGGAAGTGAAGAGGCTAAAGTAAGGGATTTCTAATAAATTGATTTTGTTATTGTTGCTGGTATTCTATGGAAAGTTTATGTCTGTTTGTGATTTTGCTATTAAGAACCTCAAAACTACATTGATTTATATTTTTGAAATGTAATTTTATATGTATATATCTATGTATATACATATGTAGATACTCTATATATGTACATCGATATATATGGTGTTTACCAATTTGTTTTATATGCATCTTTTCCCTTAATACCTTTTATTGTAATGGACGTAAGATATTTTATACATCTCTGATATGCTTAAGTAGGCTTCTACTTGGATAATTTTGTTACTTAAAATACAACCATAAAAGTTAAACAAGTCACATGTGTGATATAACCATGATTTCATTCTCTAGAATTTAGATTAATGAATTTTCAATTATTCTGCAACCTAAAAAAATCTCTTCAATATTTCTAAAGATTGAATTTTGTAGCCCTGATTTCCAGTTAGCTCAGTTAAATGATGATGGTTTTCCAAGTGGCCACTGGCAGATGTGTTTGCAAATATGCGTATGTGTTTGCACATACCATGTGTTTATAAGAAGCTTCACAATTATATTATCTTGAAATGTTACTGAAGAGTAACTGCTGACTAGAGTGTGAAGTCTAGAATTGCCACTCAAAAGCTATCTTAGAGCTGTAAACATTTAAGTCTTAAAACTATGGATTGTTGGAATGTTGAAATAATATAAGAAGGGCAGCCTTAAATTCTGCATTAGAACACACTCATAATGAATGACAGTGCTTTAAATATTGGAAGAGTGATGGTTTCCCCCTCAGTCTTCTCCACTTTGAACATTACCAGGATAACAGAGAGGCTAACAACTCCCGAGAGTCAAGAAGTAATGTGATTCTAAGTTTCACCCTCATTACAGACATAATCTACATAAGGTGTTGCCTAAGCAGCTCCATGTTTTGAAAGCCCAGGCTTTTTCTTGTTGGGAGGATTTGATGAAATGATGCATATAAAGCACTCACACAGGTGAATGACATGTTGTAAGTGCTTAATCCACACTGGCTGCCAGTTTTTTCCCTGTCCTTACATTATGCACTCTGAGGGTGCCCTCATCATTCTGGCTTGTTCTTCTCTGAAGAAACTGTTTAATAGTTGATTCTGGCCTCCTGCGATACCTCACACCCTCCCTGACTTACTTCTGATTGCAAACAGTGTAGACTTGGACTCACTTTCTTCAGAAAGGAATTACAATAAAAAGAAATTCCTCAAGAATATACTGGGTCTCTTGCACCCTGCTAGGGGGCTTCTCTTTCACTGCCAAGTCCCAAGCAACCTGATGCCACTCCCACATCTATAGGCTAGAAATACAGGGCTGATAAGCAAATGGGGTCACATGTGACCTGTGGGGTTACAGGAGCAATTGATGGAGATAAGGGTTCTCAGGCCAATGAATAGTTCTGAGAGCTACTTATAAGGGTTGATCCAATGTCTAATGGCTTTCACTGGTGGCCCACATGATGACACTTCTCTTACTGGATTTTCTTCTTTCTCTGTCCACTCATCTGTGAATAAATTATTTTCAAAGCTTCATTTCAGGTGCTGGTTTCAGAAGCCACCTAGGATAATGCAACTATTTCTTCTTTCTAACCACAGAATTCCTGACAAATACACTAGACATATAAAGCTCATGTATAATATTATATTTTCATATTTTTCTTCCTTTTTCCTTCCTTCCTTCTTCCTTCCTTCCTTCCTTTCTTTCTCTTTCTCTTTTTCCCTCCCTGCCTAACCCCCCCTTCCTTTCTTTTCTTTTTAGTTTTGGTGTGACTGGGGTTTGAACTCAGGGCTTCACACTTACAAAGCAGGTGCTTTAATGCTTGAGCTACACCTCCAGTGCATTTTTCTCTGATTATTTTGGTGATGGAGTCTTGCAATGTATGGACATGTTTATATATATGTTGAGGAAATTGGATGGAGTTAATCTATTCAAGGCAACAGTGCCACCGCAGGGATCAAGATACACACCAGTTGGGTTGGAAACTCTGGCTTGTGAAGCAAATGAAGAAAGTTAGGACAGCCTGTAGTTATGGTCTGGTATGATGTGACTATAGCAGAGCCCACTAATTTGAATGTGTGATCATTCAATCTTAGCCTATCCAACATTTACTTTCACTTTAACCTATGTATTAAAATACCTAATGGTGATATGTTACATGAATTGGAATGGAGAGAGACCAGAGATTGTAAAATCACCTAGAAGACTATTAGTGGAACTCAGGTAATGGAAATAATATGAAGAATTAAGATGAAGCCTAAGGAGCACATCTGGTTCACCATCTCTTCTAACACCTTGCATTTAGATTCTTGATAAGTATTTGTTTGGAATATGAGTAAATGTAGGTTCTAGTAATATATTTTTTCCACTAAAATGATGACAATAATAATGATGATAAATAGTAATATGTCAATATTACTTTTTCCCTGACCAGTTTATGACCCTAAGTACTAAAATGAGTCTGAGAATGTTTGACAGAATTAACTGGCATAAATTTTGTAATATGTTAAATTTTTAGTGAATATACATGTAAGGAAATGAACAGTCTTTTATACTGTAGCTAGAAGTGAAAAATAGTGCGATCATCTAAGAACCAATTTGATGGATTTTTGCTCCAGAAATTCCACTTCTGGGTACCAATGGGAATACAGAAGCAATGAATAGATATAAATGTTTTCTCTTTTATTTCTCAGGCAAATGGTTCCCCATGTGTTCATTAGCCCTGCATTTCTGGACTGTACATTATGAGTGGCCAGCAGGCTGCTGGAGGATGCAGCAGTATTTGAGAAGCCCCTGAGCAGGGTGCAGGAGGCATGGATCAACCTTGAGGGATTTCTAGGGTTTCCACAACAAAGTAGTGTGCATTGGGTGGCTTAAGCAACAGACATTTATTTTCTTACAGTTCTTAAAGATCAAGATGGTGATAGGCTTGGCTTCTGCAGCCACTGTCCCTGTCCATCTTCTTGTCTCCACACATTCATCTTTCTGTGTGTGTTTGCATTCTCATTTCCCCTTCTTTTAAGGATATTACTCATATCGGGTTAGGGCCACTCCGATGGCTTCATTTCACTTAATTGCTTTTTTAAAGGTCTTATATTTAGGGATTTAGTGTATAAATTTTGAGGGAGACACAATTTATGCCATAGCAGATTCCATCTTAAATGCTGAACACTGAAGTAAGTTTATTATAGCACTGTTTATATTAGAACACGAAGCAATCTAAAATTTCATAAATAGGTACATGGTTAAATGAGTCATGTTTCATTCACACTGTGGAATAACAGGCAACCATTGAAGAGATTAGTCAAAACACTACATCTAACGACACCATATACTCTGAATATTTCTAAACGTGTATCTCTAAACATAGTGCTAAAAAGTAAATGCTGAATACTATCCATAATATGATAATGTTTTGTAAGTAACATATATTTTTGTGTACTTACATATTCATGAGAATGGATGGGAAGAATACTAGAATATTTTCACATAAAAGATTTGTCTACGATTACTTATAAGGAGCGAGATGAGGATTGTGGTTTTCTTGTTTTCCTTTCTAATTTTTGATTAGTGGGATAAAAAGTAGACAATTATTTAGCATTTACTTTGAACTATATACTCTTCAAAATATCTTGGCTGTATCAACTCATGATTCTCACAGTAACCATGAGCTGTATATTACCATTATCCTCAAATTTCAGATGAGCAAACTGAGGCTGAGAGAGGATAATCTACCTGCCAAGGTCAGGCAGCTGGTCAATGGCAGGAGTCATGACTGGAGCACATGCAATCTGGATTCTTAGTTTGTATCTACTAATGCAAATGTGCTAATTCTTCAAAAAGTAGGCAAAACCCAATGAAATCATTTATCTTTAGATAGTCTCTAATTTGGACTTTTGACTGAAATAACCTACTTTTCTATGCATTTAAATTGAAGAATAAGAAGGGATATACACTTTTATTTTCCCTCTAGATGTCAGTGTGATTTAATAGAAAGAGCTAGTCTAGGTGTCTAGCAGGAAATCAACTTCAAGGCACAATTCCACCATCCTGTAGATGTCACACACACTGGAAATCTCTCTAAGACTCTCCTTATCTAGCCAATGGGACAATGGTAGCTGCCTGGTCTGTGCCCTCAGATTTTGTGTGAGAACCAAATGAAATTTTGCACCTGAAACTCTTTCACAGTGGGCTGCCTATTATGTTCTGTCACTATCCTGTCCTGAATGCTTCCTTAATTATAAGAACGTTTCTAGGAATAAGCTGTAAGTAAATGAATGCTTTTATACAATATTAACTTATGGGAGTTTATAGATGAAAAAAATCTTGTGAAGTAATTTAATTATGGCCTTAGATATCTGGGAATGGGGGATAAAATCATTACAAAATGAGAGGCCACAGGGACTATTCCAAGCTTGTCACTTTGGTCATATTACTGGCTTATTCACTCTGGTTACAGTGCCTATAATGGGAGGGGTAAAATTTTTAATGAATGAATGTGGGAGATAAAGAAATAAGAGAATTTGTCCGTGTTCTGAAAGTGTTTTCCAAATAAATGGGGAGATAAATACAATGGAGAGATGAATGATTAGGTTGGTAAAGACTTTGTATCCTGTCAAGATTAAGAAGAATGAGAAGTTCACAGCACAGTAATAAGATCATACAACCGAAATCTTTGGAACTGGGAGGGATCCTAGAAATCATGCTAGGGGTTTTCAGTGCTTAATAGAATCTTATGGGTCTGTGGACCATTGTATAGTCAGGAAAGTCTCCAGGGCACATCATGTCCAATCAGGTCTGTTATACATTCATTCCTATAAATGTTGCATATTCTAGAAATATTTTTGAGCACAGCTTCATTGGCTAAAAGATAATTTGAAATTCACTTAATGCGAATTTAACTTCCTTCTGTTAACAGAGGAGGTGTGTTAGAAAACATTTTGTTACTGTGACAAAATACATGAGATAATCAACTTTAAAGGAGGAAAGGTTTATTTTGACTCAGGCTTTCAAAGGTTTTATTCCTTGATTTCTCAGTCCTGCTGCTTTGGGCCTGTGGTAGCACAGTATGTTATGATGGGGCAAGAATGTAGCTGAGGAGACCTGCTCACTTCATGGTGACTGGAAGCAAAAAGAAAGAGGAAGAGGTTGAGGTACCAATATCCCCTTCAAGGACACACTCTCTTTACCTAACTTTCTTCCACTAGGCCACATGTCCTAAAGGCCACATGTTCTATGACCTCTCAATAGTGCCAGGGGCTGAGGACCAAGCCTTCTACATGTGGGCCTTTGGAGGTCATTCAAAATCCAAGCACAGGAGGAGGAAACAGGTTTGATTAAAACATTGCTGCAGCAAGATCCTGCAGAGTTCAGATTTTCCCACTGTACTAGGAGGGAACAGACATGTATGTGGCAAATAACTTGTAATAAAGTAGATAAAAAGAAACCACAAACTAAATTCCCAATTGTTTAACAGACCAGTGTTAAGAACTAATGATAATGTAGTAAAGTTGACCAAAAAACCTTCCTTTTTGTTGTTGGTCTTTTATTTTAAATAATCACTAATATTGTAGACCAAATTTTAACCAAAATCCCTAAGGAAAAATACTTCATAGACAAGTATCGTGTTATAACAAAGAAGAGGACTTAGACTGTCAGAAAAGAGGGGAAATAGTCCTCTAAGAAGTAGCAGTCCATTTTGATCTATTTCTTGCCTCCTGGTGAAAGGTATGTTATAATAAAAGTAAAAACCTTCTAAATAGTTATACCTCATCTTCTTCACTTTCAATTTAGAGAGATATTTTCCCTTGCTCTCTATACCTATTAAGGAAAATATAGAAAATTTTCTCTATGAAAATCTTTACCTTAATTTTCTTGATACCTATATTTCTTTATCTTTTAGATTAAAATCCTTGAATATTTTCGAAGTGTTAATGAAGATTAAAATGTTTATCTCTTATATATCTCAGCATCTTCAATTATTAGTTAGGTAAAATGCTGGACCAAAAAAATGTCAAAAGATTGCTTTTGAAAAGGATTTTGCAATTTTATAGCATCACTTGCAAGGAAAATGGCTGAGCAAATACCATGTCCCATTTATAAATGTAAACAAAATTGGTTTATTCCTTTCAGGACTTAGTCCACATGGCTGTAAAAGTTCCCAGAGAGCTCTTGAAATATTGGAAAGGGAACTTGTCAGGAATTGCTTGCTGTGTCCTTCTAATACAATAAGCTAAAACATCCAAGATTATGAGTCATTTGGTAATATCTAACATGTAGTGGACACTGCTTTGGGTGTCTATGGTCCCAAGTTCTTAACATCTCCAAGCAACTTTGAGTGATTTGAGAATTGTGTCAACAGGAATGCATCAGCTACAAGAAAACATACAACCCTACTTTGGTGGCTTGAAAAGTAGGAGTTTAATTGCCTCGTGTTGCAAGAATTCAGTAGGTGGGCACTAGTTGCCTGCTACAGAAACAAAGTGATACCTTGTTCTGTGTTTTTAGGAGTTGTGTGCTGTGCCTCCACTCCACTCCTAGCTTTTATCTTCCAGGTAAGAAGGGGGAATAAAATGCATTTATTTAATTTTTTGTTTATTTATTTATTTATTGGTCTTACTATATAGCAGTGGCTGGTCTAGAACTCTCGATCCTCCTGCCTCTGACTCCTGAGTGCTGGGATTACAAATGTGCACCACCACGTCCAACTTAAAATGTCTATTTCTAGTGAAGTTTCTCTTCATATTCAGAAAGAAATGTCCTGTCTGAAGACTTTTTCTTAATCTTATTGTCTGTTTCTATGTAATAGGACCACCCTTGTGTGTAGTAGCAGGAAAGCAGGAACTTTGACTCCTCATCATTTGTGGTGTAAAAAGGCAAGAGAAAAGTGGGTGGTAGATAAATGTGTGATAGAAAAGTCATAGTGCATTCTTTAGAATGCTCAGCTTAGAAACCAAAATAGCAGAAGTTTGACATAAGTACAAGCTACTAAGGCATGTAAGTCTAAGAATCCTTTTTTATCCCAATGTCTAAGTGCTAGATTGGTTTTGCTGACTTTCCAAAATTTAGCTCTCAAAATCTGAAAATTACTGAGTGATTAATTTCTTTGGGATTATTTCACACTGAATAGATAATTATTAGTATAGACTTTTTGTTTTGCCCATCCATCATGAATATGAATACATTTTGTTGCCAAAATACATTCCTACTTTATCTGGCAAAAGAAAATCCAAGTGTCATTTGGATGGCCAAACTGCCAACACCTTGGCAAATATGGTTGGAGAGAGGTTGACTTAATGTCTATAGGGACATGAGTTGTGCCAAAGGCAATCAGCACATGGACTTCCCCTGGATTAATCAGCTTTTCAGGGGTGGGCATCTGAGCTGCTTTGAGTCCATGGAAAATTAACCTAAGGCTGAGGTTGGTATGGATGAGGAAGACAGGCTCTCTTGTTCATTAGCTTGATGCTACAAGGGTCTAAACTTGAAAATACTGAGGGACACTACAAGGAGAGGGCCTTCCTGAAGATGCTACAAACATGGAGGACAGCAGAGAAGAGAAATGCGAAAAGACTAGATCCTGGTGATGCACATTTTAGGGTTTAGGTCTGGCCATGTCAGACTCCAGGATATCCTTAAAATTTCCAGTTATGTTACCAATAATTTCCCATCCTTTTTTATATTTGTGTAAGTCAGTTTGAATCAATGTGCTAAATTCTGCTATGAACAATACTTTCTGAATAATATACATTTGAAAGAAAAATTTCCCTCTCAAAATAGACTTTTTCCTTACTCAGAAAAATAAATTTCTATCGGTAAAATCAGAGCACTAAGTCATACCAATGTGAAATATTTTGTTTTTAAAATCATATTACATATGTAGCCAAATACTTGTCCATAAGTAGATATGAAGATAATGATATATTATGGTTTACTGGCTGGTGAAATAGATGTTCAGGAAACAGGGTTCTTAGTAGAAATTTCCTCTGTGACTCTGTTCAAGTAGTTTGAACTTTCTGAACCTTAGCATTTTCATTGCTAAAATTGGGTTCATAACATCTAATGTATCAAGCTGCCAATTGAGACTCAAATCAGACAATGCATATTATTGTATGACCTTTTCTCTACATAGGGCCACATAAACAAAACACATGGTATAGAAGGATCATCAGACTCTTAGCCTACAGTATGAGTACTCACTGTCATAAACATAAACTTCTATTGGAATAAATCAACATCTAATTGTTTAAATATTGTCCCTGGCTGCTTTTATGTTAAAATTAAGAATTTCAACAGAAACTGAATAGCCTATGCAGTCTAAATACTTACTATATGAACATTTACAGTAAAAGTTTGCTGACTTTCAGTCTGGAATTAGGACACTGCTTTTAGTAACACTCAGGAAGAAAGCTCTCATACTTAATCAGCATCCTCTGAGAGATTAGTGCATGTTCATTTTGCTCCTTTTTGCATTTCCACTCCTCCCAACTATGGTTTTAATAGAATTAACACTGAAGAACTGAGTAGCATGGAAAAATGAAAATAGGGAGTAATACAAAAAATGTTCTTTTAAAATATGCATTGCACTCAGCTGTTGAACTAAAATTTCATTATTGTTCTATTGGAACAAAGGCTCTGTGGACATCTAGATTGGCCCTTTAAAATACATGCAAAAATGTCTCAAGATAGAATCCAAAGAGTAACTTCTGCTTTGTTTGCTCGGGTTTGCCACATCAGCTGTTTGCATGTGGCTGGACAAGCTGTATCTTGCTGAGTCTTGTACTCAGGACTATGGAAGGAAGGACAGAATTATAGTATTTGCCCTTTAAAATGGATCATGTATTGCAACTCTGCATTAAGTATTCATTCATTGATATCAAAAGCATTTAGTCTGGGTCTACTATAGACCTGGCACTGTCCCAGGCAGCAGAGGTAAGACTTTTGACAAGATAGAATGCTTTCTCATGATTCCTGCACTCATGCATTTGAATTCTATTGGAGGATGCAGCTTTTGTCATGTTTCCACTTGGTCTTGATGTGCCATTTCTTAGCTCTTGCTTAAACATAACTAACAGTGGGGAACATGTCTGTTTGGTTGAATAGATAAATTCTTTATAGAAGTCATTATCATTTCTGCTATTATTATTAATCAGACATAAAATTGCTTGCATCACCTCACTGCACCCCACTCCTTTTTCTGGTGCTGCATTTAGCATCACAGGTCATATTTTCTCCTTTGTGGTCTGACAGTCTTCTAGATACTGAACGAGTTCTCATGGTCCACTTTTCATCTCCAAGCCAAGAATTCTATCATTCTTCTGACTGTAGGATTCAGAATTTTAGTTGACATGTTATTAAATATTAGCCCATGTTATTTCTATTCTAAATTATGCTAAATGTATGTAAGGTTGACATTTGTGGCAGAAGACCTGTGAGGCTGAGATTAATTTATTTTTCCTTTATATATGATAGGAATAATACATAACAATTCATCATTAGGACTATTCTTAAATCTAAGAAACTCATCTTATTATTCACATTAACCCTGAAAATTGGGGCCAGTTAGTAGCTTAAAAAAAATCGAATACAGGATGTATAAGAGGTTTGGGTTTCCAGAAATTTCTAATTAATGTTATGTCGGTTAACATCTTTTGGTTGCTTTTAGGTTTAGATAGAAAGTGTCTTTAGTTGCTTCATAAATGACCTCTTGCCATTTATATGAATTCATCCTAAGTATGATCATACAAGAATAAAAGGAGCAGACTCTCTATACTCCAAGTATATACTGAAATTCTTCTTATCTTCTTGGCCTTTGCTTTATTTTAAATGATTTATTGATTTATAAAATAGCACACATCTTTAGGAACTGCACCAAAGCATCTAGGAACAGATAAAAAAGATCCTTTATTCTCACAGTGTCTGTCAGTAATTCTTCCTCCTATGTTGACTTGTGCCTGATACGAGATTAGAATCATTGTTTTCCACCATGTTTCAAAGGCACTTAATGTCAAATGCTCTAAGCTCACAAATAGCTAATTTCACTGTCTCAAGAGTGAATATGAGATGACACAGTGGTCATCATGTCATCCTGATCTTCACTCCCATCCCAAAATAACCTTAAACTTATCCATAACTGCCTCCCCCAAGATTCCAGTAGGGTAGGGAGTGTTAGGTACCTAACAAACCCACATGCAATACTTAATGGTTTGAAACAACATTTACTTGCTCACAAATCAGCACTATGGGCAAGACTCATTGGTGACTGCTCTTGGCGTCACCTGGGCTATCTCAAACTCTAGAAAGCATGAGGAGTTTAAATCTTGCTCTCTCTTACATTTGGTACCTTGTTTGGAGAGATATAGATTCATGTTGATCCACTAGCTGTTTGTGTTGCAGTTCTGTCTTATGCTTGATGATTGTTGAAACCATATTACAGGCATATAGACTTTCATGATTATTATGTATCCTTGATGAATTGATCTGTTTATCACCATGAGATGACTTTATTTTTGGAATTGTTTTGGTCTTGGAAATTTACTTTGGTATTAATATAGCCCATGGTTGGTAAGCAAAGTTACTTGAGGGCCACTTCCAACAGCTACTCCAGCTCTCTTTTTATTAGAATTAGAATGGTGTGCATTTTTCTATCCTTTTGTTTTAACATAATGTGTCTTTAAATTTCAAATGTTTCTTATAGACAACATATCTCGATCCTAAGTTTTATCCAGTTTCACAATATCTGCTGTTTAATTTTGGTTCTTAGAATATATCCCTTTAATGTGATTATTGATATGATTAAGTTTAAAACATACCTTGCTATTGGATTTCTGGTTGTCCAGTATGTTTTCTTCTTTCCTTTTTTGTCTTTTTATGCCTTCTTTTGCACTGAATACACACAGTTTCATTTCACCTCTCTCATTGACTTATTTGCCATGTTTCACTTGATTATTTATCTGTTGCTTTAGAGTTCATAGTCTATATATCATTTATTAGTCTAGGGAGTGGTGTCAGCAAGATGATGCAGCAGGAAATATTGATCTTCAGCCCCAAAGAAAAACAACTGTTTAGCTGTCCATGAATAAAATTAGACCAGAGAGGCCCCAAGATCCCAGTCCAGAACCTACAACACATTGAGCTAAAAAGTGAAGAGTAACTGCACAGAATGTATCTTTGGGAAGACTGATGTGCCTGAGATATCTGGAGACAGCTAGGAATATGAAGAGGGTGCTGACTGCCTGTATCAACCACGTAACAAGTGCCACTCTGGCCTCCAGAGGTCTCCTATGCAAAGTATTCTAGCAGCTTTTGCCAAAGAATCTCAATGGCAGCAATATAATAACAGGGGAGACCTCAGTAACCCACTTTCAATACTGGATACATCATCCAAAACCAAAATGAATAAAAGAACATCAGACTTGAACTACACTTGAGGCTTAATGGACCTAAAAGATACATGCAGAAAATGCCATCTCACATGCTTCTCAAGAATGTATGGAGCATATCCAGAATGGACCACAGGTTAGTCCACAAAGGAAGTATTAACAAAATTACGATTGAAATCATATCAAGTATCTTTCCTGACCAGAATGGCGTGAAATTTGAAATCAGTGACAAGAGGAAAGCAGGAAAATTCACAAATACGTGACAATTAGACACATTCCTGAACAACCACTGAATCAAAAATGGAATCAATCCAGGAATTCTTTTTTTTTAACATTAAATTTGGTTTCAAACTGTTGCATAAAACATTAAAATTGTGTATATTATTGGGATAATGTGATGTTTCAATATACGTATACATGGCCTATCTAAATCAGGTTAACCATATATATCTCCTCAATCATTTATTATTTTGTTATGTTAAAAGATTTCAAACTCTCTTCTTGCTCTTTTTTTTTATTCATATTTGCATACAATGTTTGGGTCATTTCTCACCCTTCCCCCCCCCTTCGTCCCCCCATCCCCTCCCTCTCCCCGCCAACCCCTCACTACCCAGCAGAAACTATTTTGCCCTTATCTCTAATTTTGTTGAAGACAGAGTATAAGCAATAATAGGAAGGACCAAGGGTTTTTGCTAGTTGAGATAAGGATAGCCATACAGGGAGTTGACTCACATTGATTTCCTGTGCATGTGTGTTACCTTCTAGGTTAATTCTTCTTGAACTAACCTTTTCTTTAGTTCCTGGTCCCTTTCTCCTATTGGCCTCAGTTGCTTTTAAGGTATCTGGTTTAGTTTCTCTACGTTGAGGGCAACAAATGCTATCTAGTTTTTTAGGTGTCTTACCTATCCTCATATCTCTCTTGTGTGCTCTTGCTTTTATCTTGTGATCAAAGTCCAATTCCCTTGTTGTGTTTGCCTTTGATCTAATGTCTGAATATGAGGGAGAACATATGATTTTTGATCTTTTGGGCCAGGCTAACCTCACTCAGAATGATGTTCACCAGTTCCATCCATTTACCAGCAAATGATAACATTTCATTCTTCTTCATAGCTGCATAAAATTCCATTGTGTATAAATACCACATTTTCTTAATCCATTCGTCAGTAGTGGGGCATCTTGGCTGTTTCTATAACTTGGCTATTGTGAATAGTGCTGCAATAAACATGGGTGTGCAGGTGCCTCTGGAGTAACCTGTGTCACAGTCTTTTGGGTATATCCCCAAGAGTGGTATTGCTGGATCATATGGTAGATCTATGTTTAGATTTTTAAGTAGCCTCCAAATTTTTTTCCAGAGTGGTTGTACTAGTTTACGTTCCCACCAACAGTGTAAGAGGATTCCTTTTGCCCCGCAACCTCGTCAACACCTGTTGTTACTGGTGTTGCCAATGATGGCTATTCTAACAGGGGTGAGGTGGAATCTTAGTGTGTTTTTTTTTTTTTCTTTTATTATTCATATGTGCGTACAAGGCTTGGTTCATTTCTCCCCCCTGCCCCCACCCCCTCCCTTACCACCCACTCCAGCCCCCTCCCTCTCCCCCCCGCCCCCTCAATACCCAGCAGAAACTATTTTGCCCTTATCTCTAATTTTGTTGTAGAGAGAGTATAAGCAATAATAGGAAGGAACAAGGGGTTTTGCTGGTTGAGATAAGGATAGCTATACAGGGCATTGACTCACATTGATTTCCTGTGCGTGGGTGTTACCTTCTAGGTTAATTCTTTTTGATCTAACCTTTTCTCTAGTTCTTGGTCCCCTTTTCCTATTGGCCTCAGTTGCTTTAAGGTATCTGCTTTAGTTTCTCTGCATTAAGGGCAACAAATGCTAGCTAGTTTTTTAAGTGTCTTACCTATTCTCACCCCTCCCTTGTGTGCTCTCGCTTTTATCATGTGCTCATAGTCCAATCCCCTTGTTGTGTTTGCCCTTGATCTAATGTCCACATATGAGGGAGAACATACGATTTTTGGTCTTTTGGGCCAGGCTAACCTCACTCAGAATGATGTTCTCCAATTCCATCCATTTACCAGCAAATGATAACATTTCGTTCTTCTTCATGGCTGCATAAAATTCCATTGTGTATAGATACCACATTTTCTTAATCCATTCGTCAGTGCTGGGGCATCTTGGCTGTTTCCATAACTTGGCTATTGTGAATAGTGCCGCAATAAACATGGATGTGCAGGTGCCTCTGGAGTAACAGTCTTTTGGGTATATCCCCAAGAGTGGTATTGCTGGATCAAATGGTAGATCAATGTCCAGCTTTTTAAGTAGCCTCCAAATTTTTTTCCAGAGTGGTTGTACTAGTCTACATTCCCAACAACAGTGTAAGAGGGTTCCTTTTTCCCCGCATCCTCGCCAACACCTGTTGTTGGTGGTGTTGCTGATGATGGCTATTCTAACAGGGGTGAGGTGGAATCTTAGTGTGGTTTTAATTTGCATTTCCTTTATTGCTAGAGATGGTGAGCATTTTTTCATGTGTTTTTTGGCCATTTGAATTTCTTCTTTTGAGAAAGTTCTGTTTAGTTCACTTGCCCATTTCTTTATTGGTTCATTAATTTTGTGAGAATTTAGTTTTTTAAGTTCCCTATATATTCTGTTTATTAGTCCGTTGTCTGATGTGTAGCTGGCAACTATTTTCTCCCACTCTGTGGGTGTTCTCTTCAGTTTAGAGACCATTATTTTTGATGAACAGAAGCTTTTTAGCTTTATGAGGTCCCATTTATCTATGCTGTTTCTTAGTTGCTGTGCTGCTGGGGTTCCATTGAGAAAGTTCTTACCTATACCTATTAATTCCAGAGTATTTCCTACTCTTTCCTGTACCAACTTTAGAGTTTGTGGTCTGATATTAAGATCCTTAATCCATTTTGAGTTAATATTGGTATAGGGTGATATACATGGATCTAGTTTCAGTTTTTTGCAGACTGCTAACCAGTTTTCCCAGCAGTTTTTGTTGAATAGGCTGTCTTTTCTCCATTGTATATTTTTAGTGCCTTTGTCAAAGACAAGTTGGTTATAGTTGTGTGGCTTCATATCTGAGTCCTCTATTCTGCTCCACTGGTCTTCATGTCTGTTTTTGTGCCAGTACCATGCTGTTTTTACTGTTACTGCTTTGTACTATAGTTTGAAGTCAGGTATTGTGATACCTCCAGCATTGTTCTTTTGACTGAGTATTGCCTTGGCCATTTGTGGCCTTTTGTGTTTCCATATAAATTTAATGGTAGATTTTCAGTCTCTTTAATGAATGTCATAGGAATTTTGATGGGAATTGCATTAAACATGTAGATTACTTTTGGGAGTATAGACATTTTTACTATGTTGATTCTACCCATCCATGAGCATGGGAGATCTCTCCACTTTCTATAGTCTTCCTCAATCTCTTTCTTCAGAAGTTTATACTTTTCCTTGTAGAGGTTGTTCACATCCTTTGTTAGGTTTATACCTAGGTATTTGATTTTTGTTGAGGCTATTATAAATGGAACTGTTTTCATATATTCTTTTTCAGTTTGTTCATTATTAGTGTATAGAAATGCTAATGATTTTTCTATGTTGATTTTCTATCCTGCTACCTTGTTGTAGCTATTGATGGTGTCTAGGAGCTTTTGAGTAGTGTTTTTTGGGTCTTTAAGGTATAGGATCATGTCATCTGCAAATAGGGATATTTTGACAGTTTCTTGACCATAATTTGTATTCCTTTTATTCCTTCTTCTTGCCTAATTGCTCTGGCTAGGAATTCCAGTACTATGTTGAATAGGAGTGGAGATAGTGGGCATCCTTGTCTGGTTCCTGATTTTAGAGGGAATGGTTTCAGTTTTTCTCCATTAAGTGTAATGCTGGCTGTAGGTTTGTCATATATAGCTTTTATGATGTTGAGGTGCTTTCCTTCTATTCCTAGTTTTCTTAGAGCTTTTATCATGAAATGGTGTTGGATCTTATCAAAGGCTTTTTCTGCATCTATTGAGATGATCAAGTGGTTTTTGTCTTTGCTTCTGTTAAGGTGGTTTATTACATTTATTGATTTTCGTATGTTGAACCACCCCTGCGTTCCTGTGATGAAGCCCACTTGGTCGTGGTGAATGATCTTTTTGATGTGTTGTTGAATTCGGTTTGCATTATTTTGTTGAGGATTTTTGCATCAATGTTCATTAAGGAGATTGGCCTGTAGTTCTCCTTTTTGGAGGTGTCTTTGCCTGATTTTGGGATAAGTGTAACACTAGCTTCATAAAATGTGTTAGGCAGTTTTCCTTCCTTTTCTATTTCTTGGAACAGTTTAAGGAGGGTTGTTGTCAGTTCTTCTTTAAAGGTCTGATAGAATTCAGCAAAGAATCCATCAGGTCATGGACTTTTCTTTTCTTTTTGGGGAGACTCTTGATTGCTGCTTCAATTTCATTTTGTGCTGTAGATCTATTCAGATGATTAATATCCTCTTGGTTCAGTTTTGGATGATCATATGTATCTAGAAATCTGTCCATTTCTTAAGATTTCTGAATTTATTCGAATATTTGTTCTCAAAGTAGTCTCTGATGATTTCCTGGACTTCCATGGTGTTTGTTGTTATCGCTCCTTTTGCATTCCTGATTCTACTAATTCGGGTTTTTTCTCTCCTCATTTTAGTCAGGTTTGCCAGGGGTCTGTCGATCTTGTTTATTTTTTCAAAGAACCAAATTTTTGTTTCATTATTTCCTTGTATGGTTTTTTCGGTTTCTATTGTGTTGATTTCAGCTCTTATTTTTATTATTTCTCTCCTTCTATTTGTTTTGGGATTTGCTTCTTCTTGTTTTTCTAGGAGTTTGAGATGTATCATTAGGTTATTGATTTGGGATCTTTCAGTCCTTTTAATATATGCACTCATGGCTATAAATGTTCCTCTCAGGACTGCCTTTGCTGTGTCCCATAGGTTCCAGTAGGTTCTGTTTTCATTTTACTTGACTTCCAGAAAACTTTTAATTTACTCTTTTATTTCATCAATGACCCATTGTTCATTAAGCAATGAGTTAATCAGTTTCAAGCTGTTTACATGTTTTTTGTCTTTACTTTTGTTGTTGAGTTTTAGTTTTATTGTACTGTGATCAGATAGAATGCACAGTGTAATTTCTATTTTCTCATATTTGGTGAGGCTTGCTTTGTGCCCTAGGATATGATCTATTTTGGAGAAGGTTCTGTGGGTTGCTGAGAGGAATGTATATTGTGTAGAAGTTGGATGAAATGTTCTGTAGACATCAACTAAGTCCATTTGATCTATTGTATATTTTAGATCTAGGATTTCTTTATTGATTTTTTTGTTTGGATGACCTATCTATTGATGGTAATGGGGTGTTAAAGTCTCCCACAACCACTGTGTTTGAGATAATATATGCTTTTAGGTCCTTCAGGGTATTTTTGATGAAATTAGGTGTGTTGACATTGGGTGCATATAGGTTTATAATTTTTATTTCCTTTTGGTCTATTTCCCCTTTTATTAATATGGAATGTCCTTCTTTATCTCATTTGATCAATGTAGGTTTGAAGTCTACTTTGTCAGAGATAAGTATTGCTACTCCTGCCTGTTTTAGGGGGCCATTGACTTGGTAAAGCTTCTTCTAGCCTTTCATCCTAAGCCTATGCTTATTTCTGTCGGTGAGATGGGTGTCCTGTAAGCAACAAATTGTTGGATCTTCTTTTTTAATCCATTTCGTCAAATGGTGCCTTTTGATGGGCGAATTAAGTCCATTAACATTAAGTGTCAGTACTGATAGGTATGTGGTGATTCTTGTCATTTAGTTGTGTTAGTTGTTTGAAGGTTTGATGGTGTGTACCTAAGTTGAGGTTACTCTCTACTTTCTTGCTTTTTCTTTTCCTGTAGTTTGGTGCTGCCTGCCCTTTCATGGTTATGTTGGGTTTCACTTTCTGTGTGCATCCTTGAAGAATCTTTTGTAATGGTGGCTTTGTGGTCACATATTGCTTTAGTTTCTGTTTATCATGGAAGACTTTTATTGTTCCATCTATTTTGAATGATAGTTTTGCTGGGTAGAGTATCCTAGGGTTGAAGTTATTTTCATTCAGTGCCTGGAATATCTCACCCCAAGCTCTTCTTGCTTTTAATATTTCTGTTGAGAAGTTTGCTGTGATTTTTATGGGTTTATCTTTGTGTGTTATTTGTTTTTTCTCTCTTACAGCCTTCAATATTCTTTCTCAGTTCTCTGTATTTGTTGTTTTAATGATAATTTGTTGTGGGGTAGATCTATTTTGGTCTGGTCTGTTTGGTGTTCTGGAGGCCTCTTGCATCTGTATGGGAATATCTTTCTCTAGATTTGGAGAATTTTCTGTTATTATTTTGTTGAATATATCATGGATTCCCTTTGCTTGCACGTCTTCTCAGTCTTCAATGCCCATGATTCTCAGACTTTGTCTTTTGATGGAGTCAGTGAGTTCTTGCATTTTCTTTTCACAGATCTTGAGTTGTTTAACTAATAGTTCTTCGGTTTTTCCTTTAATTACCATTTCATCTTCGAGTTCTGAGATTCTGTCTTCTGTTTGTTCTATTCTGCCAGATTGGCCTTCCATTTTGTTTTGCAATTCTGTTTTGTTCTTTTTTCTGATGTTTTCCATATCCTGAGTCCTTTCCTCTTTAATGTTGTCTATTTTTGTCCTTAGTTAATTTATCTCTTTATTAGTCATGTTCTTTTTTTTCACTTTGGTGTTTATACAGTGGAGGATTGAAAAATATAAAAGTAAATAAATGAAAAAAAAAATTAAAAAAAAATCTCCAAGTTCAAATTCAATAATGTTTCAGCCTTAATAATTTTGTTGTTATTCCCTCATCCTCCAATCCTGGAGATGGTGTCTCAGAAGTAGTTCTGTAGTTGTCTGATCAAAGGCGAAAAAAACCAAAAACAACAAAACAAAACAAAACAGCACAAAACAAAACAAAACAAAACACCACAAAGTGTCCCAAGATCATATGCAATACAGTTTCAGTAAGTTTTTTAGCATGCAGGTATAGTTTGGTTGTTGTCTCATCAAAGGGAGAAAGAAAAAAAAAAAAGGAATCTGGAGACTGTTCTGTGAATGGCTATCTGGGGCTGTGGCTTGCCTGCTGTGCCTGCTGCTGTCAGACTGCTATTGCTGAAGGCTTTATTTATGCAGATCTCAGGAGTGAGGTTAACACTCACCTGGCCCAGCAGGCTTTGTTTATTCAGAGTTCTCCTGGGTGCTACAGCCACTGCTACAAGCTTTCTCCTTTCCAAGCACATTGGGGGAGGTGACACTGCACCAGCTTTCTCAGGCCTGCGTGTTTATTTACAGTTCACATGGTAAGTGGGTCTTCCTCCCTCTCCTATGGAGTTTTCTTCCCACTGCCACTTTTACAAACTTTCCCACTCTTGATTGCTGGGCATGTGCCGCTGCTCCTGCCTTCTCCATCCAGCTTGTTTATTTACAGCTCACGTGGGAAGTGGGTCTCCCCCTTCTCCTGTGGAGTTTTCCTCCCACCACCACTTTTACACGCTTTCCTGATCCTGGTTTCTGGGTGTGTGCCGCTGATCCTGCCTTCTCTAGCAGGCTTGTTGTGAGGGAATTCCCCTCCCCCCCTCTTCGGTGCTCAGGGCTCCCTGCCCTCTTTGCTAGGTGTCTTTTTTTTGTTATTGTTTATTATTCAGTTTTTTTTTCTTTTTTTCCTCTGGGTGCTGGTCAGTCTGTCCAGGGGGCTATGCAGATATGGCCCAGGGTTGTCTGTGGGAGCACCATGTACTGCTTAGCTCACCTTATGGTCCACATCTTCTCAATCCATCTGGGTGCTGGCATCTGGTGGCAGTGAGGGAGCCCTCTTGGTTTCTCCATTTAACATGAAGTAGAGATGCCATGCGCAGTCTGGAGGTGTGGAGGAGTCGAAGTTTTACTTCTTCTTGGTGGTTTTTCCTGTAAGGTGTATCTCCAGCATCTCTCCAAGATTTTACTCTAGGAGGCACGCTTTCTGCTTCCTCCCTCTTGCCGCCATCTTGGAGTCTCCCTCACCCTGGTTTCTTCAACTCTCAGTGACTCTCAACAATTATTGAGCACTCTGTACTTGGCCAGTGCCAGCTGCTCCAGGATCGATCTCACTTTTCTCTTCTAGCTCTTTGAAATCTACAGTACATTACCATTATCTACAGTCATTTAGTATGCAAGAGTACACCTGAAATTCTTGTTCCCCTCTGTTACTTAGCTCCCATTAATCAACCTTTTCTCTTCCTCCTTATCCTGCCCTCCTCAGCCTCTGGTAACCACCATTTTACTGACAATTTCTATGAGATCAACTTTTTTCAGATTTCACATATGAGTGAGCACATGGGGTACTTATCTTTCTGTGCCTGGCTTATTTCACTTAACATAATTATCTACAGAACCATCCATGTTGTTGTAAAAGATAGGATTTTATACTTCTCCTGGATGAATAGTATTCTATTGTATATCTGTACCTCATTTTAAAGTCCATTTATCCATGTATCAGTTGACAGACTTAGACTACTGTGAATACTGCTGCAATGGTGAGTGCAGATGTTTCTTTAACATACTGATTTCATTTCTTTTCAATACATACCCAGTGGCAGGATTGCTGCATTATGGTAGTTATATTTTTAAATTTTTGAGGAACTTCCATACCATTTTCCACAGGAACTGTGAGAGATAAAAGCCTAGTTTCATTCTTTTGCATGTTTCTCTAGGATCATGTATTGAAAAGATTGTCCTTTCTTCAATGCAGGTTCTTAACATTTTTGTTGGAAATCTGTTGGCTACAGATATATAGGTTTACTTCTGGGCTTTCTATTCATTTCCATTAGTCTACATGTCTATATTAATGGTGTTTTAATTACTATAGTTTTCTTCTTTTTGCTCAAGATGGCTTTGGGTATTTAAGGTTTTTTTGTAGGTTTGTGTTAATTTTAGAATTATTTCCTCCAGGTTTTAAAGAATGTCATTGGCATTATGACAGAGATTGCATTAAATCCATAAATCTTCTAATCCATAGGCAAAGGACACCTTTCTTTGTTTTACTGTGTTCTCTTCTGTTAATTTCATCAGTGTTTTGAAATTTTTCATTAAGAAATCTCTCATTTCTTTGTTCTATAGCTATTGCAAAGTTATTATTGTCTTAATTTCTATTTCAGATAATTTGCTACTGACATATATTAATGCTACTGATTCTTCCATGGTGATTTTGTGTCCTGTAAATTTGCTGAATTATAATAGTTTTTTCTGTGGCATCTTTGGGGTTTTTTATAAGTATAATATCATGAAATATGCAAAAAATGGCATATGACTTCTCCTTTTCCAACTTGGATGATATATTTTTTTCTTTCCCTTGCCTGATTGCTCTGGCTAGAACTTCCAGGTTGAATAAAATTGGTAAAGGCAAGCATCATTGCTTCATTCTAGACCTTAGAGAGAAAGCTCCAGGTTTTCCTATTCAGTATCAGATTAGCTGTTGGCTTATTATAAATGTCCTTCATTATTTCAAGGTATATTCATTCTATACCTAATTTCTTCATCATTTTCACCTGAAAAGTTATTAAATTTTATCAAATGCTTGTTCTGCATCTATTGTGATAGTCATATGGATTTTATCCTTCATTCTGTTGATATAGTGTATCATAATTTTTAAATTTTTGAATGTTAAGTCATCTTTGCATCCACTGGGATGAATACCACTGCAACAGAATAATTTTTTAACATGCTACTGGATTCAGTTTGCTGATATTTTGTCATAGATTTTTATATCTATGATCATTAAGGATTTTGGTCTGCAGTTTTCTTTTTGTGTTGTATACTTACCTAGTTTGGTCTTGGAGTCTTGCTGGTATTGTAGAATGTGTTTTGGAAGAATTCTTTCTTTTTCTGTATTTGGAATAACTTAAGGAGAGGTGGTATTAATTCTTTAGATGTTTGGTAGAACTCAGCAGTTAAGTTGTCTGGTTCTGGATTTTTCTTTGATGAAAGACTATTATTGCTTTAATATCATTGCTTGTAACTGAGCTGTTCAGTTTCCCTATTTCTTCTTGATTCATTTTGGTAAGGTGTATGTGCTTAGGAATTTGCCCGTTTTTCTAAGTTACCAAATTTGTTTCTGTGCTTGTTCATAATCTCTAATGATCCTTTGCATTTGTACAGCATCAGCTGTAATGTGTCCATTTGCACTGGTGATTTTATTTATTTGATTCTTCTATTTTTTATAGTTAGGCTAAGAATTTGTGGTTTTGAAGAACTAGCTCTTTGTTTCATTGATCTGATGCATTTTGTTTTAGTCTCTATTAAAGATATTTCTATTCTGATTTTTATGATTTCTTTTCTTCTACTAATTTAAGGTTTGCTTTTCTGATTCCTTAAAAGGGAGCAATTGCTTATTTGAAAATTTTCTGCTATTTTGATGTAGGTATTTAGAGCTACAAATTTCCCTTAGTATTGCTTTTGTTGTATTCCATAAATTTTGATATGTTGTATTTCCATACTAATTTTTAATACATTTTTAAATTTTCTTTTTGATTCCATCCTTTGTTCATTAGTTGTTCAAAAGTACATTAATTTCCAAGTCCTTGTATAGTTTCCAAAGCTTTTTCTGCTATTAATTTCTAGTTTTATTAAGTTATGGTCAGAAAAGATACTTATATGATTTCAGTATTTTTAATTTGTTAAGACTTGTTCTATGGTCTGTCATATAATTTATTGTGGACAATATGTCACTTACTGATGAGAAGAATGTGTATTCTGCAGCCACTGAATAAGATGTCTGTTAGGTCCCTTTGGTCTAGGGTACAATTTATGGTGTTCTTTCTTTGCTGATTTTCTTTCTGGATGATATGTCCATTGCTAAAACTGGTGAGATAAACTTTACAAATGTCATTTATTTATTTCACAGTAATGACATTTGAATGCAGGACCTCATTTTGCTGAGCAGGTGTACTACCATTAGAGCCATACCTTCAACCCTTTTTTGCATTAGATGATTTTTCAGAGAGAGTCTCACATTTTTTGCCCAAGCTGGCCTTGAACTTCAATCCTCCTGATCTCCACCTACAACATAGCTGGGATTACAGGCATGGACTGCCATAGCTGCTATTGCATTGCAGTCAATCTCTCCACTTAGGGATATTATATTTGCCTTCTTTATTTGGGTGCTCCAGTATTGGGTAACTATATGTTTAGAATTATATCCTCTTGCTGATTTAACCCATTTATCATTATATTATGACCTTACCTCTTTTTATTACTTTTGAATAAGGCCTATTTTATCCATATAAGCATGGTTATTCCTGCCTTCTTTTGGATTCAACTTGCATGACATATTCTTTTTCCATCCTTTCACTTTCAGACTATTTGTCTCTCTAGAGATAGTGAGTTACTTGAAAACAACACACAGTTGGCCTTGTTTGTTTTTGAATCCATTAAGTCACTCTATGTCTTTTAATTGGAGAATTAATTCACTTGTATGCAAAGTGATCATTGATAAGTAAGGTCTTACTCCAGCCATTTTGTAACTTATTTTCTAGTTTTATTGTAATTTCATTCTTTCTCTCTCATTAGTCAACCTTTGTGGCTGAGTGATTTTTCTCTAGTAGTATGCCCTGATTTCTTGTTTTGTTTTTGGTTTTTCTCTTTAGTTATTTTGCTTTGTGGTGATCATGAAGATTACAAAAATCTTTCAATTGTAACCAACTATTTTTTAAAGTGCAAAGCAGGAGGGTTTATTGAAATAGAAAAGAGTAAAGTGGGAGAATAGAGCCTCCAGGGTTGAGGGGGGTCCTAAGAGACGATAACCATACCCAACTATTTTTAAATGATAGCTATTTAACACGATCATAAAGATAAGATTAGGAAAATTAGACAGAAATAATACTTGAAAAGAAAGGTCTATATTTGCAGTCATTTCTCCCCACATTTGGAATTTTTGGCATCTCATTTTGCATCTTTGTACATGTCTCAACATGGCAATGTAGTTATTACTATTATTTTAAGTTGTTTTGCTTTTAGTCCCAGTGAACTTTGTAACTGCCCCTGTTTTCTACTTATTCATTAATGTCTTTTTCATTTTAAAGAACTCCCATTAGCATTTTTTCTAGTACAGATCAGATAGAAATATATTCTCTTGGCTTTTATTTGTCTAGGAATGTCTTTATCTCTTTTTCATTTCTAAGGGTAGCTTTGCTGGGTACAGTGTTCTTCACTGACTGGTTTGTTTGTTTTTTTCCCCCTTCAGTATTCTGAAAAGCTCATGCTGCTTTACTCTGGCCTATGAAATGTTTGGTGAGCAGTCTATTGTCAGGTGAATTGGGTCCTCCTTATGTGTTACTTATGGTTTTCCCCTTTTGAAGCTTTAAGAATCTTCTTTGACTTTCATATTTGAAAACTTTATTATAAGATATCTTGGTTAAGTTAAATCTGACTAGTGATTTTTGACTTCCTTATATCTGGATCTTTATATCCCCTAGGTGTTGGAAGTTTTCTGTTATTATTTATTTGAATAAACTTCTATGTCTTTGGCTTTCTCAAGTCTCTCTTGAGCCCCAATAACTCAAAGGGTTGCTCTTTGAATACTGACCCCAAATTCCCATAAGATTTCCTCATTACTCTTTATTCTTCTCCTGTGGTCTCTTCTGTGTGTTTTCAAATAGCCTGTCTTTGAGCTAATTCTTTTTTCTGTTCATCTATCCTGCTATCCATGTTTTCTGTTGCATTTTTAATTTCCTTGAATGTATTTTTCAGCTCACAAATTTCTTTCTGAGTTTTTAAAAATTGCTTGTTTCTCTTTGTTAAGTTTCTTTGTTGGAGTATTGAATCATTTCTCTCTGCTTTCTTCAAGCTCATTGAGTTTTCTTGATTTAGCCATTTTAAATCCTCTGCGAATTCTCCCACTCTTATTAATGTCTGGTGAATTTCTGGCACCTATCTGTTAGTTAAGATCATAGTTTTCCAAAAACTATTGATGCTTGTTAGCATGAGTTGCCATTTGGCCATTTGAGGGATTAGGTGTTTATTTCAGTCCTCTTAATCTGGTTTTGTTTGTGCCTTCTTTCCAGAAACTCTAAGAAGGCTGCTTGTTTTCTCTGAGTCTTTAGTTATTTCTGCTATTTTTTTCATTAGGTATCACCCGGGTCAGGATTTCCTTTTGGTGTGTTATCACTTTTTCTGCACTAGAGGGTGATCCAAGCCCAGGTTTGTCCTAAGTCCACAGTTAGTGTGTTGTTCAGAATGAATGAGAGAGTATTAGAAAGACTAGTCCATCTCCATAAACTTCTGGGCCTGCGTAGGACCAGATGCCTTCTTAACAGTCACTGGTCACTAGTCAGAGCCAGGCAGAATCATCATAGATGGGTCAGCTGCAGACTTATATGTCACACCCATGACCACAAATGCTGACAAGTTGTATCACACCCTGAGTTCATACCCTGCCAAGACCTGCACAGCACTGGAGAAAGAACAAGGCCCATGCTGATATGGACTGCCTCCTACTGAGTTGCACTTGTGACCTAAGACCACTGTAACCAGCAACAGGTGATGTTTACTCCACTCAAAGTCCTATAGACTGAGATTGTATGTCTTTTCTTGGCTCTGGGGCTATTTCCATGGTACACAAGAAGGCACCATGGATGGGGACTATTAGGCTCTGTCAGGAACTAATTTCCACACAAAACCTTGAGCTTATTACTCAGTCCTATTACCATCTCCCCCCAAGAATGGGGTAATATTCCATGCTATAATGTCTAAGGTCAGAGTAGTACTTGTGAAGGCAGCCCCTTGGTCACCCAATCTGACACTAAACTGGGTTATATCTGAGTCCCATAGCCACAGGGACTTACACAGTCTTGGTGAAAGGGTTTTTGTGATCCAGGTCCACTCCAAGGCTGTCAGTGATATAGGCTAAAATTTGAGTCTGTCTCACATGTCTGCAGTTCTCCACATGCCAGAACTGATCTGAAAGTTCCATTTATGAACTCTAGCCTATGTGCAGAGCCTTGCACTAGCTTTCATACTCTGTTTCTCAGTGGGTAAGGTCTTGACCTCTGCTCAGCCTCCTGAGGTAAGAAAAGGAGTGGTAGAGACAGTTTCTTTGCCACCTGGCTAACACAGTTCCAGTATATTGGTCTTGTGATGGAAGTCCTAGGGCTTTGTCTGATGTATATGTAGTGTGGGACTGGAACTCAGTTTCAAATGTAATGTTACTAGAATCTAAGATTAATATTGCTTGCAGCACTGAAAACCCAGGAGACAGAAATTAGCAAATGAACATAGGCTTATTCAAAGCCGACCCTGGGAAAAATAGAGAGTCTTCCATCTCAAATCTCCATATTTGGCAGTTGGGAGCTCAGGGATGTGAAGGGCTTTTGTGGGACAAAGGGATCACAGTGAGGCAATGGGTAGGAAATCTCCACAAGGTGACTCAAGATGGCTTCAGTCACATAAAGCTAAATCCATGCATAAATGAAACAAGGTCAACACAGAAAGACAAGTACTGCATACCCTATATATTGAATCTAAAACAGCAGAATTCACAGAAAAAAAGAGTACAAGAGTGATTATCAGAAGGTTTTAGGAAATGGGGAGATGTTGTCAAAGTGTGCAAAATTTCAATTAGTTCTGGAGACTTAATGTAGAGCATGGTGACTCTAGTTAATAATGACATATTGTGTAATTGAAATTTATTAGAGCTTATGTTTTCTCACCACACTCACACAGTAAAGCTAATGCTAAAGTGTAATGTATAGCTTAATCAACCTGACTGTGGTAATCATTTCACAATGTATATATGTAAAAACATGCTATGTACCTGGAATATAGGCAATTGTTATTTTTTAATTATACCTCAATAATAAGTGAAAAACATATTTATTACAGTTTATCTCCAAGTGTTATATCACTTCACATATTATATAAAATCCTTATAATAATAAACTCCTATTTCATCCCTTGTAGATTATATAGTCATAAATTTTACCTTTATAATATGTAATCTCCTAAATGCATTTCATTTTTTATTTAGTAGATTTTTATGTTTTCAATATATTAATAAGAAGAAATCTTGCACATTTACACATGTAGTCACCATTTTTTAGTTCTCTTCTTTAGTTTGTGTAAATTCACACTTACATATGGTATAATTTTCCTTCTGCCTGAAAGATTCCCCTTAACGTTTCTTGTAGTTTGAGTCTACTGTTGATGATTTTTTTATTGTACTTTGTGAGAAGATATGTTCACACAGGATAGAGCTGTACATTGACAGGGTTTTCTTCAAAGATGTTATTTCATTGCCTTTGTGTTTGCATTACCTCTAGTAAGAAATATGCTGTTAACCTGATGCTTGTTTTCTTTTTGACAATTTTTTTTCTATAATTGCCTTTCATATATTCTCTTAATCCCTTGTTTTAGGTAATTTGATTATGTGTGCTTTTATACACTATTCCTCATATTTCTTATGCTTGGGTTTCTTTGATTTTCTGTGATTTGTTGGCTATAGTGTTCATCAAATTTGGGGAAAAAAATTAGTCATTCTCTCTTCAAACACATTTTCTCTCTTCCAATTTTTCTTCTTCTCTTTTTGTTTTTTGGTTATTCCAATTACACATAAAATTTGATGTTATCCTGTGATTCTTTGGTTTTCTTTTTTCTTCATTTTTGCTTTTTGAGTTTTTCTATTTAGCTGTCTGATTTTATAAAATACAATTATGAGAACATCTTCATGTAATTGTTTGCTAAATTTAGCATCACTGTTAATTTTTCATTGGTTTTGATTGATTGGTTATTCTCCTCATTATGAGTCATGTTTTCTTGCTTCATTACATGTCCAGAAATCTTTGATTAGATGCCAGACATTGTCAATTTTACCTTACTTGCTGATGAATATTTTTTTATTCATACAAATATTCTTGACCTTTATTTTAGTATGCAGTTCAGTTATTAGAAAACAGGTGTTTTTTAGAACTCTTGATTTTATGATTTATTTTTGGGTTCAGAATAGGACTAATTATTCCCAACAAGTAAAACAAGACCTTTCTTAATATTCAACCTAATGCCTCATGAAGTCTCCATGGATTTTTGTTTTCTTCCCAACATGTGGGAATAGCTCTAGTTCCAGCCCAGTGTAAGAGTCAGGCAATGATCCTCCTAATCCATTCACAGGTTTCTTTTCTGGATACCATAATATATATCTGAAGTGTTGTCAGATATGGCTGTCAGCCTGTGGTGCTATTGAGTGGTAGGAACTTTTAGGAGATGAGGTCTATAGAAGAAAGTTTATTTAGGGCATGGTCTTGAAGGGAATATAGGAGCCCTGGTCCTCTCTCTCTCTCTTTGCAACTTAGCTATTATGAGGTGAGCAACTGCACTCTGCCTCATGCTTCTGCCATGCTATACTATGTCATTATAGGCCAAAGCATTGTAGCCAACTAACAATGGACTGAAACCTCTGAAACCACAAGCCAAAATAAATCTTTCTTTCTCCTAAGTTGATCATCTCAGGTGTTTCAACCAGGTGATAAAAAGCTAACTAACACTCTGGTCTTTGGTACTTTTTATGTGCTTGCATACTTACTAATTTTCTGTCGAATATTCAAGGAGATATCTGTATAGATCTTTCTGTGCAGCTCTTTTCTCTCTTCTTGTCAGCCCTGTAAACAGTAATTGCTTTGGTATCCCTAAATTTCCTAAATTCTCAGTAATGTCTCCTCATCTCATGGAGTCTGCCAAACTCCATTTCAGTTCCCTGTTCCTTTCTCAATAAGGTAACCTGAGATAGCCATCATTCATTATGTGCATTTAGCATCTCACTGCCTGAAGACCAGTCTTTAGACCATGGTTTTATATGGTTTGTATGTTGTTTGTTTATTTTTGATAATTTCATGCAGAAGGGCAAATTTTGTCCCTGTCATTTGATTTTGATCAGGTAAAGAAGTATGAAGCTTATTTTTTCAAATGTCACAACTATAGAAGGGCTTTCCTTCTAATGCAGTTGAATAGATGAAATGGATTTGCCTAAGTTTGTCTTCCTCTATCAACCCCAAGTCGTATTTTCTACTAATAGCACATTGTTTGTTCGAAGAGAGATTTTTCTCAGATATCTGGGCTTCTTCTCAGAATCCATCATGTTCTATTTCTGAATCATATCAGGCTATCACCACTGTTCTCCCTTGAGAAAGAATTTCTAAAAATTGACACTCTTCTTTCAGACTCGAGGTCCTCACAGGCTGGCATTGTCATTATTACCTTTATCTGATTCAGTGTTATAGAAACACAAGTCTTAGACAAATCATCAATAGAGTGCTTAAAAAGGATAACATCTGATAAATAACTTCCCACCTACCCCACCCACACACATTTTTATGAAGACAAAATTGTTCCTGCACTTTTCTGACAAATGAAGTTACTGTCAAGATTAATATTGTTAGAAAGGTTGTGAGTATTGACTCTGGGTTTTACCTCACTTTGTATTTCATTTTAAATTCCTTTTTCTAGTCTAATGTGCTCAGTACCAACCTATAGTATATTCTTCTAGTTGAACAATTACAGCTTGATGGACATATTGAATAGGGTTCCATGGTGGGACAGAATTTGATTCTTAGAGCCAAAGCATGGGAGTACATGGTGTTTCTTAACAGTGGTGGCTACCTGCCATTCTCAATGTCTCCTGAATCTCCTAGGCTTCCCAATCTAGACCTCAGCTCCATGGGAACCCATTATAGCATGTTGACTCTGACTTTGCAATAGGGCTTCCTTACTGTTTACTCAGCTTCAATTGTTAAACACTATGTTCAAGCTACAAAAATCTTATCCACCCTTCTTTTTAAAGATGAGGAAGTAGGGAAATAGGAGGTGGAGAAGACATGCCAAGGTCCTAAAGGTTATTGACTAAACCAGAGATAAAACACAGCATATCCCATTTTTAGCAAAGTTAAAAGCCATTGTCATCAAGGCAAATTCTTCAGAAAACATTAAAGAGGATGGGCATTACCATATCTGTAGTTTTTTCATTGGATTATTATATGTGAAAATATTTCTTTGGATGACCTTGTTTATCAGGGAGGCTAATCAGGAATTCAATACCTTTGTCAGTTTCCCTGTTCAAACTTCTCTGCTAAGATTCTTAGATCCATTAATTAATAATTACATACACTAAGTGGAGGCTCTTCTATATTGGTATAAAAATATATACTTTCAAAAACATAAGTAATATTGTTTTTTATTTTATTTATGTAATTTATTTTGGCTTATCCAAAATACAACAAATATTCCTTCTTCCTAATTTCCTAATCACAGTGTGTGTGTGTGTGTGTGTGTGTGTGTGTGTGTGTGTTGGATGTGACGAGGTACTTTTCCCCTATCATGTAACGTATTAATATTACTGAAAATCAAATTACTCTACCTTGTTACTACACAAAGCTCAAAGTATTACTAGGAATTTCCTTCAGTTCCTTCTTTTTGCAGCATTATACATCCAAAAGAAAGTCATGTGACTCAGCTTTTCCAACCAGACACTCCCAGGACTGTAAATCTTGAATATTGTGTCTGATGATGACAAATTTAGAGGTCATTCATTAGAGCTGTAAAAAATATAAAACTGGTGCTGTGTAGCATATTGCTTCATAATCACATGCTACATGTCTATGATGAAAAATAACTATTATATTGCTTTCCTTCAAGAATGTGAGTTTAGAGATGAACCCAGATCATGTTGAGTAATATTTAAATTTCCCCTGTTTTCTTCAGTTTTCTCTACTAATTGAACACAATTATCAGCAAGCTTGCTGGAAATGGAGCTTCATCATGTCTGAGACACATATTCAAATGTAAGAGTCTTAGCCTGGTTGATCATAATACTTAGTCAAATTAGACAGAATGTTATGCAACAGCATCTATATTCATCACACTACATCTGGGACATATTCAATTTGTTGACACTCTTGCATGATTTCTTTTATAAGTTTCATGGTCCTGGACATTGCTTTCTTATGACCCTTTACTACATCAACACAGTTCTCATATGAGAAAGTCAGGTAGTATCTGCTTACATGGAAAATTCCTCTTTTTTTTAGTTTCTAATTCTGTAAGTTTCAGATGACCTTCTAATAAAGATTCTTTTCCTGCTTAAGTTAACTAAAATAGCCTTATGTTATTGATAACCAAAGAATCATGGTGATGTATTGCCACATGTGACTTGTAAATGTTAGTCAAAGCTGACATTGATAAATCAGTTTAATATATGATGAAACTGAGTTTAGAGGGGTTTAATTACTCAGTATTCTAAAATTACATAGTGTGTTTGCAACAATGTTGGAATTGTAATGTACTCCTTGGTTTCTAATTTTGTTCACTATCTATAAGATGTAAGTATTGCTTACTCTATAAAATAAGGACTTGATAGATAAACACTGATTATTTTAGTCTGGAGTGTCTTCCCTGTGACAGAGTTGATCTCCAATCTCAAGTAGTTTACTTGGACTGGGACTCTAGGAACTAGTAGGGAAGTAATAACTGAGACTGAAAAGAGAAGAAGAAAGGTGTACTCTCAGACAAGTTATTACTGTTCATACCTGTGGTTTAATTTCCTGGAGAGATCTAAAAGCCAGTATTGTGGACTGATCTGTGTCCTACCAAAACTCATACACAGAAGTCTTCACCCTTGTTGTGACTGTATTTGAAGATAGGGTCTTTAAAGAGGTAACTAACATTAAATGAGGTCTTATGTTTTAGTTTTAATCCACTTTCACTCATGTTCTTATAAGCAGAGGAAATTTGGACACAGAAAAGACATTAGAGATGAACTTACATAGAAAATGGGCCAAGTAAGGACACAGCAAGAAGTTGTGTATCTGTGAACCAAGGAGAAAGAGTTGCCATTGGAGAAACTTTGATCTTTACCCAATATAACTGTGAGAAAATCAATTTCTGTTGTTTATGCCACTCAGTCTATAGTATTTGTTATGGCATCCCCACCACACTAATGCTGCTAGAGCAGAACAGGTACCAAGCATGGTTCTTCATCTGAGGAGTGAGGATGGTAGGGCACATGTAACCCAGGGGTTCTCAAGGCATTGTACCTAGATAAATAGTATCAGATTTGCTTGGGAACTTATTAGAAATGTAAATTTTCAGAAATACCCTAGACATACTGAGTTAGAAATTCTGGGAGTGGAGATTTAATAAGTTTCCTCTAGCTGACTTGATGACCACTGTAATTTGAGAACCACTGGCATCTATCAGCTTTCATTGATGATTGGTTGAAGCCTGTTCCTGGAGGTATTAATCCCTCTACACTTCTAGCTTGTCAGGCAGTTGAGCAGAGTGGGTTCCAATGACTAGAGAAAGTCTCTGCCAAACAAATGTAGACTTGCACTTGGAAGGCGAGACATAGTATGCAATAAATTGATATAGTCCAATGGGATGCAGCTTATGATAATGTATAAGAACTCTGTTATGTGGCATGTATAGTTGGCAATCCTGACTTCCAACACTTTTATAATCTTCCCTTTTTATTAAAATTTCCAAGTGGCTAAAGTTTGTCTCTCCACATAGATGGTATTATCTTTGAGTACAGCAGATCAAGAAAAAAATGGAAACTTGTGGCTGTCTATTATGTGTCAGGGACTGCAATCAGAAACCTAAATGTACTTAATCTTTGTAATAGTCCAGAAAAGTAAATACCGTTATCAGAGATTTACAGTTGAGAAGGTTGAGAAATAAAGAAATTTGCCCAGGAATAGTAAGCGGCACAGTTAAGATCTGAAACTACATATGTCTTACTACAGAAATCATGCCCTAAACAGTACCTGAATGCCTAAGAGTTCATAGTGATTTCTCAAGTGCAATGTATTTAGACATTTTTGGTTTGAGAATGTCTGGGAGAATCAAAATGTTAGTCTTCAGTTGGAAAGTGTCATTTAATAGACATGAGTGTTAGGGGAGGAAGCAAGAGATTAGATAGTAACTATCACAGCCACTGGGATTTTCTGAAAAGGCTAGAAATGTGTTGTTATTACAAATGACTATTCCTAGGAGATACCTAGTCTTCCCTAATAAACTCTTCTCAGCATAACTTTCTTAAGAATTCTGGGCATCAGGCCAAGACTCTTAGTTGTGATCTTATATCTCTAATCAGTTACTTTTAATTGTGAATATAATGTTCCTTTAATAAGAAAGCTGAGTTGATTCTATTGCCACTGTCCTAGCAATGTGGGGAGTCCCATAAAGATTCTAGTGCAAAAAGAATATATAGAAAAACGTAATCAAACAAACATTCACTGACACAAAGCTTTTGGATACGTAGAGAGTTACAAGATTTTTGAGTGAAGAGAACTCTTTCAATGTACACTGAACTCTCACTCAAGTACAAAATCCTCTTCAGAACTGATTGCATCCAGAGACCTGCTTGGTCCTCTAAGCAGGAAGCAGCTGTATTCTAATAGGAAATTACTGGGAAAGCAAAAGAAAAACCAGTTGTTTAGAAAATTATAACCTGAAGGTGGCCTAAAAATAGGAGCAAAGAATAACTTTCCTCTGTACCAGAATATTCTGACATTAAAGTACATCTTCCATATTTTTTCAATTTGAAAGTAGGGGAAATCCTTTTGCAGATAATAATCTATAGTTCCCCTTCCCTTCATCTTTTAACTTTGCCTCCATTGTGGAGGATCAAGAGATTAGACAGTCAGGATTCATATGTTCTCTCCTCTTTAATTGTACAGATACTGACTATTCTCCAAATTGCTGCCTGACAGATCTATAACCATCATTAAATAAGGCACTTTCTGTGTCACTGTTTTCTGGGGAATTGACCTTGTAAGAGACACATCACATTAGTGGCAAATAACCCCTGGCAATCTGGGCATCTATTCTCACCAACAGACTTGGGATTGTTATTTAAAACTACTGTTTGTTTTCTCTGTCTTTGGTATCTTTATGTGTATGGAATAGCTCTGGAAGTGTCACTTTGCTTCTTTTGAGCTCACCTGGAGTCCTTCTCAGAACTCTTAGCACCATTATTTTAAAGTTATACTCTTCTTTCCAGGCTGAGTGGCAAGAGGCTATAGTCCTAGCTACTGGAAGGCTGAGCCTGGAGGATCATTTGAGACCAGGCTTTGCAACATAGGGAGACTCCTGTCTCAAACAACAAAGCAAAACCAGGGTCATACCCCCTTAAACACAGCCTTTAAAATTAATTAATATCTATGGAACTTTATCACATAATGTGATATCATGCAAATAAATTTAAAGTATTCATATAGATATGAATATACATTATACACATGTACACACACTGCTGCATCCTTTTGGCATATGATTCTAAAATTAATAATTTTGTCACCTGGAGCTTCATGAATTTTCCTTTGATAGATTTGGATAAAATTGTTAAACAGTTGTATTATACATATCTTTGTTGTATTAAGCTTGAATAACATCTGTATGATTTTTTGTGAATCACTGGACATTTCCTCCATCTATATATATTTACCTATATATCTATGTGTCTATTTATCTATCTATCCATCTATATATCCATGCACCAACAATGAGAAACACAATACTTTGTAGCCCACTTTAATTATTTCCCAATTATGTTAAACATTTACCCATGTTAGTTATTATTTCAGATCACAATGTTATTTCAGCAAAGTATCATAATATGTGAATTGCCATAATCATTTTAACTTATTCCCTTATTTTGAATATTTATTTCCAACTGAATGAAATAGTCTTAAAAAAATCTTCCTTATTCATATTTGTCATGATTTCTTTAGAATAAATTCCTAGTGTCAGAAATGTGGGACCAATGATTATGCTCATTTGAAGGCTTGTAATGTACGTATTTTTGATAGTGAAGGACACTAAATTATATTCTCAGTAGCAAAGTATAGGAGTTTTTTTAAATTCACTGTATCTTTGATGTTACTATTTTTGTCCTTTTTCACCTCTAGGCAAAATTACACCCTTGTCACGACTGAGCCTTTGGCACAAAATGAGGATTCCAGAGAAGAAAAATAACTAAAAAACAGAGAAGAAATAAGCACACACACACACACACACACACACACACACACACACGCACCACACATACCCACACACACCACATGGTTGTATTCTTCTTCATTAACCCTATAAATTAAATTCTTCAGCATTGATGAGAACATGTTTCTTCTGTCTGACTCAATGTAGCCTGTGAACCATTATCTTACTCTTTAGACTAATTCTGCCATTACCTTCATCTTGAATATAAGTTGCAGCTTACATGACACATGTGATATGCATGCTCAGTAAGATTAAGTAGTCATCCATCAAGGCAGTGCTGATGTAAGACCATACCTGGCACTGGGCAGAGCTGAAGAAAGAAATGAATCTGACGTGGGCCTTATGTCATGGGCTCACAACTTAGTGAAAGATGGTGACTTTAACCAAAGGCCCACTGAATGTGCCAAGGCTACAACAGAGTATGAAATTCAGTGACAGAATAGAAACATAGCAGTACTAACAAAATAAGAACAAAAATAACAATAATAACATGAGCACTATTCTTAATACGAACACTTTTCATTGCTCATAGTGTACCATTCATTACCTTGAGTATTTTCCATACCTTACTTCATTTCATCATCACCATATCACCATGAAGTAAATACTATTATTATTATTTTCATATGTGTGAAATCTGGGGAACAGAGAGGTTAAACAAATTGCTGAAAATACTGAGTTTGTGTTGCTAGAAAACATTGGAAATATTAGGAAGGACTTTTGGGGAAGATAGGATAATGAAATTTGGGAGAAAGTTTAAGCCCTTCAACATATACAGACTGGAGGAAGAGAGTCCAAGCATTGAGCAAAGCCTGAGCAAAACCACTGCCATGGGAAATGGCAGACCATGTATGAGGAAGCAGGATGAAGGAGTGGAAGCAAGGAAATGGGGGCAGATAAAGGAGGTGGAATTTGGTATAGAAAAAAATCTATAATGTCAGATATAGGTGTTTAGATTTTATTCAGTTGGTTTCAAGGGGATACATTTTAAAGTCTTTGGCAAAGTTGAGTAATATGCACAGGACATTAGAAAGTAAATCTGGCAGCATTTTATTGAATGAGTCTCTTACAGTAGTCTAGAAGGTGCTTTGTATAGAAAGATGATCTCCAGGAATACATTTCATATTTGACAGCTTCATAGCTCAAGCTTCGGTGGCATTTGCTCTTGATAATTCCAGAGCAGTTTCATCTTCACCAATACTTGACCCCAATGTACATACTCATGCCCAATGTGGAAGAAAAATGGTAGTTAAGTACATTAGTAGTTTTTCACTACACTTGCCTTGTTACCTGTTTATATTTAATAGCCCCTAATAAACTTGGTGCTATTTTTGAGGGTAGGATTGACTTTTGATTTATTATTTTTACTAACTGCACAATGCTTAGCCAGTGTTTTTTTTGCATATTCAGCAGCAAAGATTGAGAAAGTCACAGATGGGACTGGGGTCAGTATTACACACATTGATGCCTGTGCCTGGGTACATATGTAGTGCTATGTCTGGTTCTCTAGCAAATGTGAGCCAATATCCATTAACAAGGGTAACATTTAGCATATTTATAAATGAGGAAACTATTTACATTTATATCGGTGTCTATAATCATGTACTGGAACTGAGTTCTTCATAATTTATTACACCCTTTACTGCCTGCCAGGAAGCAATGATGTGCTTGAATTTCACTTGCATTTCTTAACAGGAACCCAACTTCAATCAATATTTGAGGGAATGACAGTTCTTGAGAAGACTTGGGATCTGATTCTAGCTAATGCATTACAATCATTTGTAATAGAATTATCCTCAAGATTCTGATGAAAATATTTACTATCAGCTGTTCACTGTAGTTGAGTGTGTTTTTGTGTGTAGATAAGCAGCAGGCAAACTTCTCTGAGACAGATCGTGGCCTCCAGAAGCCACTTATGCACAGACCACTAGAGTGGGAGTCTGGGGCTCTAGGTCTTCTTTAAGGCTCAGCAGCTAGTGAGCTGTGTGATTGACAATGAGTCTTCTGGAGTATGTAAGTGAGAGGCCAGTGTGCCAGGATCTTGAAGTCCCCTATGGCTAACTTGCTATAGGCATGGCCAATAAAGCCATTTCGGTCACCTGAAGTTCAGATTAAGAGAAACTACACTGGAGCAATCTAATTAAGGTTCAATCAGATCATAGGCACGTGGGTGAGACAAATCTTCCAAACCATCACATTGGAATGTACCTATTTCCTTTAAATTATCAGCCTTTATTGTACTATATGAGCTCGCTCTTCCTCAGAAGTCAGTATTTAAATCTCTCCCCTCTAATGTCCCTCTTATTTCCTTTTGACTTTTATAAACACTCACATTCTATAGAAAAATAGTCAGAGAGCTCCATCTCAGCAAAATGGAAAAAGAAGCTGCGTTAGGCAGCTTTTCATCACCATAAATGAATACATGAGGCAATTAACTTTAAAGAGAGAAGATTTATTTTGATTTCCATTTCAGGAGGTTCTAGTCCAAGTTCAAGTGGCCTCATTGCTTCGGGCCTCTAACCAGGACAGCATATCGAGGTGGGAACATGTGATAGAGCAAACTGCTCACACCATGACCCAGGGAGCAAAGAGGAAGAGGAGAGGGTCCCATAATCCTCTTCAAGGGTAAGTTCCCAATGACCTAAGGATCCACCAGGAGGCCCTACCTCCTAAAGGTCCCAATAGGCACCCTGGAGGCCAACCCTTTAACACATGGATCTTTGGGGGACAGTCATACAAACCATAGCGGAGGTTTCCTTCCTCATTATTCTTTGCTCTTTTGTACCTTAGCACATTTCCTGAAACTTCAAATATGAACATCAGGCAGGAAAGGAGGAGCTGGGGCTAAACCATTATTAAAAATACACTGTTAAGTCAGACAGAACCTTGGTTTATGTGTCAGATCTGCTCTAACACTGTCTTGGTAAACTTTGGGCATTTTCTTAACCTCCTTCGGTCTTTGTGTCCTCACATATAAAATTGAAATACTAATAGTGTCTACTTCATAGGCTTACTTGGAGATTAAATGAGCTAGGCATTTTGAATAAACAGAAGTGACTAACATTACAGTGGTGTACTAGTTAATATTATGGAGAACACATATTTGAATTAGATAAGGCCATTGTCTATAGCAGGAAGTCCATAGCCTAATGGAGAATAGGTACCATTTAAACTGAGTAGTATCATAGAAATCTAGGGAAAGCATACATTTCAACTAGAAATATAGGAAGCTGGAAACCAGAGAGTTGATGACAATGGATATTAGTCTTGTGAGCAAGAATCTGAATAAAAGCAGGGGGCAGGGTAGAAAAGAGTAAAATATAGTGTACAAGTCACAGGGATACTGCTGTCACCTACCCATCATTCCCTGGTGACCTCCCCTCCCCAGCCGGAAAAAAATCCCAGAAACCTGATGCCTCTTTGTGGCTCTCTTTCACCCCAGGAGAGCGAATGGTGTTCAGTGTTAATATTATTTCACTCAGATCAACATATTGAAAGGCTTTTCACATGGTACCTTGAGATCTTCATCCCTTGTAACCCTCATAAGCAGCCTACCTTGGTATTCTTTTTCATTTTTTCTATTGTCTGCTCAGTAATTTCTGTATTGTATATCTTTTTCTTGTAGGAGGATTTGTTTTGAGTAAACTGAAGAATATGAGTAGAGGAATTACTGAGCTCCTTCTATGAGCCAGGCATTACACTGAGCATTTCATATTTCCTATCACTTAATCCTCATGAAAAGCTTCCCAGGTCAGTATTATTTTATACCTACCTGGAGAGGGATATAGATTAGGAAATTGAAGGGGAGAGAATTACTTTGTGCAAGCCAGAATAGGTAACAAAAAGCATAGCAACAAACAGAAACACAAACTTCAGTTATTTAAAATAGCCACAGTATGTTTCTATCTTGTTTTCATGTCCTTTCTGGGTTCTGGAAGCTCTGTTTTATGTGTCTTCAACCTGGCTCCCAGGCCAGCACAGAGGACACTCTGAGTCACTGTTGATTAGGCAAGGGAAAGAAAAAGCTAGCTAATGGTGTACTTGCTCTTAAATGTTCACCTATAAGTGACGTGTTATTTCTTCTCATCTTTCAATAGACATAGCAAGTTATAGGCCATATCTTATTCTAAGGGGCAATAACACCCTAGTCTATAATATGTCCCCTAAAGAATTTGAAAGAATTTAGCGAGCAGTACTAACGTATTACCCAAGGTCACCCAGGGGTTCTTGGGTCTATCCAATTCTTAAGCTTCGTTTTTTAGATACAGTGCCTATTATCATTTAGTTAGGAATTGGATAACCTTCCAGAAAGGTAATAATTGACAAGCCTTTCAGTCATAATCATAATCATTTCAGAGAGAGAGAGAGAGAGAGAGAGAGAGAGAGAGAGAGAAGGAGAAATAATGTCTACCTTTAAGGACCAGATTTGTCTTTTTGAGACAGTACCTATATGTAGCCCAGGCTGGCCTTGAACTCATGATCTTTCTGTTGCAGCCTCCTGAGTACTGAGATGCAAAAATGAGCTGCCACACCTGGATTAAATATTTACTTTCTAATGGTGAAATTTCAGATCCTGCATGAGGTGGAGATGAAGAATTTAACCCATGGAAGTTTTAGTGGCTCTTTGGATTATACAAAATAGGATTGTTTATGGGAGATAATGGGTACTAGGCTTTGAAATAACAAAGAATTATTCTGTGAACTTTGAGCTCTCATCATTAAGTCTATACCCATCCCTGCTGAGCATGAGTCAGACTCTGAGTATTGCAAAACAGAGAGTCAGACTGGGAGGTGGCAAAAGCACTAGATAGAATCATAAGAACTAGGTCCTACCCACAGCATGGCTCCCAGGCTGAATGAACAAAATGTTCATTCCTGTTTTTGGGCTTCATTTTCCCCCTCTGCTAACTGGAGCTGCTTGAGATGCAGCAAGCTCAGACTTTAATGTGAAGACAGATGAATGCCTTCAGGACTTTGGTAAAATGCAGATTCTGAATTAGTAGGTTTAGCATGAGTTGGGAGTTTGCATTTCTAATAAGCTTCTGGATGGTGTTGAAATTGTGAGGCCCATAGTCATATTTCAGGTATCAAAACTTAGAGGACTCCTAAGGCCAACTCTTATAAGTAAACATACATTTATTTGGTACCTATTATGTGTGTGGCACTTTGGTAGGGGCTATTGGTACTGAGATAAAGAAGACATAGTCTCTACCCATGTTCAAAATGTTCACATTCCAGTAGGAAAGAGGTAAATAAGCCATTTCAAAACAGGTTGAAAAAACAGTTGAGCTAATTCTTTTGAGAACTATCTACTCATTTTATTTGACCATTTGTTAATTGGATTATTTGTTCTTATGGTGTTTAATTTTTTGAGCTTCTTTATATGTTGTGAATATTAATCTACTGTTGGTTAAAAGCTGGTAAAGATTTTTTTCCCATTCTGTAAGCTGTCTCTTTTTTTC